>NC_090260.1:4763380-4798380 GCF_037325665.1 Littorina saxatilis
CCCCTACCCCCTCCCTCTCACCATCACAGCTGTGTTTTCCTCCTCCCTCCCCCACTCACACCCCTACCCCCTCCCTCTCACCATCACAGCTGTGTTTTACTCCTCTCTCCCCCTCTCACACCCTTACCCCCTCCCTCTCACCATCACAGCTGTGTTTTACTCCTCCCTCCCCCAATAACACCCCGACCCCCTCTCTCCCCCACTCACACCCCTACCCCCTCCCTCTCACCATCACAGCTGTGTTTTCCTCCTCCCTCCCCCACTCACACCCTACCCCCTCCCTCTCACCATCACAGCTGTGTTTTACTCCTCTCTCCCCCTCTCACACCCTTACCCCCTCCCTCCCATCATCACAGCTGTGTTTTACTCCTCCGTCTCACACCACTACCCCCATCCCTCTCATCATCACAGCTGTGTTTTACTCCTCCGTCTCACACCACTACCCCCATCCCTCTCATCATCACAGCTGTGTTTTACTCCTCCGTCTTACACCCCTACCCCCATCCCTCTCATCATCACGGCCGTGTTTTCCTCCTCCGTCTCACACCACTATATCCCCATCCCTCTCATCATCACAGCTGTATTTTACTCCTCCGTCTCACACCCCTACCCCCATCCCTCTCATCATCACAGCTGTGTTTTACTCCTCCGTCTCACACCACTACCCCCATCCCTCTCATCATCACAGCTGTGTTTTACTCATCCGTCTGACACCACTACCCCCATCCCTCTCATCATCACAGCTGTGTTTTACTCCTCCGTCTCACACCCCAATCCCCATCCCTCTCATTATCACAGCTGTGTTTTACTCCTCCGTCTCACACCACTACCCCCATCCCTCTCATCATCACAGCTGTGTTTTACTCCTCCGTCTCACACCACTACCCCCATCCCTCTCATCATCACAGCTGTGTCTTCATCCTCCGTCTAACACCACTACCCCCATCCCTCTCATCATCACAGCTGTGTTTTCCTCCTGTTTTACACCCCTACTCCATCATTCTCATCATCACAACTGTGTTTTCCTCCTCTGTTTTACACCACTACCCCATCCCTCTCATTATCACAGCTGTGTTTTACTCCTCCGTCTCACACCCCTACCCCCATCCCTCTCATCATCACAAATGTAATTTCCCCCCTCCGTCTCACATACCTACCCCCATCCCTCTCATTATCACAGCTGTGTTTTACTCCTCCGTCTCACACCACTACCCCCATCCCTCTCATTTTGACAGCTGAGTTTTACTTCTCCGTCTTCACACAACTACCCCCATCCCTCTCATCATCACAGCTGTGTTTTACTCCTCCGTCTTACACCCCTACCCCATCCCTCTTATCATCACAACTGTGTTTTCCTCCTCCGTCTCACACCACTACCCCCATCCCTCTCATTTTGACAGCTGAGTTTTACTTCTCCGTATTCACACAACTACCCCCATCCATCTCATCATCACAGCTGTGTTTTACTCCTCCGTCTTACACCCCTACCCCATCCCTCTAATCATCACAGCTGTGTTTTACTCCTCCGTCTCCAACCCCTACCACCGTCCTTTTCATCATCACAGCTGTATTATACTCCTCCGTCTCACACCACTACCCCCATCCATCTCATCATCACAGCTGTGTTTTACTCCTCCGTCTTACACCCCTACCCCCGTCCCTCTAATCATCTTAGCTGTGTTTACTCCTCCGTCTCACACCCCTACCCCCATCCCTCTCATCATCACAGCTGTGTTTTACTCCTCCGTCTCACACCACTACCCCCATCCCTCTCATCATCACAGCTGTGTTTTACCCCTCCGTCTCACACCTCTACCCCCATCCCACTCATCATCACAGCTGCGTTTTACCCCTCCGTCTCACACCTCTACCCCAATCCCTCTGATCATCACAACTGTGTTTTACCCTTCCGTCTCACACCCCTACCCCAATCCCTCTCATCATCACAGCTGTGTTTTACTTCTCCGTCTTTAACCACTACCCCATCCCTCTCATCATCACAGCTGTGTTTTACTTCTCCGTCTAACACCCCTTTCCTCATCCCTCTCATTATCACAGTTGTGTTTAATTCTTCGTCTAACACCCCTTCCCTCATCCCTCTCATTATCACAGTTGTGTTTAATTCTTCGTCTAACACCCCTTCCCTCATCCCTCTCATTATCACAGTTGTGTTTAATTCTTCGTCTAACACCCCCACCCTCATCCCTCTCACTGTCACAGCTGTGTTTAATTCTTCTGTCTAACACCCCCACCCTCATCCCTCTCACTGTCACAGCTGTGTTTAATTCTTCTGTCTAACACCCCCACCCTCATCCCTCTCACTGTCACAGCTGTGTTTAATTCTTCTGTCTAACACCCTCACCCTCATCCCTCTCACTGTCACAGCTGTGTTTAATTCTTCTGTCTAACACCCCCACCCTCATCCCTCTCACTGTCACAGCTGTGTTTAATTCTTCTGTCTAACACCCCTACCCTCATCCCTCTCACTGTCACAGCTGTGTTTAATTCTTCTGTCTAACACCCCCACCCTCATCCCTCTCACTGTCACAGCTGTGTTTAATTCTTCCGTCTAACACCCCTACCCTCTTCCCTCTCACTGTCACAGCTGTGTTTAATTCTTCTGTCTAACACCCCCACCCTCATCCCTCTCACTGTCACAGCTGTGTTTAATTCTTCTGTCTAACACCCCTACCCTCTTCCCTCTCACTGTCACAGCTGTGTTTAATTCTTCTGTCTAACACCCCTACCCTCTTCCCTCTCACTGTCACAGCTGTGTTTAATTCTTCTGTCTAACACCCCTACCCTCTTCCCTCTCACTGTCACAGCTGTGTTTAATTCTTCTGTCTAACACCCCTACCCTCTTCCCTCTCACTGTCACAGCTGTGTTTAATTCTTCTGTCTAACACCCCTACCCTCTTCCCTCTCACTGTCACAGCTGTGTTTAATTCTTCTGTCTAACACCCCTACCCTCTTCCCTCTCACTGTCACAGCTGTGTTTAATTCTTCCGTCTCACACCCCTACCCTCTTCCCTCTCACTGTCACAGCTGTGTTTAATTCTTCTGTCTAACACCCCCACCCTCATCCCTCTCACTGTCACAGCTGTGTTTAATTCTTCTGTCTAACACCCTCACCCTCATCCCTCTCACTGTCACAGCTGTGTTTAATTCTTCTGTCTAACACCCCCACCCTCATCCCTCTCACTGTCACAGCTGTGTTTAATTCTTCTGTCTAACACCCCTACCCTCATCCCTCTCACTGTCACAGCTGTGTTTAATCCTTTCGTCTCACACCCCTTTCCTCATCCCTCTCACTGTCACAGTTGTGTTTAATTCTTCCCTCTAACACCCCTACCCTCTTCCCTCTCACTGTCACAGTTGTGTTTAATTCTTCTGTCTAACACCCCTACCCTCTTCCCTCTCACTGTCACAGTTGTGTTTAATTCTTCTGTCTAACACCCCTACCCTCTTCCCTCTCACTGTCACAGCTGTGTTTAATTCTTCTGTCTAACACCCCTACCCTCTTCCCTCTCACTGTCACAGCTGTGTTTAATTCTTCCGTCTCACACCCCTACCCTCTTCCCTCTCACTGTCACAGCTGTGTTTAATTCTTCTGTCTAACACCCCTACCCTCTTCCCTCTCACTGTCCCAGCTGTGTTTAATTCTTCTGTCTAACACCCCTACCCTCTTCCCTCTCACTGTCACAGCTGTGTTTAATTCTTCTGTCTAACACCCCTACCCTCTTCCCTCTCACTGTCACAGCTGTGTTTAATTCTTCTGTCTAACACCCCTACCCTCTTCCCTCTCACTGTCACAGCTGTGTTTAATTCTTCTGTCTAACACCCCTACCCTCTTCCCTCTCACTGTCCCAGCTGTGTTTAATTCTTCTGTCTAACACCCCTACCCTCTTCCCTCTCACTGTCCCAGCTGTGTTTAATTCTTCTGTCTAACACCCCTACCCTCTTCCCTCTCACTGTCACAGCTGTGTTTAATTCTTCTGTCTAACACCCCTACCCTCTTCCCTCTCACTGTCACAGCTGTGTTTAATTCTTCTGTCTAACACCCCTACCCTCTTCCCTCTCACTGTCACAGCTGTGTTTAATTCTTCTGTCTAACACCCCTACCCTCTTCCCTCTCACTGTCACAGCTGTGTTTAATTCTTCTGTCTAACACCCCTACCCTCTTCCCTCTCACTGTCACAGCTGTGTTTAATTCTTCTGTCTAACACCCCTACCCTCTTCCCTCTCACTGTCACAGCTGTGTTTAATTCTTCTGTCTAACACCCCTACCCTCTTCCCTCTCACTGTCACAGCTGTGTTTAATTCTTCTGTCTAACACCCCCACCCTCTTCCCTCTCACTGTCACAGCTGTGTTTAATTTTTCCGCCTAACACCCCTTCCCTCATCCCTCTCACTGTCACAGTTGTGTTTATATCTTCCGTCTAACACCCCTACCCTCATCCCTCTCACTGTCACAGTTGTGTTTAATTCTTCCGTCTCACACCCCTTCCCTCAGCCCTCTCACTGTCACAGCTGTGTTTAATTCTTCTGTCTAACACCCCTACCCTCTTCCCTCTCACTGTCACAGCTGTGTTTAATTCTTCTGTCTAACACCCCTACCCTCTTCCATCTCACTGTCACAGTTGTGTTTAATTCTTCCGTCTAACACCCCTACCCTCTTCCCTTTCACTGTCACAGTTGTGTTTAATTCTTCCGTCTCACACCCCTTCCCTCATCCCTCTCACTGTCACAGTTGTGTTTAATTCTTCCGTCTCACACCCCTTCCCTCATCCCTCTCACTGTCACAGTTGTGTTTAATTCTTCCGTCTCACACCCCTTCCCTCATCCCTCTCACTGTCACAGCTGTGTTTAATTCTTCCGTCTCACACCCCTTCCCTCATCCCTCTCACTGTCACAGTTGTGTTTAATTCTTCCGTCTCACACCCCTTCCCTCATCCCTCTCACTGTCACAGCTGTGTTTAATTCTTCCGTCTCACACCCCTTCCCTCATCCCTCTCACTGTCACAGTTGTGTTTAATTCTTCCGTCTCACACCCCTTCCCTCATCCCTCTCACAATCACAGTTGTGTTTAATTCTTCCGTCTAACACCCCTACCCTCATCCCTCTCACTGTCACAGCTGTGTTTAATTCTTTCGTCTCACACCCCCACCCTCATCCCTCTCACTGTCACAGTTGTGTTTAATTCTTCCGTCTCACACCCCCACCCTCATCCCTCTCACTGTCACAGCTGTGTTTAATTCTTCTGTCTAACACCCCCACCCTCATCCCTCTCACTGTCACAGCTGTGTTTAATTCTTCTGTCTAACACCCCCACCCTCATCCCTCTCACTGTCTCAGCTGTGTTTAATTCTTCTGTCTAACACCCCCACCCTCATCCCTCTCACTGTCACAGCTGTGTTTAATTCTTCCGTCTCACACCCCTACCCTCATCCCTCTCACTGTCACAGCTGTGTTTAATTCTTCTGTCTAACACCCCCACCCTCATCCCTCTCACTGTCACAGCTGTGTTTAATTCTTCTGTCTAACACCCCCACCCTCATCCCTCTCACTGTCACAGCTGTGTTTAATTCTTCCGTCTAACACCCCCACCCTCATCCCTCTTATCATCACAGCTGTGTTTAATTCTTCCGTCTCACACCCCGTCCCTCATCCCTCTCATCATCATAGCTGTGTTTAATTCTTCCGTCTCACACCCCTTCCCTCATCCCTCTCATCATCACAGCTGTGTTTAATTCTTCCGTCTCACACCCCTTCCCTCATCCCTCTCACTGTCACAGTTGTGTGTTCCTCCTCCCACCCCCACCCCATCCCTCCTCTTCCCAACTGAAGGGTTAGTTTGATCAAATGTGTATTTCTTGAAACAGACAAGCGCATGAGACACTACGATCTGTGTTTAGAATATCTGGCTTGAAGGTTTTCATTTTCTTTGCATTATGGACGACACCTTAGTGCAGAGCACGGTGATTGAGCGAAGAGAACTCCACTGACCAAAGCTGTCACCTACCTCTGCGTCACTCAGACCGGACTGTTGGCACGTGCTGGAGTCTGTCTTGTTACCTGTGTCGCGTGCTTGGGGCTGTTGGTACGTGGTAGGGTCTGTCAATCCTGCCAAGTGATATGTGAACTCTTGACGTAAATTGAGAATAGACTTGTTCAGGAAATAACTCAGTCAGGATGTTCAAGCCTTATAGAAGAGGTGCAGCACAATTTTTTGAGACAAACAAAAACACGTTGACAATTCAAAGCAAACGAATGCAGCAAATAAGTGACCCTGATATGTATGTCTCGCTGCTTCCACTCGATTTTACCCCATTCCTTTCCAAAAGATAAACATCGGAGTGTACGACTTATTGCAGCAACGATCCCCGGCTTGCCCCGAGTGATAACGTGTTTGTTAAGGCATCATATCGATCGGCTTGCCCCGAGTGATAACGTGTTTGTTAAGGCATCATATCGATCGGCTTGCCCCGAGTGATAACGTGTTTGTTAAGGCATCATATCGATCGGCTTGCCCCGAGTGATAACGTGTTTGTTAAGGCATCATATCGATCGGCTTGCCCCGAGTGATAACGTGTTTGTTAAGGCATCATATCGATCGGCTTGCCCCGAGTGATAACGTGTTTGTTAAGGCATCATATCGATCGGCTTGCCCCGAGTGATAACGTGTTTGTTAAGGCATCATATCGATCGGCTTGCCGCGAGTGATAACGTGTTTGTTAAGGCATCATATCGATCGGCTTGCCCCGAGTGATAACGTGTTTGTTAAGGCATCATATCGATCGGCTTGCCCCGAGTGATAACGTGTTTGTTAAGGCATCATATCGATCGGCTTGCCCCGAGTGATAACGTGTTTGTTAGGGCATCATATCGCTCGGCTTGCCCCGAGTGATAACGTGTTTGTTAAGGCATCATATCGATCGGCTTGCCCCGAGTGATAACGTGTTTGTTAAGGCATCATATCGATCGGCTTGCCCCGAGTGATAACGTGTTTGTTAAGGCATCATATCGATCGGCTTGCCCCGAGTGATAACGTGTTTGTTGAGGCATCATATCGATCGGCTTGCCCCGAGTGATAACGTGTTTGTTAAGGCATCATATCGATCGGATACTACATAACATACAGATCGGATTCAGTTATTCGCTGCGATTGCTGGTTTTGAATAGACATAGAAATAGACAAAGACATAGACATAGACATAGAAAAAGACATAGACATAGACATAGTAAATGGTAAAGTGCATGATTTAAACCCATTGAGAGTGACATATTCCATGGAATAATTCAAGCTGATTTTTCTTAATGTTTAGAGTGATAAACAAACAAGTCGCGTAAGGCGAAATAACAACATTTTGTCAAGCTGTCGAACTCACAGAATGAAACTGAACGCACTGCTCTTTTCACCAAGACCACATACTCGTAGTTTCGTCAGTCCACTGCTCGTGGCAAAGGCAGTGAAATCGACAAGCCATGCAGAATAGTGCGGTAGTGGTCGCGCTGAGCAGGATAACACGCTTTTCTGTATGTCTATTCTTTTTAGCTTACTGAGTTTGTTTTTAATCCAAACATATCATATCTATATGTTTTAGGAATGAGGGACCGACAAGGAATAAGATGAAATTGTTTTTAAATCGATTTCGGAAGATTAATTTTAATCATAATTTTCATATTTTTAATTTTCTGAGCTTGTTTGTAATCCATATGTATATGTTTTTGGAATCAAATAATGACGAACAATAAGATGAAATTATTTTTGGATTGTTTAATAAAAAAATAATTTTAATTACAAGTTTCCGATTTTTAATGACCAAACTCATTCATTAGTTTGTAAGCCACCAAGCTGAAATGCAATACCAAAGTTCGGCCTTTGTCGAAGATTGCTTTGCGAAAATTTCAATCAATTTGATTAAAAAATGAGGGTGTGACAGTGCCGCCTCAACTTTTACAAAAAGCCGGATATGACGTCATCAAAGGTATTAAACATTTTATCGAAAAAAGGAAAAAAAAGTCCAGGGATATCATTCCCAGGAACTCTCATGTCAAATTTTAAAAAGATCGGTCCAGTAGTTTAGTCTGAATCGCTCTACACACACACACGCACATACAGACAGACACACACACACACCACGACCCTCGTCTCGATTCCCCCTCCATGTTGAAAAATGTAGTCAAAACTTGACTAAATGTAAAAAAAAACAGCCTCACCGCCATAAGGTTTAGAGGTTCAGCTAAAATCAGTTCTGATTGGTCAGATTAGTCACATGATGCACCAAATGCTAATAAAATACAGAGTAGGGACCAGTCTCCGTAGCACATGTTTCGAGGCTTGTACACACACTTTGTTTTTTGTCATTATTTTAAAAGCCAAACATTGTGATTATGGTGGAGATCCTGTCAGAGCTTACTGTGTGAAAGACACCCAGTGTGATAATTGTGGAGATCCTGTCAGAGCTTACTGTGTGAAAGACACCCAAACATTGTGATTATTGTGGAGACCCTGTCAGAGCTTACTGTGTGAAAGACACCCAAACATTGTGATTATTGTGGAGACCCTGTCAGAGATTACTGTGTGAAAGACACCCAAACATTGTGATTATTGTGGAGACCCTGTCAGAGCTTACTGTGTGAAAGACACCCAAACATTGTGATTATTGTGGAGACCCTGTCAGAGATTACTGTGTGAAAGACACCCAAACAGTGTGATTATGGTGGAGATCCTGTCAGAGATTACTGTGTGAAAGACACCCAAACAGTGTGATTATTGTGGAGACCCTGTCAGAGATTACTGTGTGAAAGACACCCAAACAGTGTGATTATTGTGGAGACCCTGTCAGAGCTTACTGTGTGAAAGACACCCAAACAGTGTGATTATTGTGGAGACCCTGTCAGAGATTACTGTGTGAAAGACACCCAAACATTGTGATTATTGTGGAGACCTTGTCAGAGCTTACTGTGTGAAAGACACCCAGTGTGATAATTCTGGAGACCCTGTCAGAGCTTACTGTGTGAAAGACACCCAAACATTGTGATTATTGTGGAGACCCTGTCAGAGATTACTGTGTGAAAGACACCGAAAGATTGTGATTATGGTGGAGATCCTGTCAGAGCTTACTGTGTGAAAGACACCCAAACAGTGTGATTATTGTGGAGACCCTGTCAGAGATTACTGTGTGAAAGACACCCAAACATTGTGAGTATTGTGGAGACCTTGTCAGAGATTACTCTGTGAAAGACACCCAAACATTGTGATTATTGTGGAGACCCTGTCAGAGATTACTGTGTGAAAGACACCCAAACATTGTGATCATTGTGGAGACCTTGTCAGAGCTTACTGTGTGAAAGACACCTAAACATTGTGATTATTGTGGAGACCCTGTCAGAGATTACTGTGTGAAAGACACCTAAACAGTGTGATTATTGTGGAGACCCTGTCAGAGATTACAGTGTGAAAGACACCCAAACATTGTGATTATTGTGGAGACCCTGTCAGAGCTTACTGTGTGAAAGACACCCAAACATTGTGATTATTGTGGAGACCCTGTCAGAGATTACTGTGTGAAAGACACCCAAACATTGTGATTATTGTGGAGACCTTGTCAGAGCTTACCCTGTGACGGAACGTCTTCGTGTGGAGCGGGACCGTTGGCAAACGAAATGGCGCCGTTCAGTGCACCCATCCAGTCCAACATGTCGGCTTGATCACGTGACGCTAGGACGAGAGGCGGGTCATCTCGCGTCATGCGGATCTCAAACACATGGCTGCTGGGTACTGTGGCCTGAAGAGAAACCAAAGAAGAATATAAAACATGTAGACCATCTGTCGGCCTGAAACTAAAACCTCAACACGGAACACCATGCTGATGTTGGCTACCTATCACTAAGAAGAAGAAGAAGAACACCAGTCATCGCTGAGACCTACAGTATGCAAACGTTTCGTAGTTCCCACTTTGCAAAAATCAACTTTCGTTAATTCGGAGCACAATTGTGGAAAAAAACATGACATTCATATATAATATATATTCTTGAATTTGGTAAAGGACAAGGAATACACTGCGATCATTTTAAAATTTGTTAGTCAGCATACTATTAATAAACTCATTTAATATGTGAGCTTCCAAACTGGAATGCAATCCCGTAGTCCGGTCTGAGTTAAAGATTGCTTGACCGAAATTTCAATCGATTTGGTTGAAAAATGAGGTTGCTACAGTGCCCCCTCAACTTTCACTCAAAGCCGGATATGACGTCATGAAAGACTGTTATGGAAAACAAAAATAGACAAACAACTTTGGATATATCATCTGGAAGAATGTGTATGTATATTTTCATGAAGATCGGTCCAGTTGTTTTCTTAAAACTCAATTGCTCTACACACACACACACACCCACACACCCACACACACACCCACCCACCCACCCACCCTCACACACACACACACACACACACACACACACACACACACACACACACACACACACACACACACACACACACACATACAACACAACCCTCATCTCGATTCCCGGTCTACTTTAAAACGTGTAGTAAAATCTTGACTAAATTTAAAAAGACGTGGACAGTTCAATTTCTGGTACAAGCACACATGTTTTATGTATCACTCTCAAGTGTGCTAAAGGTTGGAACATGCAAGAACACGCTCTGTATAGAATACCCATCAGTAAAAGACCGACTATCTCAACAAGACAAGAAAACCAGGTAGACAAGACAACTAGGTGTACAAGGCAACCAGGTAGACAAGACAACTAGGTGTACAAGGCAACCAGGTAGACAAGACAACTAGGTGTACAAGGCAACCAGGTAGACAAGACAACTAGGTGTACAAGGCAACCAGGTAGACAAGACAACCAGGTAGACAAGACAACTGGGTGTACAAGGCAACCAGGTAGACAAGACAACCAGGTGTACAAGACAACCAGGTGTACAAGGCAACCAGGTAGACAAGACAACTAGGTGTACAAGGCAACTAGGTAGACAAGGCAACTAGGCGTACAAGACAACCAGGTGTACAAGACACAGGTGTACAAGGCAACCAGGTAGACAAGACAACTAGGTGTACAAGACAACCAGGTAGACAAGACAACCAGGTAGACAAGACAACTAGGTGTACAAGGCAACCAGGTAGACAAGACAACTAGGTGTACAAGGCAACCAGGTAGACAAGACAACCGGGTAGACAAGACAACTAGGTGTACAAGGCAACCAGGTAGACAAGACAACTAGGTGTACAAGGCAACCAGGTAGACAAGACACAGGTGTACAAGGCAACCAAGCGGACACCTCCCTTCCCGTCCCTCCCCTGCATGTCAATACAAAGCAAAATGGCCTGGCTTCATGAACAACACTCGAACTACCCCACTCATACGGAAAGGTGTTTTCTCATCAAAAATCGTTTATAAAAAAATAAATAAATAATCCCTGCGCTTAGAACTGTACCCACGGAATACGCGCGATATAAGCCTCATATTGATTGATTGATTGAAAAACACATGCTCTGGCTTATTATCGAAGGCGCTATCATACTAAGGACAGCTGGGTCACTAACCCTTAGGCTGGTTGTCACGACATTATGTCGCGCTACTTTACGTATACTGTCACCTGGTTGTCGCGACATATGTCGCGCTACTGGCTCAGTCTGTTTGGTCGGTTCCGATTACCTCCCATGGATGCGAAAACCTTCATGACCGTTTTTCTTTATTTTTCTCTGTTAATACACCAGTGGCTATGTAACATGTGTTACGGAATTGCACCAGTGTTGAGTTTGAACGATTTTAAAACCTGCTAATTAATGCTGTGTATTCATTGTGTGCATTCAATGGTACAAAATATTTGTGGTTTTGCGGAAAACACATATGAATAAAGTCAGACACTGTCCACATCAAAGTAGACATTCATCTTAATTGCAAAATAGGTTATTGATACACAGAAGCAAATATGCCTTTAGGTAATCAGAGGCTTTAATGCGACAGAGAATTAAAGCCACAATTATGAATGCATTTGAGAAAATCATTATTTTTCAATCCTGTCGTAAACACTACTTTTCTTTGACCCTAAATCTTAGCAATGTCTGACACAATCATCAACACTGTATGTTTAGCTTCAGCAATGTCTGACACAATCACCAACAGTATGTTTAGCTTCAGCAATGTCTGACACAATCATCAACAGTATGTTTAGCTTCAGCAATGTCTGACACAACCATCAACAGTATGTTTAGCTTCAGCAATGTCTGACACAATCATTAACAGTATGTTTAGCTTCAGCAATGTCTGACACAACCATCAACAGTATGTTTAGCTTCAGCAATGTCTGACACAACCATCAACAGTATGTTTAGCTTCAGCAATGTCTGACACAACCATCAACAGTATGTTTAGCTTCAGCAATGTCTGACACAACCATCAACAGTATGTTTAGCTTCAGCAATGTCTGACACAACCATCAACAGTATGTTTAGCTTCAGCAATGTCTGACACAACCATCAACAGTATGTTTAGCTTCAGCAATGTCTGACACAATCATCAACAGTATGTTTAGCTTCAGCAATGTCTGACACAATCATCAACAGTATGTTTAGCTTCAGCAATGTCTGACACAACCATCAACAGTATGTTTAGCTTCAGCAATGTCTGACACAATCATCAACAGTATGTTTAGCTTCAGCAATGTCTGACACAACCATCAACAGTATGTGTTGGCACACTGAGAACCAGCCGGTCACGCAGATACGATACACTGCTTACTAAGATTTGCTGATTACTTTAGCTTGAAAAACTTTAAGTAAGGTTATAAGTATGACATACTGTGACGTCCAGAATCTGCTGAAGAAGATACACGGCCTTGACCTTCGTCTTGGTGCGGTCCTTGTAGATTACCAGCAAGGACTGACAATCCAGCACACAGTATCTCCTCTTCTGCCTCTGGAGGTGGGTAGACACAAAGATTGTATTGAAAACACACAGACACAGATACAGACATAAATATATGAACACATACACACACACACACACACACACACACTAACACACACACACACACACACACACACATTCATTCACACAGACATAAATCTCATACACACAAAACACATATTGACGGGGGCCCGGGTAGCTCAGGTGGTAGAGCACTGGACTTGTGATCGAGAGGTCGCTGGTTCGAATCCGGGCCGGGACGGATACAGGTCAACTTTATGTGCAGACCCAGAGACGGTATCCATCTCCCACCCCCGTGTCACCACAATGGCACGTTAAAGATCTTGGTCATTCTACCATAAGTGCAGATGGCTGATACCACCTAAACACGCAAACATCAAAAAGCCGTGAGGGCGTAAAACTCGAATCGTATAAACCAATTCATGTCCAATATAGGCAATTTAAGACCTGACGGACAATAAGCCCCTTAAAATTTACTTTTTTTACAAATATTGACAGACAGAAACACACACCTTTTCGAACAAACAAACACATTATAGAAAACCTCTAGAAAATGACGAATCAAACAATGTTGATGACACTTGTCAATGATACATGAGTGAGGACTCCAATGTAGAGTTTTAACAAACTCTTTGTACATTTGTTTGCAAAGGATTTACAAGACGGAAACACACACCTTTCCGAACAAACACAGACAAACTCACATACACAATCGCAAACTCTCTCTCTCAGTCTCTCTCTCTCTCTCTCTCTCTCTCTCTCTCTCTCTCTCTCTCTCTCTCTCTCTCTCTCTCTCTCTCTCTCTCTCTCTCTCTCTCTCTCTCTCTCTCTCTCTCTCTCTCTCTCTCTCCCTCTCTCTCTCTCTCTTACACCCACCCACACACACACACACACACACACACACACACACACACACACACACAGACACACTTGCGTGGCACTGTTATGCGTTATTGTGTTTGACCACATCAGAGAGGGGCGGCCGAGAGCAAAGGTTTGAACCTCCACGTGCTGCACGAGTGTCATGCGCTTCACGCTGAAAGCCTTTTTCTCCAACATGCTCCATGGGGGCTGCGTCACAACACGTCGTACCACGTCACAACACGTCACAACACGTCACACCCCATTCTGATACTCATGGTCCACGCTATGCTCCGTGGGGGCTGCGTCACAACACGTCGCACCCCATTCTGATACTCATCGGTCCACGCTATCGCTCTGTCTCTCTGACAGGATGAATAATTACTACTCGCATTAAAGGGAAATCTATCAAAACAAGAATACAGAGTTATTTCCCATATGTTTTTCACTAATGTTTCTGATAACAGACGAAAGACGAACGTGATTGTAGAATGGCCGACTTCGACAGTGATCTCCGTTCTGTTCTTCACAGTTATGATAAAGACATCGTTCTAAGGTCAAAACAAGTCGACATTTTGAGAATGCTGTGGGAAGGAGACCGTGATATCACTCCTAATTGGTTACGGAAAAAGTCGTCTGCTTCATAGCCATTTTGTTATGATCAAGTGACACTTTTGCCATATTTAACTGTTGTTTGCACAGTAAACACATCCGCGAAAGATAGCTCGCTTAAAAGTGTCTTTCATAACAATTCCCTTCTAAATTTAAAAATTACACAACACCATGAAAAATCATTATCGACGATCGCGAATCTGCTTATATCAATAACACATTACAAAAAGCTCTAGGTGTCGACGATGATCCCGAAAACCGAAGAAGAGCACTGCCATTTTGCACGCAGAAACTTTGAAAGTAGCGTGTGTACTCCTGGATTTCGCTGTAGTAAATATATTCTCAGTTACTTTCTCGTTGGCTTCCAAAGTAAGACTTTTTTTCGACCCATGCAAACGACAGAGAGGGAAGTACTTCCAAGGTCGCTCAAAACTTTGGAAGTAGTCGGGAACTTCCGGATTCATCCCTCAGTTATTTCCTCGCTTACCCCCGAAGTAAGCTCTTCTTCCGATCCATGCATGCGAAAGTGAGGAAAGTACCTCAAAACTTTCGAAGCAATTGCAAACTTGCTCCATATGCATACGGGCCCTGAAGGTTTTATTCCCCGTCCACACCATTCCCACAAGATTTGAACTTGTAAAGGAGATCAAGATTTCAAGTAACCCTAGTGAACAGACTTGAACTTGTTAGAACCGTCTTACATTTTTAGTCATACACTGAGACCAGCCTGTACACGGATATGTAGACAACAAACTTGCATAGTTGCCGAAAAGCCATATCGGTGTTAGGGTTGTAACGAATCTGATAACCAACCATTTTTCACACAAACCACCGGACAAAACCGGGCAATCTACTGGCTCATTTACTTCAACAAACACTAAAATAACACGCGCGAAAGTTTGCCTTGTTGCCTCCACCTGTATCTGGCTATACTATAACTACGTCACTACTCCTGTGTGTCCACAAATGATTTAACGGAGCTGTATCTGGCTATACTATAACTACGTCACTACTCCTGTGTGTCCACAAATGATTTAACGGAGCTGTATCTGGCTATACTATAACTACGTCACTACTCCTGTGTGCCCAACAAGGATTTAACGGAGCTGTATATATACAACTTAAAGACACAAGAAACCTAACGAGCAAAACAAAAGATGGACGTATGAACGACACTGACCTTCACCAGTCCAAAGAGAGTCGTTCCCGGGACAAACAGCCATCCTTCCTTGGCTGGTGCTGACATTTGCTGTGTTGGTCCAGAACCCTGCAAGACAGGAACAAGGATCTGACATAAAAACTGATGTGCTACTACGTCATAAAAACTGATGTGCTACTACCATAACAACTTATGTGCTACTACGTCATATACACTGATGTGCTGCTACGTCATAAAAACTGATGTGCTACTACGTCATATAAACTGATGTGCTACTACGTCATAAAAACAGATATGCTGCTATGTCAAGGAATTCGTTCTCTTAACTCTGCCTGCTATTTGGGACACCTGGCAAACTGTGCTCAGAAAATATTATGGTCTAACTCGTTGCGCTGAATATTCGAGGACATACAATCATGTATTGTCCATATAATTAAACAATGGATGGACACATGTGGTTCGTCTGCTCTTAAAACAACCAAACAACATATGACAACAACCATAACAAGTAAAACTAAAAACAATACAACATAGACTGAGCAACGGAATTGGACGGGAGCACGTGCTGAACACCAGGAGCAACGGGGCTCTCGTTATAATGTATGCCAACAACGAGGCTCTCGTGTTATTCATAGATTAAGTATTAGTTTGGATATTGAATGTGGACGGAATGTGAACGTGGAATGAACGAGAATGTATGAGTGGTACATGAACGGTTGGAAGAAGAGATGGTTTTAGAGAATGTTGTATTAAGACTTGGTTAAATTCTTTAGGAGTTTCCATGAGGGATTTCCATGGCGTGTAAGGGAAGATCCTTACACGGGAGAAGCGCGGGACGATGTTGGGAGCAAGGGACCACATCGGCGCAGATGACTAGACGAGTGGAGTCTTCATCGATACCGGTCGTAGCCGACGACGGTTGTTTTCGCAAATGGCGGAAGGGTTTCTCGGGGAGAAACGTGAAAGGTGTGTGTTGGCATCTTCAGTGAAAGGTGTGTGTTGGCATCTTCAGTGAAAGGTGTGTGTTGGCATCTGTGTGTGTTGGCATCTGAATTCATTATTCTACGAGGATTCAGCGAGACAAGGAAGTGAACTGGCGACATGCAGTGAGCCGTGATTCGAACTCGTGAGTGTCTGTCGGTACCTTCTTGTGTGCGTTAATCTATATTTGAGAAAGTATTGTTATAATATGCATTTACATGCATTAAGTGAAAGCTGGAAGATTGTGCGAACTGTGTGTCGAAAAGTTTTTTGTTTTTTTTTTAAACCTCAGTTGCATGCAGGTTTGCTACTACAATATTATTTGTTGCCTTTTTTTTTCGTGTGTGGCTTGGAGCAAACCTTCTTCATAGGTCTTTTCTTTTCTCAGTCAAATGTGTAAATTTTTAGATCAACAAACTTTATCAGTACACTAATATGTTTAAGTCAAGGACTACTACTTCTTGTAGTAGTCCTTGGTTTAAGTAAATAAATAAAAATAATCATGACATAGATTTATTCCTTATCATACATTTCTATCCGTAAATAACAGTCTCTAAATATTATTATTTCATACACTCAATTTAAACTTTACTTGTTTTATACCAGTCCCCTGAGGGTTAAATCCCTTTGAAAGATAAATAATATTTCAAGGGGTGTCCCATATCTAAATTTACTTATACACATTGTAAGATACTTAAACATATGTGTCAAACCATTCTTATCTCGCACACAAATCAGCACATCTGTTGCTTGTAAAATAATTGCTATGTTATATCGGTCGTCAAAACAATGTTTCAACATGCTTCCACAAATGGTGAATTTTACTGCAATAGGGGCTCTCGTTATAGTGTATGCCAACAACGGGGCTCTCGTTACAGTGTATGCCAACAACGGGGCTCTCGTTATAGTGTATGCCAACACCAGGGCTCTCGTTATAGTGTATGCCAACAACGCGGCTCTCGTTATAGTGTATGCCAACACCGGGGCTCTCGTTATAGTGTATCCCAACAACGGGGCTCTCGTTATAGTGTATGCCAACACCGGGGCTCTCGTTATAGTGTATGCCAACAACGGGTCTCTCGTTTTAGTGTATGCCAACAACGGGGCTCTCGTTATAGTGTATGCCAACAACGGAGCTCTCGTTACAGTGTATGCCAACAACCGGGCTCTCGTTATAGTGTATGCCAAAACCGGGGCTCTCGTTATAGTGTATCCCAACAACGGGGCTCTCGTTATAGTGTATGCCAACACCGGGGCTCTCGTTATAGTGTATGTCAACAACGCGGCTCTCGTTATAGTGTATGCCAACAATGGGGCTCTCGTTACAGTGTATGCCGACAACGGGGCTCTCGTTATAGTGTATGCCAACACCGGGGCTCTCGTTATAGTGTATCCCAACAACGCGGCTCTCGATATAGTGTATCCTATCAGAGCGTGTTCGAAAGATAGTCGGTCAAACACTGTTTGACAAACGTTTGACTATGTAGCATTAACAAGTGTCATATTTTTAGCACAGCATTGGAGACCGACATGTTTGAGGAACAAGTATACTTGTTCCAGACTAAATAAACTATATAAACCAAGTTAAACATACGTTTTAGATGCTTAGAATTTTCTTGTCCAACAGACAGGGACAGATTCAGAATGAACGCTGGACAGAAACAAAATGAAGTAAATATATATATGATGTCAATTGAGTCACACAGTTTTTATTTGAGTCTACAGAACTTTGACAATTATATTTCCAAGTGAGCAAATCGCACACTCAGAGGGTGGATGGTGCCTTGTCGTTCTGTACAGCACCCACCGACAAAACTGGCTTTTTTGTACTTGTTAGATAAAATAAGTTTTTTTCGCCGACATTATCTAAAGTGTCATTCTTTATAAGAAGTTACGCTGATATTGCCAATTTGAACGATTTCTTGTTTATTTCTAGCGTGATAAACAAAAAGAGTCTCGGCCTGACCACTGTAACATCTAGCTGGTCACCTAGAGAGTCAGTCGTGATTTGCCGAAAAACCATATGGTGCACTGAAAGGGTAATAATACCTGACATTCCATTTGCCTTTCAACAGTCCAACTTCGTCCCGCGTATAGCGTGTTCGCGTTTAGTGACTGCGTGATTCTGTAAATGCTGGGAGAACTAGGATAGCTTCAGAGGAGAGTCAACAACTCTGTTGGTGTTTTTATATTTAGTCAAGTTTTGACTAAATATTTTAACATCGAGGGGAAATCGAAACGAGGGTCGTGGTGTATGTGCGTGTGTCTGTGTGTCTGTGTGTCTATGTGTGTGTGTGTGTGTGTGTGTGTGTGTGTGTGTGTGTGTGTGTGTGTGTGTGTGTGTGTAGAGCGATTCAGACTAAACTACTGGACCGATCTTTATGAAATTTGACATGAGAGTTCCTGGGTATGAAATCCCCGAATGTTTTTTTCATTTTTTTGATAAATGTCTTTGATGACGTCATATCCGGCTTTTCGTGAAAGTTGAGGCGGCACTGTCACGCCCTCATTTTTCAACCAAATTGGTTGAAATTTTGGTCAAATAATCTTCGACGAAGCCCGGACTTCGGTATTGCATTTCAGCTTGGTGGCTTAAAAATTAATTAATGACTTTGGTCATTAAAAATCTGAAAATTGTAAAAAAAAATAAAAATTTATAAAACGATCCAAATTTACGTTTATCTTATTTTCCATCATTTGCTGATTCCAAAAACATATAAATATGTTATATTCGGATTAAAAACAAGCTCTGAAAATTAAATATATAAAAAATATTATCAATTTTTTTTTTTTCGAAATCAATTTAAAAACACTTTTATCTTATTCCTTGTTGGTTCCTGATTCCAAAAACATATAGATATGATATGTTTGGATTAAAAACACGCTCAGAAAGTTAAAACGAAGAGAGGTACAGAAAAGCGTGCTATCCTTCTCAGCGCAACGAATACCCCGCTCTTCTTGTCAATTCCACGGGCACTGCCTTTGCCACGGGCGGTGGAGTGACGATGCTACGAGTATACGGTCTTGCTGCGTTACGTTGCGTTCAGTTTCATTCTGTGAGTTCGACAGCTACTTGACTAAATATTGTATTTTCGCCTTACGCGACTTGTTTTTTTTATATTTAGTCAAGTTTTGACTAAATATTTTAACATCGAGGGGGAATCGAAACGAGGGTCGTGGTGTATGTGCGTGCGTGTGTGTGTGTGTGTGTCTGTGTATGTGTGTAGAGCGATTCAGACTAAACTACTGGACCGATCTTTATGAAATTTGACATGAGAGTTCCTGGGATTGATATCCCCATACGTTTTTTTCATTTTTGGATAAATGTCTTTGATGACGTCATATCCGGCTTTTCGTGAAAGTTGAGGCGGCACTGTCACGCCCTCATTTTTCAACCAAATTGGTTGAAATTTTGGTCAAGTAATCTTCGACGAAGCCCGGGGTTCGGTATTGCATTTCAGCTTGGTGGCTTAAAAATTAATTAATGACTTTGGTCATTAAAAATCTGAAAATTGTAAAAAAAAATAAAAATTTATAAAACGATCCAAATTTACGTTTATCTTATTCTCCATCATTTGCTGATTCCAAAAACATATAAATATGTTATATTCGGATTAAAAACAAGCTCTGAAAATTAAATATATAAAAATTATTATCAAAATTAAATTGTCCAAATCAATTTAAAAACACTTTCATCTTATTCCTTGTCAGTTCCTGATTCCAAAAACATATAGATATGATATGTTTGGATTAAAAACACGCTCAGAAAGTTAAAACAAAGAGAGGTACAGAAAAGCGTGCTATCCTTCTTAGCGCAACTACTACCCCGCTCTTCTTGTCAATTTCACTGCCTTTGCCGTGAGCGGTGGATTGACGATGCTACGAGTATACGGTCTTGCTGAAAAATGGCAGCTACTTGACTAAATATTGTATTTTCGCCTTACGCGACTTGTTTTCTCTTCTTTTCCATTATTTGCGCGTAACACTATCAACATGTCATATTCCGTTTATATTAGCTGTTTATGCGTTTAATACTCATAGGCTGGGTACATATATTCATGCCTGATTTTGTTTACATCACATCATACTGGACAATCACAGCACGGGCACTGCGAATAGACACCCAGACAGTGACCTACCTGACGACCACACACACAGACAGTGACCTACCTGACGACCACACACAGTGATCTACCTGACGATCTGACACACAGACAGTGACCTACCTGACGACCTGACACACAGACAGTGACCTACCTGACGACCTGACACACAGACAGTGACCTACCTGACGACCTGACACACAGACAGTGACCTACCTGACGACCTGACACACAGACAGTGACCTACCTGACGACCAGACACAGACAGTGACCTACCTGACGACCTGACACACAGACAATGACCTACCTGACGACCTGACACACAGACAGTGACCTACCTGACGACCACACACAGACAGTGACCTACCTGACGACCTGACACACAGACACTGACCTACCTGACGACCACACACACAGACACTGACCTACCTGACGACCAGACACACAGACAGTGACCTACTTGATGACCAGACACACAGACAGTGACCTACCTGACGACCACACACAGACAGTTACCAACCTGACGACCACACACACAGACAGACAGTGACCTACCTGACGACCAAACACACAGACGGTGACCTACCTGACGACCAGACACACAGACAGTGACCTACCTGACGACCTAGGCTGACACACAGACGGTTACCTACCTGACGACCACACACACAGACAGTGACCTACCTGACGACCAGACATACAGACAGTGACCTACCTGACGACCAGACACACAGACAATGACCAGGCTACCTGACGACCAGACACACAGACAGTGACCTACCTGACAACCAGACACACAGACAGTGACCTACCTGACAACCAGACACACAGACAGTGACCTACCTGACGATCAGACACTCAGACAGTAACCTACCTGACGACCTGACACACAGACAGTGACCTACCTGACGACCTGACACACAGACAGTGACCTACCTGACGACCAGAAACACAGACAGTGACCTACTTGACGGCCTGACACAAGCAGACAATGACCTACCTGACGACCTGACACACAGACAGTGACCTACCTGACGACCTGACACACAGACAATGACCTACCTGACGCCCTGACACACAGACAATGACCTACCTGACGACCACACACAGACAGTGACCTACCTGACGACCAGACACACAGACAGTGACCTAACTGACGACCAGACACACAGACAATGACCTACCTGACGACCTGACACACAGACAATGACCTACCTGACGACTTGACACACAGACAATGACCTACCTGACGATCAGACACTCAGACAGTGACCTACATGACGACCTGACACACAGACAGTGACCTACCTGACGACCTGACACACAGACAGTGACCTACCTGACGACCAGAAACACAGACAGTGACCTGGCTGACGACCTGACACACAGACAGTGACCTACCTGACGACCTGACACACACACAGTTATATACCTGACGACCTGACACCAACACAGTGACCTACCTGGCGACCTGGTTTACATCACATCATACTGGATAATCACAGCACGAGCACCACGACCAGACACACAGACAGTGACCTACCTGACGACTAGACACACAGACAGTGACCTACCTGACGATCTGACAAACAGACAGTGACCTACCTGACACACAGACAGTGACCTACCTGACGACCAGACACAGACAATGACCTACCTGACGACCTGACACACAGACAGTGACCTACCTGACGACCTGACACACAGACAGTGACCTACCTGACGACCTGAGACACAGACAATGACCTACCTGACGACCTGACACACAGACAGTGACCTACCTGACGACCACACACAGACAGTGACCTACCTGACGACCTGACACACAGACAATGACCTACCTGACGACCACACACAGACAGTGACCTACCTGACGACCTGACACACAGACAGTGACCTACCTGACGACCTGACACACAGACAGTGACCTACCTGACGACCAGAAACACAGACAGCGACCTGGCTGACGACCTGACACACAGACAGTGACCTACCTGACGACCTGACACACACACAGTGACCTACCTGACGACCTGACACACCCACAGTCACCTACCTGGCGACCTTGTTTACATCACATCATACTGGACAATCACAGCACGGGCACTGCGAATAGACACCCAGACAGTGACCTACCTGACGACCAGACACACAGACAGTGACCTACCTGACGACCAGACACACAGACAGTGACATACCTGACGACCTGACACCGGCACAGACAGTGACCTACCTGACGACCTTGTTTACATCACATCGTACTGGACAATCACAGCACGGGCACCACGACCTGACACACAGACAGTGACCTACCTGACGACCTGACACACAGACAGTGATCTACATGACGACCTGACACACAGACAGTGACCTACCTGACGACCAAACACACAGACAGTGACCTACCTGACGACCTGACACACAGACAGTGACCTATATGACGACCAGACACACAGACAGTGACCTAACTGACGACCAGACACACAGACAGAGACATACCTGACGACCTGACACACAGACAGTGACATACCTGACGACCTTGTTTACATCACATCATACTGGACAATCACAGCACGGGCACCACGACCAAACACACAGGCAGTGACCTACCTGACGACTTGACACACAGACAGTGATCTACATGACGACCTGACACACAGACAGTGACCTACCTGACGACCTGACACACAGACAGTGACCTACCTGACGACCTGACACACAGACAGTGACCTATATGACGACCAGACACACTGACAGTGACCTATATGACGACCAGACACACAGACAGTGACCTACCTGACGACCTGACACACATACCTACCTGACGACCTTGTTTACAACACATTATACTGGACAATCACAAAACGGGAACCACGACCTGACACACAGACAGTGACCTACCGGACGCCCTGACACCCAGACAGTGACCTACCTGACGACCTGACACACAGACAGTGATCTACCTGACGACCTTGTTTACATCACATCATACTGGACAATCACAGCACGGATACCACGACCAGACACACGGACAGTGACCTACCTGACGACCTGACACACAGACAGTGACCTACCTGACGACCTGACACACAGACAGTGACCTACCTGACTACCTGACACACAGACAGTGACCTACCTGACGACCTGACACACAGACAGTTACCTACCTGACGACCTGACACACAGACAGTTACCTACCTGACGACCTGACACACAGACTGTGACCTATCTGACGACCTGACACACAGACAGTGACCTATATGACGACCAGACACACAGACCTACCTGATGACCTTGTTTACATCACATCATACTGGACAATCAAAAAACGGGAACCACGACCTGACGCACAGACAGTGGCCTACCGGACGACCACACACACAGACAGTGACCTACCTGACGACCAGACACACAGACAGTGACCTACCTGACGACCAGACACACAGACAGTGACCTACCTGACGACCAGACACACAGACAGTGACCTACCTGACGACCAGACACACTGCCACTGACCTACCTGACGACCAGACACACAGACAGTGACCTACCTGACGACCAGACACACAGACAGTGACCTACCTGACGACCAGACACACAGACAGTGACCTACCTGACGACCAGACACACAGACAGTGACCTACCTGACGACCAGACACACAGACAGTGACCTACCTGACGACCTGACACACAGACAGTGACCTACCTGACGACCTGACACACAGACAGTGACCTACCTGACGACTAGACTCACAGACAGTAACCTACCTGACGACCAGACACACAGACAGTGACCTACCTGACGACCACAAACACAGACAGTGACCTACCTGACAACCAGACACACAGACAGTGACCTACCTGACGACCAGACATACAGGCAGTGACCTACCTGACGACCAGACACACAGACAGTGACCTACCTGACGACCAGACACACAGACAGTGACCTACCTGACGACCAGACACACAGACAGTGACCTACCTGACGACCAGACACACAGACAGTGACTTACCTGACGACCAGACACACAGACAGTGACCTACCTGACGACCAGACACACATTCAGTGACCTACCTGACGACCAGACACACAGACAGTGACCTACCTGACGACCACACACACAGACAGTGACCTACCTGACGACCAGACACACAGACAGTGACCTACATAACGACCAGACACACAGACAGTGACCTACCTGACGACCAGACACACAGACAGTGACCTACCTGACGACCAGACAGTGACCTACCTGACGACCAGACACACATACAGTGACCTACCTGACGACCAGACACACAGACAGTGACCTACCTGACGACCAGACACACAGACAGTGACCTACCTGACGACCACACACAGACAGTGACCTACCTGACGATCTGACAAACAGACAGTGACCTACCTGACACACAGACAGTGACCTACCTGACGACCAGACACACAGACAGTGACCTACCTGACGACCAGACACACAGACAGTGACCTACCTGACGACCAGACACACAGACAGTGACCTGCCTGACGACCACACACACAGACAGTGACCTACCCGACGACCAAACACACTGACAGTGACCTGCCTGACGACCACACACAAAGACAGAGACCTACCTGACGACCAGAGACACACACAGTGACCTACCTGACGACCACACACACAGACAGTGACCTACCTGACGACCAGACACACAGACAGTGACCTACCTGACGACCACACACACAGACAGTGACCTACCTGACGTGGTGTCTTGGGTCTGGCCCCGCCTCCTCCCTGCTGGCTGGCCATTGTGCTCGCCCTGTCTCACCTGAAACACCAACACCATGTTTCATGATTAAAACCGCGTTGCTACTCACAGTACGTTAAACATAATCAATTTATAACGGGTCTTTAAACCCCAAACACGGCATGGGATGAATACAACCCGTGTATGATACAATTAACACAGACAAATTATAACAAGTCGCGTAGGGCGAAATTACAACATTTAGTCAAGCTGTCGAACTAACAGAATGAAACTGAATTCACTGCATTTGTACAGCAAGAGCGTATACTCGTAGCATCGTCAGTCCACCGCTCGATGCAAAGGCAGTGAAATTGACAAGAAGAGCGGGGTAGTAGTTGCGCTGAGAAGGATAGCACGCTTTTCTTTATCTCTCTTCGTTTTAACTTTCTGAGCGTGTTTTTATTCCAAACATATCACATCTATATGTTTTTGGAATCAGGAACCCACAATCATTAAGATGAAATTGTTTTTAAATCGATTTCGGAAATTTTATTTTAATAATAATGTTTATATTTTTAATTTTAAGAGCTTGTTAATAATCCGAATATAACATATTTATATGTTTTTGGAATTAGAAAAGTATGAAGAATAAGATGAACGTAAATTTGGATCGTTTTAAAAACAAATTATTTGTTTTACATTTTTCAGATGTTTAATGACCAAAGTCATTAATTAATGTTTAAGCCTCCAAGCTGAAATGCAATACCAAAGTCCGGCTTTTGTCGAAGATTGATTGGCCAAAATTTCAATCAATTTGATTGAAAAATGAGGGTGTGACAGTGCCGCCTCAACTTTTACAAAAAGCCGGATATGACGTCAAGAAAGGTATTTATCGAAAAAAATCAAAAAACGTTCGGGGATTTCATTCCCAGGAACTCTCATGTCAAATTTCATAAAGATCGGTCCAGTAGTTTGGTCTGAATCGCTCTACACACACACACGCACAGACAGACAGACAGACACACCCACATACACCACGACCCTCGTCTCGATTCCCCCTCTACGTTAAAACATGACTAAATGTAAAAACAAACAAAGCAATATATATAGCTATTCTGACGAACACGTGGGGGAATTCAGGGGCTGTGATTGGATGGTCTCTTCCGATCATCAAAGCATAATGCTACGGAAGTCGGCCATTTTACTCAATATCCAAAAGCATATTGTCCCGCAGTGGGGCACTGCGGTTATGAAATTAAAAGCCCCTCCTGTTTTTGGAACCGCAGGAGCTTTCTAGTTTGCTGTTAGGTAGATTTTTGGTTCCTCTTTCCTGTCATGCTCTCTTTTTCTTCATGAATTCTTTTCTTTTTTCTGCCTTCTTGCTCATTCACCTGTATTTTTTCCAAACATCTCTTCTATTGCCGCTTGTCTCGCGATTCATGTATAGTTTAATCTGTTAGAGTTCTGATGTAAGTCCAGCAGTAGATAGATTAAGCCTATTTTAACATACTGGAAACTGGTAATCTTCCAGTAGGTATTAATTTAGTTTTACTAAAGCCTGCTGGGACACAAGTAATGGGTTAGTGCATTTGTAAACAGGAATCGCTTGACAAGTGGCCCCCTTCATCCCCCCCTTCCTCGTCCTGATATGGCTCTGCGTAGTCGGCTGGACGTTAAGCAACAAATAAACAAACAAACAAAAAAAAGCATATTGTCAATAACAAAGACGCATGGTTCCGGTTTCTTCCACGTGTATAAAGTACACGCATACCTCGCCAGGTTTGTTTCTGTGACTAGTCGACAGACGATGCCATTTGATGTGTGTGTGTGTGTTTTTGTTGTTGCTTACTGTACATGACATACATTACGTGTAAACAAACCTTGCAGTCAGTGTAAAACATACGTTATACATGTCTGTGTTACGTGAGACTAAGACAGTCAGTGTAAAACATACGTTGTACATGTCTGTGTTACGTGAGACTTAGACAGTCAGTGTAAAACATACGTTGTACATGTCTGTGTTACGTGAGACTTAGACAGTCAGTGTAAAACATACGTTGTACATTTCTGTGTTACGTGAGACTAAGAGAGTCAGTGTAAAACATACGTTATACATTTCTGTGTTACTTGAGACTAAGAGAGTCATTGTGAAACATACGTTATACATTTCTGTGTTACGTGAGGCTAAGACAGAAATTAAATTTCGGTAGGCAAAATATTTTGAAATGTTCAAAGCAATCCACAAAAGTATTGCTGAAACCCAGCTTATTTTGCCATGATACCCCTTACAATTGACACAACATCTCCCGTTTGTAACCACTGATATGCGATCGACACCTGCATTAGTAGACATAGCATAGCACTCGAAATAGGCAAGGTAGATAAACAAAAGAACACGTTCGGACTTTTATCTCCTACCCAAAAGTTGCAAAGTTTTGCCTATTGTGATTTTTCGTTGATTTTGTCCCTTCGGTTTTTTACCGGTCAATTTTAAGGGTAGCCTTTTATGAGCGGCTGTCACATGATCCATGTAAATGACATCTTTAATCCGAATGGTGATCCAGATAGTCAGGTGGACGGCTTTGAATTTCACAGAATACTTGAATGAAATGACACGAGGAGTAATGCTTTAATGTGGGTGCGATAAAACGAAGTGTCAATGTCTTTATTCCAATCCAACACTCGACATTACACCTCTTTGTGTAAGAGGGGGGGGGGGGGTATAAAAACTCTACCAAACTTCTTGCGTGATGTTCAGGACAGGTTCACACACACACAAAGACTGAACGATGACAACAGTAGTCACACACACAGACAGATATGATACATTCACCTCGGGCCTGATAGCGTCTCAGTCTGATAAACATCCGGGTTACGATCGACTCATGCCAGGTCGTGGAGGTTGGGGTGGAGGTTGCGAAACGGGGGTGGGGGGAGGGTGGGGGGTGGGAACTCTACCTGATCTGCTGTTTCCCACTCTAGCAGCTGCTTGTGAGGCCAAGTGTCACAAGCACCACCCAGAAAGCAGGCAACGTGCCGGCAGACAGACAGACCGTGGCCATTGTAAGATAGATTGGTCGTTGAGTTCAGGAGAGGAGAGATGGGTGGGGGAGATGGGTGGGAGTGGACGGGTGCCTGTCACTTGGCAAATACTCGTTTTGGTGCGTACTGATAAACATAACACAGCAATGGGGAAAGAGGTGGGTGGAAGAGAGAGAGAGAGAGAGAGAGAGAGAGAGAGAGAGAGAGAGAGAGAGAGAGAGAGAGAGAGAGAGAAAGAGAGAGGGAGACAGAGAGAGAGAGAGAGAGAGAGAGAAAAGAGAGAGAGAGAGAGAAAGAAAGAGAGAGAGAGAGAAAGAAAGAAAGAGAGAGAGAGAAAGAGAGAGAAAGAGAGAGAGAGAGATAGGGAGAGAGAGTTAGGGAGAAAGAGAGGGAGAAAGAGAGAGAACAAGAACAAATCTTTATTGTCTAAAGCCACCTCCCTTACAAGAATGGTTAAAATAACTGTAATTCTATGCACAGCTATGAACTATAACCAAATCATGCATACAATTTAACACATACAATAAAACCCGCATCACAAATGACATATCACTGAACCTGATTAATAAGGGTTTGTCTCTTCTCTAACATAAAGAACACGAGATTTTCAAGTATTTCACTCGAAGATCTTTACTTGAAAAGGGACATGAAAATACAACATGGTGTTCATCTTCTTCATCATTTGTACAGAAAGGTCAGTTTCTAGTCGTTTTGTTTGGTGTGTACCGAAACTTGTGAGCGTTGATTTCAGATACTCCTGCGCGGAAACGAGTTAGAGCAGTTCTGTACTTATAATGTCTTCAACCGATTCAATATATGATTTTATCATAAATTAATTTATGTTCTAAATATTATTTCTCTTTCTTCAAGCATGTCTTGTAACAGTTATAAATGCCAAAACGTCCGCTGCATTCTAAATAAGAAAACCATTCCTGACAAAAACAGTCTGGTAATCGCCTTATAAACTGTTTAACAGGCGGGGAGGGTGGAAGGGGGGTCGAGCGTTACATGAACCGCTGGGTTGTGTCCCCTTGGCTGGTTCACGCCACTCTGCCCGCCAATCAGATATCATTTGTGCTGTCAGCCATACAGAGACCTAAACAAGGTAGCATGTTACAACTTTCTTCGGTGGAGTTGCATTAAACCTTATTTACGATTGCCGAGCTTGAATGAAGGCAGATGCTATTCTAACAGAACATTGTTAGTATCTTAACTCCACTATCAAAAAATCAAAACAACAACAACAACAACAACAACAACAACAACAACAACAACAACAACAACACCAACAACAACATGAATATATAAGTACTGTATAAAGTGACTTTGTTCTGTGTGTACATTGAATGTTTTACTATCACATGTTCAAAACGTGCATCACAAGCGTCTATCTACATTCTCTGTATCGCTTTGCATAATCACAAAACTTAATTGCGTTGTGAAATTAAGGCCTTTTACAACGATTATAGCTTTCACAGTTAGCATAGAAAACGGACAGAAAAAGGAAGAAAGAAAGAAACCAACAAACAAAAGATTCAACTTATTTTTGATGCCTCGGAGATAATACACTTGGCCAAAACATTATTGCGACACAACTCCTGTTTTTGACCGCTCATGTGATCGACACCTGCATCAGTAGAAATAGATAGCATAAAAATACGCAAGCTAGCTAAACAAAACAAACATGTTCTGGGTAGATAATTGATTCGACTTTCTTCTCGTATGTAAAAGTTGCAAAGTTTTGCCTATTGTGATATTTTGTCGATTTTGTGTTAGTCCCGTTTCAAGAACGTCCGGTCGACTTTTAGGGTACCCTTATTTGAGCGGCGGTCACGTGATCTCTGTAAAATAACTCTTTAACACGAATGCGATCCAGAAAGTCAAGTGAACTGCCTTAACTGGCATAGGAAGTTTGAATGAAATGACACGGGAATTAATGCTTTAATTGGATGCGAAATTTGTCGCAATACCTTCTGACTATGGTGAAAACTATTTTACTTCCTGTGTACCGTGTGTGTCTGAAATCGTCATGTGTATAGGTGGCCATTGTTGTTCACCTTTCGTTCAGGGTGTGTCTGAAATCGTCATGTGTATAGGTGGCCATTGTTGTTCACATTTCGTTCAGGGTGTGTCTGAAATCGTCATGTGTATAGGTGGCCATTGATGTTCACATTTCGTTCAGGGTGTGTCTGAAATCGTCATGTGTATAGGTGGCCATTGTTGTTCACATTTCGTTCAGGGTGTGTCTGAAATCGTCATGTGTATAGGTGGCCATTGATGTTCACATTTCGTTCAGGGTGTGTCTGAAATCGTCATGTGTATAGGTGGCCATTGTTGTTCACCTTTCGTTCAGTGTGTGTCTGAAATCGTCATGTGTATAGGTGGCCATTGCTGTTCACCTTTTGTTCAGTGTGTGTCTGAAATCGTCATGTGTATAGGTGGCCATTGCTGTTCACCTTTTGTTCAGTGTGTGTCTGAAATCGTCATGTGTATAGGTGGCCATTGCTGTTCACCTTTCGTTCAGTGTGTGTCTGAAATCGTCATGTGTATAGGTGGCCATTGCTGTTCACCTTTTGTTCAGTGTGTGTTTGAAATCGTCATGTGTATAGGTGGCCATTGCTGTTCACCTTTTGTTCAGTGTGTGTTTGAAATCGTCATGTGTATAGGTGGCCATTGCTGTTCACCTTTTGTTCAGTGTGTGTCTGAAATCGTCATGCGTATAGGTGGCCATTGTTGTTCACTTTTCTTTCAGGGTGTGTCTGAAATCGTCATGTGTATAGGTGGCCATTGTTGTTCACCTTTCGTTCAGTGTGTGTCTACAATCGTCATGTGTATAGGTGGCCATTGATGTTCACATTTCGTTCAGGGTGTGTCTGAAATCGTCATGTGTATAGGTGGCCATTGTTGTTCACATTTCGTTCAGGGTGTGTCTGAAATCGTCATGTGTATAGGTGGCCATTGTTGTTCACTTTTCTTTCAGGGTGTGTCTGAAATCGTCATGTGTATAGGTGGCCATTGTTGTTCACTTTTCTTTCAGGGTGTGTCTGAAATCGTCATGTGTATAGGTGGCCATTGATGTTCACCTTTCGTTCAGGGTGTGTCTGAAATCGTCATGTGTATAGGTGGACATTGTTGTTCACATTTCGTTCAGGGTGTGTCTGAAATCGTCATGTGTATAGGTGGACATTGTTGTTCACATTTCGTTCAGGGTGTGTCTGAAATCGTCATGTGTATAGGTGGCCATTGTTGTTCACCTTTCGTTCAGGGTGTGTCTGAAATCGTCATGTGTATAGGTGGCCATTGTTGTTCACTTTTCTTTCAGGGTGTGTCTGAAATCGTCATGTGTATAGGTGGCCATTGTTGTTTACAAAACACCTTTCGTTCAGTGTGTGTGTCACGGTTTGGTGACATTGATTGGGGAAGAAACTTTTTTTAGGGTGACTTTCCCAAATTGCGATGCAAAGCGCCTGTGCTTATCGCAACTTAATGATTTGTGCTGACTAGTTTTGCACGAGGAATTCGTTTTATCTCCACGCCCGGAGCAGTTGTGGAAATAGACTATTTACGGGTCGCCCACTCAGTGGCAAAAAGCTAAGTGCACCATGTTCAGTGCACCCTATATACCACCTAGTCATCTTTCATAATTTGTGATTATATTCGAGTGGTGACAACGTAGTGTGTGTGACACCTGCATTAACTAGCGCTTTTGGCAGACCGGCTATCTTTCCTGTCTTTACACGGGTTCAGCGTGTTATTATCATTTAATAAACTTTAACTGGCATTTTTGTCAGTTACTTTCCCAACGTCTGTGACGTAAGAACAACGTTTAAAGTGAAGTATCGAGGGAAGTGGCCAGATCGTATATATATAAAACAGACGTCTGAAACTTACACTTTTGTTGATTCTATTTTTGTTTTGTAACTGCGAGAGTGGATCGTGGTGTGGATAGTCAGTTAGCAGTAATTAACCGTTCATAATCACCTTTTGTGATCTATGAAACGTGACAGTGTGTCTGAAATCGTCATGTGTACAGGTGGCCATTGCTGTTCACCTTTCGTTCAGTGTGTGTCTGGAATCGTCACAGACAACCAGCAAAAAGAGCAGCAGTCGACCTAAGAGCAGCAGTCGACCTAAGAGCACCAGTCGACCTAAGAGCACCAGTCGACCTAAGAGCAGCAGTCGACCTAAGAGCACCAGTCGACCTAAGAGCAACAGTCGACCTAAGAGCAACAGTCGACCTAAGAGCAACAGTCGACCTAAGAGCACCAGTCGACCTAAGAGCAACAGTCGACCTAAGAGCACCAGTCGACCTACGAGCAACAGTCGACCTAAGAGGAACAGTCGACCTAAGAGCAACAGTCGACCTAAGAGGAACAGTCGACCTAAGAGCACCAGTCGACCTAAGAGCACCAGTCGACCTAAGAGCACCAGTCGACCTAAGAGCAGCAGTCGACCTAAGAGCAGCAGTCGACCTAAGAGCACCAGTCGACCTAAGAGGAACAGTCGACCTAAGAGCAACAGTCGACCTAAGAGGAACAGTCGACCTAAGAGCAACAGTTGACCTAAGAGCAGCAGTCGACCTAAGAGCAGCAGTCGACCTAAGAGCAATAGTCGACCTAAGAGCAACAGTCGACCTAAGAGCAACAGTCGACCTAAGAGCAACAGTCGACCTAAGAGCACCAGTCGACCTAAGAGCACCAGTTGACCTAAGAGCACCAGTCGACCTAACAGCAGCAGTCGACCTAAGAGCAATAGTCGACCTAAGAGCACCAGTCGTCCTAAGAGCACCAGTCGACCTAAGAGCAACAGTCGACCTAAGAGCAATAGTCGACCTAAGAGCACCAGTCGTCCTAAGAGCACCAGTCGACCTAAGAGCACCAGTCAACATAAGAGCACCAGTCGACCTAAGAGCACCAGTCGACCTAAGAGCAGCAGTCGACCTAAGAGCACCAGTCGACCTAAGAGCACCAGTCGACCTAAGAGCAGCAGTCGACCTAAGAGCAACAGTCGACCTAAGAGAAACAGTCGACCTAAGAGCAACAGTCGACCTAAGAGCAGCAGTCGACCTAAGAGCAGCAGTCGACCTAAGAGCAACAGTCGACCTAAGAGCAACAGTTCACCTAAGAGCACCAGTCGACCTAAGAGCAACAGTTCACCTAAGAGCACCAGTCGACCTAAGAGCAACAGTTCACCTAAGAGCAACAGTCGACCTAAGAGCAGCAGTCGACCTAAGAGCACCAGTCGACCTAAGAGCACCAGTTCACCTAAGAGCAGCAGTCGACCTAAGAGCACCAGTCGACCTAAGAGCACCAGTTCACCTAAGAGCACCAGTCGACCTAAGAGCAGCAGTCGACCTAAGAGCACCAGTCGACCTAAAAGCACCAGTCGACCTAAGAGCAACAGTCGACCTAAGATCAGCAGTCGATTTAAGATCACCAGTTGACCTAAGAGCAACAGTCGACCTAAGAGCAGCAGTCGATATAAGAGCAGCAGTCGACCTCAGAGCACCAGTCGACCTCAGAGCAACAGTCGACCTCAGAGCACCAGTCGATCTAAGAGCAACAGTCGACCTAAGAGGAACAGTCGACCTAAGAGCAGCAGTCGACCTAAGAGCAGCAGTCGACCTAAGAGCAGCAGTCGTCCTAAGAGCACCAGTCGACCTAAGAGCAACAGTCGACCTAAGAGCACCAGTTGACCTAAGAGCAACAGTCGACCTAAGAGCACCAGTCGACCTAAGAGCACCAGTTGACCTAAGAGCACCAGTCGACCTAAGAGCACCAGTCGACCTAAGAGGAACAGTCGACCTAAGAGCAACAGTCGACCTAAGAGGAACAGTCGACCTAAGAGCAACAGTCGACCTAAGAGCAACAGTCGACCTAAGAGCACCAGTCGACCTAAGAGGAACAAGTCGACCTAAGAGGAACAGTCGACCTAAGAGCAACAGTCGACCTAAGAGCAACAGTCGATCTAAGAGCACCAGTCGACCTAAGAGGAACAAGTCGACCTAAGAGGAACAGTCGACCTAAGAGCAACAGTCGACCTAAGAGCAACAGTCGACCTAAGAGCAGCAGTCGACCTAAGAGCAACAGTCGACCTAAGAGCAACAGTTGACCTAAGGGGAACAGTCGACCTAAGAGCAGCAGTCGACCTAAGAGCAACAGTCGACCTAAGAGCAACAGTCGACCTAAGAGCACCAGTCGACCTAAGAGCAACAGTCGACCTAAGAGCAACAGTCGACCTAAGAGCACCAGTCGACCTAAGAGCAACAGTCGACCTAAGAGCAACAGTTGACCTGAGGGGAACAGTCGACCTAAGAGCAACAGTCGACCTAAGAGCAACAGTCGACCTAAGAGCAGCAGTCGACCTAAGAGCAACAGTTGACCTAAGAGCAACAGTCGACCTAAGAGCAACAGTTGACCTAAGGGGAACAGTCGACCTAAGAGCAGCAGTCGACCTAAGAGCAACAGTCGACCTAAGAGCAACAGTCGACCTAAGAGCAACAGTCGACCTAAGAGCAACAGTCGACCTAAGAGCAGCAGTCGACCTAA
>NC_090260.1:4803380-4840880 GCF_037325665.1 Littorina saxatilis
TCAACACAGGGAGCCATGCTTTGAAACACGAGTTCCGTTTTGATAACTCATGGTTTGGGGCCCCAGCACGTTGTTGCAATCAAAGCTGGCGTGTGAAAGCAACTTTTTGTGTTTTGAGTTCATAAAATGTTGAGATAATTGTGCATGTTCCTCTCAGTATTCCATCCCCCCGGTTTTCAGTTGTAAATATTAAGCTTAGTGAGCGAATGTGGAAGCTACGTTGAGTCAAAGGTCACAGAAGATTTGCGTCGTGCAGCGAAGGAAAGAATCGCGATCTTGTTTCCGACTCAGTACCTCTTTGTTTTTCATTAGACCTGTCAGTCTGCTTGCTCGGATTTGTTAGATGTTTGCATATCTTGTTGCTATGTTCTTTGCTTTTATTATTGTTTCTTATTTGCGCTTCGTTTATCGATACAACGTCTTGTAAAAGCCAGATATGACGTCATCAAAACATGTATTGGAAAAAGAAAACAAAACGTCTGGGGATATTATACCCAGAAACTCCCATGTGAAGTTTCATGAAAATCGGTCTGGTAGTTTTCTCTGAATCGCTCTACACACACACACAGACACGCATGTTATGTTATGTTATGTTGATATTGTGGGTGGGTAGCACACGTTTTTAAATGTCTGTGGCAAGATGTATGAGTAGCTCCAGAATTAGAAACGTGTAGAATATATTGTGAGTGAGTAGCACATGTCTTTAAATGGGTATGACACGATGTATGAGCAGCTTCAGAATCAAAAACTTGTAGAATATATTGTGAGTGGGTAGCACATGTCTTTAAATGTGTATGACACGATGTATGAGCAGCTTCAGAATTAGAAACTCGTAGAATATAATTATTGTGAGTGGGTAGCACACGTCTTAAAATGTGTATGACACGATGTATGAGCAGCTCCAGAATTAGAAACGTGTAGAATAGATTGTGAGTGGGTAGCACACGTCTTTAAATGTCTATGACAAGATGAACGAGTAGCTTCAGACCTAGAACGTTGCAGAATATTCTGAAACCTCTAGAAAGATAACTCTTGCTGGCATGACGGATATGTGAATGATTGTGTAATGAACCGTTCTACACTAATCGCCATAAAAAACTAAACACATACATTTAGCTGTAGAACTTTGTGATGCCAGTTATAGTAAAACCAAGTATATTGCTAGAAAGGTCATATTTTATTCCCCTACCGTTTGAAACAAAGAGTTTTATTTTTCATCAATTGTGACCCTCCACCGCAGAATGAGTCGCATGTCACCTCGCGCGGTTCTGCGCCAGGCTTAATATAAGTCCGGGGTGTGTCTGGTAACGGTGTGAGGGTCACCTTAGTCACAGGCTTATAACTCAACACGTTTTCGCTCTTTTCTAAAACGGTTTAATTTCACCGCTAGATAGAGCATTAAAAACTCTTTAGGAAAATGTAAAAAATTAATATGAAAATCATGCAAAGGTGACATGCGACTCATTCCGTGGTGGAGGGTCACAATTAGTTTGTATGCAGTGTACCTGAGACCTAGGGCACCCCTAAAGTCAAATTCGCAAAAGTAAATTTGCAGACACTAAAATACCCAAAACAATCAAAACAAGCAAGAGTGACCTCGTTTTTGATCGCAAATTGAAGAACAACTCATTTTCTACCCACACACATTAATTTGGTTCAGCTGTTGTGCCTATAGCAGTGTTGTTTTGCCATTTTGAAGAAGACTGGCGTCAGCCTCGTCAGAAGCCGTACACGGCTTGTTTTCGCGTCATTGTATGTGCGCTATGTGGAAACAAACCCCGTAGTTTAGTAATGACTAGTTGTATTGCTTTTAAATTTGACTAAAATATTGTTAATACAATTGCAAAAGAGTGTGTCAAATATCATAGCGTTCGGATGAGTTGTTTTGGACGAACTGGAACTTTTTAGAAAAGTTTGATTAAACTGTAATAAAAAACGCTGGCGCTGGACTCGAGTACTCTTCAGACTGGCTCGCTTCCCCAGTATGAAAGTTTTTGTCTTGTGCACGTGGATTTAAAAAAAAATATATATATTTATTTATTTTACACAATTAAAAAAATTATTAGAGTAAAATAAAACATTAAAACGTTCATAATAAACAATAGTAAACAAGAATTAAAAAAAAAATAGACCGCCCATGCCGGGAATCGAACCCGGGTCACTTGGATTTAAAAAAAAAAAAAAAATTTTAATTTATTTTACACAATTAAAAAAATTATTAGAGTGAAATAAAACCTTAAAACGTTCAAAATAAACAATACTAAACGAGAATTTAAAAAACAAATTAAAAAAATATAGACCGCCCATGCCGGGAATCGAACCCCGATCACTTTGGCCATAGACTCTCTCGTGCTCTTTGTCTCTCTTTCACCGAGACCAAACCCTGCATTGTAATTTCTTTGCCGAGACCATTTCCCCACCCGTTGTCTGGCTTGCACTGAAATCATGCTTTTCTCGTCACTGCGTGACGTGTTCGCCGCTCAAGTCTCCCCTTTAGTTCAGGCTGTTCGCAAAGCGACCAGCCTCCCACCGCAAAAACTCCCACCGTTAAGAGTGGCTTTTGTGTTTTTTGGGGCATTTAGGTCCCAGGTAACATTATGAAGTTTTAATACGATCAATCGGACCTATTATCAAGTTAGTGTATCAACTTTTGAACGAACTGCGCCCAGTAGTTTCCCAGCAATAAGCTGTTAAGTCGAGACAGACAGACAGACAGACACACACACACACACACACAATTAAAGTCTGCTGGACCCTCCTACTGCGTACTCGGGGATAACTCTTTTCAGTATAGGCTCACTGTGTATAACTGGATCAAACACGTGATATTTGCTAATGAATAAAGTAATTAGTTTAAGGTACATACAGCGACATACAGTCTTACCTCTTCACACAGTCTTACCTCTACACACAGTCTTACCTCTACACACACAGTCTTACCTCTATACACACAGTCTTACCTCAACACACACAGTCTTACCTCTACACACACAATCTTACCTCTACACACACAGTCTTACCTCTACACACACAGTCTTACCTCTACACACACAGTCTTACCTCTACACACACAGTCTTACCTCTACACACAGTCTTACCTCTACACACACAGTCTTACCTCTACACACACAGTCTTACCTCTACACACACAGTCTTACCTCTACACACACAGTCTTACCTCTACACACACAGTCTTACCTCTACACACAGTCTTACCTCTACACACACAGTCTTACCTCTACACACACAGTCTTACCACTACACACACAGTCTTACCTCTACACACACAGTCTTACCTCTACACACACATTATTACCTCTACACACACAGTCTTACCTCTATACACACAGTCTTACCTTTACACACACAGTCTTACCTCTACACACACAGTCTTACCTCTACACACACAGTCTTACCTCTACACACACAGTCTTACCTCTACACACACAGTCTTACCTCTACACACACACAGTCTTACCTCTACACACACAGTCTTACCTCTACACACACAGTCTTACCTCTACACACACAGTCTTACCTCTACACACACAGTCTTACCTCTACACACACAGTCTTACCTCTACACACACAGTCTTACCTCTACACACACAGTCTTACCTCTACACACACAGTCTTACCTCTACACACACAGTCTTACCTCTACACACACAGTCTTACCTCTGTTCAGCAATGTCACCTGACAACTTGGCGCTATCTCGACACATCCAATGGTTGGTTGTTATTTCTTGTCGTCTCTTCAGCTGACAGTGCTAGCCGAGACTGTCTTCAGCTGACAGTGCTAGCCGAGACTGTCTTCAGCTGACAGTGCTAGCCGAGACTGATGCCAGTTTGTCTCCTGTCTCAGTTCAGATTGTAAGCTCCATGCTTAAAGCTATTTCTATTAGAATCCCGGGAGGTCTATCGCCTTAAAAAGAAAGTAGACACATCCAAAGTGTTAGACCGATATTAGAACAAGAAAGGCAATACAGTCAAACACAGGCGTTGTGAAGATGTGTCCTGGCTATCTGAGGTATGATCAGCATGGAAGACGTTCAGTGCAATATTTCCTGCTCACACAACTAACGACGTCAGCCTGATATCTCAGGACTGAAGATCGAAGACCGAACTGAAAACCCATTGAGCGAGACATGAAGTTCCCGATACTCACGTCAACATCAAGAGTGACTCAACATCAAGAGTGACTCAGCATCAAGAGTGACTGGCAGAACTTTACATATACAATAAAACACAACCTGAACACGTCTCTGCTGTGGTTGTGTCGACACATTCACACAGACACAGACTGGGCTCTGACAACACAGGTCGTAACAATATAAAGGCTTCAGCGCTGACACACGATACGTCAGTGTACCCGGACCCTCGTGACGTCACGCACAACTGCACATCCCGGCCACGATGAACTCACACGGGGACAGAAAGACAGCCGCGTACTTTTTGCAATGTGATACATTCAACGCTATGGTCACAAAGCAGCCATTTTTGGAGACGGTTTCTGGCAAATTTAACCTAAATAAATCATTGGGACATCCTGTGTAGTGCAATTTAAACACTCTGACGCTGTACAATTCAAAAAGTGCTCCGTAACAATGCTAATGCATTAAATCAGTCAGAGAGATTAGATGCCCGAACCGCTGGTCGCCAACATATTTTCCTGCGCTAGACACCCAATGTCAATAAGAAGCGACCAACAGATGTTGAAATGCCCCCCCCCCCCCCCGACAAGTGTGGTTTTAACTGTGTCAGACACCCAATGTCAATAAGAAGCGACCAACAGATATGGAAATGTCTCCCCCCCCCCCCCCGACATATGTGGTTTTAACTGTGTCAGACACCCAATGTCAATAAGAAGCGACCAACAGATGTTGAAATGTCCCCCCCCCCTGACATGTGTGGTTTTAACTGTGGCAGACACCCAATGTCTATAAGAAGCGACCAACATATGTTGAAATGTCCCCCCCCCCCCCCCAGACATGTGTGGTTTTAACTGTGTCAGACACCCAATGTCTATAAGAAGCGACCAACAGATGTTGAAATGTCCCTCCCCCCTGACATGTGTGGTTTTAACTGTGTTAGACACCCAATGTCAATAAGAAGCGACCAACAGATGTCGAAATGTCCCCCCCCCTCCCCTGACATGTGTGGTTTTAATTGTGGCAGACACCCAATGTCTATAAGAAGCGACCAACAGATGTTGAAATGTCCCCCCCCCCCCCCTGACATGTGTGGTTTTAATTGTGGCAGACACCCAATGTCTATAAGAAGCGACCAACAGATGTTGAAATGCCCCCCCCCCCCCCCGGACATGTGTGGTTTTAACTGTGTCAGACACCCAATGTCTATAAGAAGCGACCAACGGATGTTGAAATGTCCCCCCCCCCCTTGACATGTGTGGTTTTAACTGTGTCAGACACCCAATGTCAATAAGAAGCGACCAACATATGTTGAAATGTCCCCCCCCCCCAGACATGGGTGGTTTTAACTGTGGCAGACACCCAATGTCTATGAGAAGCGACCAACAGATGTTGAAATGCCCCCCCCCCCCCCAGACATGTGTGGTTTTAACTGTGTCAGACACCCAATGTCAATAAGAAGCGACCAACAGATGTTGAAATGTCCCCCCCCCCCAGACATGTGTGGTTTTAACTGTGTCAGACACCCAATGTCAATAAGAAGCGACCAACAGATGTTGAAATGCCCCCCCCCCCCCTGACATGTGTGGTTTTTAACTGTGTCAGACACCCAATGTCAATAAGAAGCGACCAACAGATGTTGAAATGTTCCCCCAAGATATGTGTGGTTTTAACTGTGCTAGACACCCGATGTCAGTTAAAAGCGACCAACAGATGTTGAAATGTCCCCCCCCCCCCACATATGTGGTTTTAACTGTGTGAGACACCCAATGTCAATAAGAAGCGACCAACAGATGTTGAAATGTCCCCACCCCCCTGACATGTGTGGTTTTAACTGTGGCAGACACCAAATGTCTATAAGAAGCGACCAACAGATGTTGAAATGTCCCCCCCCCCTGACATGTGTGGTTTTAACTGTGGCAGACACCCAATGTCAAGAAGAAGCGACCAACAGATATTGAAATGTCCCCCCTGACATGTGTGGTTTTAACTGTGTCAGACACCCACTGTCTATAAGAAGCGACCAACAGATGTTGAAAGTTCCCCCCCCCCCCTGACATGTGTGGTTTTAACTGTGTCAGACACCCAATGTCAATAAGAAGCGACCAACAGATGTTGAAATGTCTCCCCCCCCCCCCCCCAGACATATGTGGTTTTAACTGTGGCAGACACCCAATGTCTATAAGAAGCGACCAACAGATGTTGAAATGTCCCCCCCCCCCCCTGACATGTCTGGTTTTAACTGCGTCAGACACCCAATGTCAATAAGAAGCGACCAACAGATGTTGAAATGTCCCCCCAGACATGTGTGGTTTTAACTGTGGCAGACACCCAATGCCAATAAGAAGCGACCAATAGATGTTGAAATGTCCCCCCCCCCCTGACAAGTGTGGTTTTAACTGCGTCAGACACCCAATGTCAATAAGAAGCGACCAACAGATGTTGAAATATCCCCCCCTCCCCCAGACATGTGTGGTTTTAACTGCGTCAGACACCCAATGTCTATAAGAAGCGACCAACATATGTTGAAATGCCCCCCCCCCCCTCTGACATGTGAGGTTTTAACTGTGTCAGACACCCAATGTCAATAAGAAGCGACCAACAGATGTTGAAATGTCCCCCCCCCCCAGACATGTGTGGTTTTAACTGTGTCAGACACCCAATGTCTATAAGAAGCGACCAACAGATGTTGAAATGTCCCCCCCCCCCTGACATGTGAGGTTTTAACTGTGTCAGACACCCAATGTCTATAAGAAGCGACCAACAGATGTTGAAATGTCCCCCCCCCCTGACATGTGAGGTTTTAACTGTGTCAGACACCCAATGTCAATAAGAAGCGACCAACAGATGTTGAAATGTCCCCCCCCCCCCCAGACATGTGTGGTTTTAACTGTGTCAGACACCCAATGTCTATAAGAAGCGACCAACAGATGTTGAAATGTCCCCCCCCCTGACATGTGAGGTTTTAACTGTGTCAGACACCCAATGTCTATAAGAAGCGACCAACAGATGTTGAAATGTCCCCCCCCCCCTGACATGTGAGGTTTTAACTGTGTCAGACACCCAATGTCTATAAGAAGCGACCAACAGATGTTGAAATGTCCCCCCCCCCCTGACATGTGAGGTTTTAACTGTGTCAGACACCCAATGTCTATAAGAAGCGACCAACAGATGTTGAAATGTCCCCCCCCCCCTGACATGTGAGGTTTTAACTGTGTCAGACACCCAATGTCTATAAGAAGCGACCAACAGATGTTGAAATGTCCCCCCCCCCCTGACATGTGAGGTTTTAACTGTGTCAGACACCCAATGTCTATAAGAAGCGACCAACAGACAGTATATCAAAGTCACTACTTCTTAATGTTTTTGACAGATTTGGATTTGGATCTAGTTTTAAAAAGTGGGTGGAGATTTTGATAAAAGGTACTACAAGCTGTATAAATCATGGAGGTTGGTTATCGGAGAGTTTTAACGTATTTAGTGGAATTCGACAAGGTTGCCCGTTTTCGCCGTTGGCTTTCGTCTTGGCGGTAGAATTGTTGGCGATTAAGATAAGAAACAGCCCTATAGTTGGAATAATTACACCGAACATGATTAATCAGGATGGAACGGTCATAAAGATAAAACAAATGGCAGATGATACAACCCTGTTTTTAAAAAACCGAGATGATGCTAACATAGCAATGAACATATTGAACCAATTTAGCAAAGTCTCAGGGCTACAATTAAACTTAGATAAAACGAAAGCTTTGAGAATGGGGAGAGAACCAACGGAACCTAATCTGCCTTTCCACGTGGTAAAGGAGATTAAAATTTTAGGGATTAAATTTAGTAGTTGTAAAATGGCAAAAGACATCGAGGAAAACTGGAAATTCAAAATGGAGAGTCTTGATGCCATGATTAAACAGTGGAGTAAAAGAGATCTCAGTATACAGGGAAAAATAACAGTTATTAAAACGTTTATGACTTCCCCATTTGTGTATATTATGCAGTCTGTTGGTCTTCCAAAGCAAGTTCTCACACAGCTAAACACGAAACTATACAAATTTGTATGGCAAAAACAATATAGTAATAAAAAAGCCTTTGAAAAGATAAAAAGGAAAATTATGGAGTCTGAATATGAGCATGGTGGATTGAAAATGATCAATATGTTTGATATACAGAAAGTGTTTTGTGCTTGCCCTTGAGTAGCTGTAAGATTCTGTGATGGCTTATATAAATTCTGGAGGATGTAATTTTGGTGCTATAAAGAACCGACGCGCTCACAAAACAAAACGAACACTAGAATTGGAAAATTAATTAAAGTTTATTGAATACTTGTCGATGTCATGGTAATTCGGAATCAGCTCATAATATCAATATATAAAAGGCTAAACATAAATCTATGGAGAGGCTAAGTAACCTATATCGGAGCGTGGCGGAAAAACTAATCTAAGTTCAGAAAGTGAATAAAGCTAAAATGTGAAGTAGAAAGGACTAGCTTTAGTGAGAGTGCTGAACAGTAGAGTGTGAAGCGTGGAGCATGGAGCGAGAAGCGCGGAGCGTGGAGCGAGAAGCGCGGAGCGTGGAGCGAGAAGCGCGGAGCGGTGGAAACTGATAGAAAAGAAAAAACTAAACTTAGAATTCGAAACATCAAACTAAACATCAAAGGTGTCCTAAAAACATAAACATCAAAGGTGTCCTAAAAACATAAACATCAAAGGTGTCCTAAAAACATAAACATCAAAGATGGACGACAAAATGGCGGCCGAAACAAGATGGCGGCAAATCAATAAAAAATCACCAAGACAAAAATATGTTAGAAAAACCCTACATAGAATAAACGTAGGACACAGAAACGGAAAGAAGACAAAGAAACGGACAGAAGACACAGAGACGGAAAGAAGACAAAGAAACGGACAGAAGACACAGAGACGGAAAGAAGACACAGAAACGGACAGAAGACAAAGAAACGGACAGAAGACACAGAAACGGACAGAAGACACAGAAACGGACAGAAGACACAGAAACGGACAGAAAGTCATAACAAACAAAGATTCAAAACGAAAATTACACGAATTCGGTAAATAAAAGAAACATAGTCAGAAATGGATACTCGCCTTTGACAGCATCAATAATCTAAAAACAGACTCAAGGCGAGCAACTGAACCTGAACTACAAAATAACTTAAAAACAAAACTGGAGGCTGGCAGAAAACACTGGGCCCCGGAACAGAGCAAAAAAATCTATCTATCCTAAAACATCTTGTTCCGTGAACGGCTTCCCAGTAAGTGACGACGAAAACAGGCTATCCACCACAGAGGTGAACTAAAAATACTGCGCGTTACTACAATATTACTGTTGCAAAACATGCGTCCCGTGCTCTCCGGGGAAAAACTCCAAGGCTGTCCAGCGTGAGCCATACAGGCACATGAAATTAAAATCAGAAAAACGCCGGCCACACTACCTTGTTTATAAATTAGTTCGTTACAATATTTAACGTCATTATAACAAAACAAAGTTCGTACCAGGACGCTCATACTTAATAAAGAAAACTAGAGGATAAAGAGCGAGCTAGACCCGCACGCGAACCTACAGAGGTGGCTGCAAAATGGGAACAAATAGGGACAAAAGTGAAATAAGATAATAAAAGTGAAAGAACAAAAAGGGAAAGCCACCACCACGGAAAGTCGCATGCGAGTCAAGCTAGAAGCAAGACTAAAAAACACAAGCAAAACAAAAAGAATCTAAATACACAGAAGGCTCCTTAGCAGGGGCATTCACATTCCCCCCTCGAAGACATCTTAGTCTTTACAAAAGTCGACATAAAAAAAAAATCAACAAAAATCATCGAATACATACGTGGTTCAAAAACAAAATCCGAGACATTACAGAATCCTTTTGGCATTATCCAAAACGTAGCTGTTCGAAACGCACTCTCATACGTGGTTCAAAATACAAAAAATCCGAAACGTTACAGAATCCTTTCGGCATTATCCAAAACGTAGCTGTTCGAAACGCACTCTCATGAGTCTCAATCTAAAAATCACACGTGTTCTTTCAACAAATGTAACATCATATTTCGTCAGTCCGTCACTGTCAACATATCGTGTCAACATTATTCTTACACCTTTACATAACCCGCAACTCAGTATGAAAGACTGTAGTCGCAACCTACAAAATACAAAGAAAAACATCTTCAGTCGTCTTAAACATAAGCACAGGCATCCGCACGCGGGAAGGACTAAACAAACCGATTCATTAAGCGCTTGCCTCTGTCAAGAGCTTTCGTTCCAAAATGCGGAACCAAAAACATATATACAAATGGAGAGAAACCACAAAGTCACAAAAAATATTTGCATTAAGACGAAATTTTCTCCCCAAATCAAAACAGCGCCACCTGTCAAAAAGGCGAACGGATTACGTCAGACCAAAACATGCACAAACGGTCTGTCGAAACAGTAAAGTTCACTGGAAAAGTCATTGGGTGTCCGGGTCTGCCTTCACCAGCACGGTCAGCTTAGAGATGGGGCGCCAGTAGTAGAAAGTGGAATGGCTCGTCTTCGAGGTGACCTTGACAGTCTTGAGCTTGCAGGTTCTCACGAGTCCATCGTCGCTGGGGCGAACCTCCGTCACGAGTCCAAGAGGCCAATCTGCTCTGCATACGGCTTCGTCACGTAGCACGACGACATCTCCGACAGCAACGTTACGTTGGGGAAGAAGCCACTTTCTTCTTCGTTGTGGTCTTCTTCGTTGTGGTCTTCTTCGTACTGGTCTTCTGGTACTGGTCTTCTTCGTCGTGGTCTTCTTCGTTGTGGTCTTCTTCGTACTGGTCTTCTTCGTCCTTTCCATAACATGGAGGGGGTCGGAGATGCTGGGTTCGGCGAGTGTCGTGCGATATACGGAAGTGACTGATTCACCTTCGTACTCGCTGAGACAATAATGTTCTGTTAGAGACACGTGCATCACGTCCTGGACAGACTGTTTAGGCGACACTTGTCCCAGTATCGTCCAACCCAACGGTGTAAGAACGGCGTATGGGTCTCCCTTGATGACTCTCTCTGGCATGAATAGCTCTGCATGATCGTAGCCAATCAACAACCCGGGAGTGCAGCCTTCGAGCAACGGGGGAATCTCGCTGGCAATATGACTCAAATGCTTGATGTTACGAGCGGTCTCTGATGTTGGTATGTTCTCAGTGTCATTGGTGAGATGGTCCGTCGTGTAGAGCGTTTTCAGGTTGTGGGAAACATTGGAGTTGAGGGCCTTAACACACAATCCGGTCACTCTCTGACATTCGATATGAGTGTTCTGAGAAGTCATAGTGTTCAGCCTCAATGACGCTGGCTCAGAATGAGTGTTCAGCTTGTCACTCAAAGATTCAGTAACGAAGGAGATGCAAGACATGGTGTCAAGCAGCGCGTATGTCGTATGCTCTACCGTGGGATTCTCTTTCGTCGAAACTCTGACCGGAACAATCATGGTAGCTCTGACTGGTCTGTCTGACTTGTTGGTCGTCGCGAATGCTGATCCAGAGGCAGAAACACGGGCATCTTGACTGATACAGACAAACCTTGACGAATCTGGCGGTCCCCGGGCATTCCGTTGCTGATTGGGAAACTTCTTCCTGTAGCTAGGCGCTCCATGCAGCATAGTGAGATGTGGGCCTTGGCACTTGTCACATATCGCCCTAGTAGTGCAGTCTACACTTCTATGGTCAGTCTTTCTGGCACAGGAGAAGCACAAGGACGTTTCGTACATGAAGTGTTTCCTGTCCTCAACGGGAATCTCATCGAACCTCTGGCATCTGAGTAGAGGATGAGAAGAAGAGCTGGTCGGAAAACGAACGGTACAAAAGGGACAGACTTCGTCGCAGTTCATATTCAGGACAGTTTTCGCGTGATGCTGACAAAGACATTTGTCACACTCTTGACATACAGATGTAGTAGAACAATCCGTACTGTACGATGTTTTCTTGGGGACCGCTGAACTGGCGGTCTGTGAGGTGGAAGAGGCGGCAGATTTGCTGGAGGAGAAAAGGGGCTCGCAAAGGATGTCTGCCTCTGTCTTGATGAAAGCTGACAGCTCCTCAAAGGTAGGGTAGCGTTTCTTCTCGTTCTTGGTCTTGTTTACTTTCCGCACCCAGTTTCTAACCAACCAATCTGGAAGCTTGCTCATGAGTGTCTTGTGATAGGCTTGGTCTTCCAGATTCTGTAGCTGACCTATCACTCGGCTCGCCACAAGGCATTGTCCAAGAAAGTCCGAGAAGGCGCGGAGGGCTTGTCCATCTTTGGGTTTGATTACCGGCCATGCATCTAGTTTCTCTCGGAAGGCTCTGGCAACGACGAAAGAACTGCCGAACCTTTCCTCCAACGTCTGAAGGGCCTGCTGATAGGCCTGGGCATCCCTGATCAGAAAGAGTCCCTTGACCGCATCCTTCGCCGGACCGTCCAAGTACTTCTCCAAGTAGAGGAGCTTTTCCTCTGCAGAAACGCCCTGCCGCTCAATCAAAAGAGTGAATGAGGACCTCCAGAGAGGGTACGTCAAAGGATCTCCTGAAAACGTAGTGGGCTCCTGCGTCGGTAACCTGTTGATCAGGAGAGCCTCAGCTAGAGTACGAGCTAGGGCAGAACCCTCGGAGAGCGCTGGCTGGCCTTGCCTCTGAGGAAGGTATGCATCTTGCCCGTAGTAGACGTCTGAAGGGCTCGTGACCGGAGCCTCTTGAAAACCATGCTGTGTGTAGTCAGTGTCAGGAGCAAAGCTTGCAGCGTGGTCATATTGCTGCGTTTGCATGGGAGGATGCATGACAGAAGGCCCATATGCAAAGCTTGGCACATAGGTCGGAGACTCTCGGGAGGTCATGGCAGGAAAAGGACCAGGGAAAGGCCCGGGAAAAGGTCTCGCTGATGGATTGAGGGATTTGTGAGGGAAACGGGAAGGCGCGTAGATCTGGCGAGGACGATCTTCGTGGCTTGGAATCTCAGCTTTGACAAACTGAGGCCGAAAGGAGGTCGCGAATTGGCCTCCGACTCTTGTCGTCATCGTGGTGGCTGTAGTCATCGTCGTAGTGGTGGGAGCCGTGGCTGTGACCGCTGCTGGAAGTGGGTGAGAAGCGGAGACAGGTTGGGCAAGGGTCCTGGAGATGCCTCGAAGAGTGTCGCGGATATCCTCGGCGGCCGACTGGAGATGCGAAGGGGCATAAGCCCTGACCTCCGTGGGCTGCTGAAGTGGCGGGAGTCCAGGCTTGGCTGCCGCAGGCTGATGTTGCCCAGAGACGAGGGTGTTGGCTGCCGGCTGGTGACGCGGGCGGGCGTAGGTGTCGGCTGTCGCAGGCTTATATGTATCTTGTGTGTGCTGTGTGTGCCTATCATACCCTACCGCCACATCTCCTATGCTCTCTGAGTGTGTACCTACATGCAGGGTGCTGTGAGTACCTAGGTACCTATCAATGGGGCTGTCACGAGGTAGCTGAGGCATGAATCTTTCTCTAGCCCTTTGCTGGTCTTCTATGTCAGTTTTAAGGATCTTAAAAACTTCATGCTCTTCTTGCATCTTGCCTTCTCTCTCCACCCTCTCTAGTGCAGCCTTAACTTCCTTTTCCTTTTTCTTCCAAGCTAACCTTTCATCTTGAGCTTCTCTCTCCAACTCTCTTTCAAACTCTGCCTTCTTCTCTGCCGCCAAAGCTTTGGACCTAGAAGCCTTCTCCTCTAAAAGCAAAAGAGTCTCTTCTTGTCTAGCCCTTTCATCTGCGACCATTTGCTGGGACCTAAATCTCGCTGCGCTAACCGCCAAAGCAGCATCTAGAGAAACCTCTCTAGCACCTCCAGAAGCGACTGTGGAAGTCAAGTCCGAGCTGGAGGCGTACGGGTCTAACTTGGGAAAGAGACTGCGGTATTGTTCTTTGAGTGTCTCCGTTTGCATGTGCATATCGCTCAAATCCTCTTCTATAGCTACATCACTTTCAGCCACTTGACAAAGCCTCGAGTTCGCTACATTAAGCTCGTTTAGGCGCTCACAGAGGGTTATTTTTTGAGCTTTAAGGACTCTCCTTAGGTCTGGTGTTTCCCTAAAGGCTGTGCACAACTCGCTGATCGTATTCTTATGAGCTCGGCTTAGGGCCCAGTACTTGTCTGACAGTTCCCTCACCTCAGCATTAAGTCTAGCCCTAACAATGGCGGGGCCTCTTTCTTCTCTACTTCGTTGAGCGAGATGCTCTGCACTTGCAGCCTGTTGGGAGGGCTCAGTTCCTAAACCTTCCTGTGTAGGAGAATGTTCAGCTTGAGAGGGAAAGTTATCTGAATTCAAAGTGTCTTGGGTCTGAGTGGGTTCAGCTAGAGACTCTCCCTGAGCGCCATCATGGTCGCCTTCATTCTTACGACTATCAGTGTCCGAAGCAAAATGTTCATCCCTTTCTAACTTCAAAGTGTAAGGGGATAGCTCGGCACTCTCATGAGAAGGTAATTTCTCATCCATACTTTAAGTCAAGTGAAAACGTAGAGGTTAACAAAGACTTGCGAAATATAGAGAAACAAAATTCAAAACGGCACACCTCGGGTCACTCACTAGAGGGGAAGAAAATACGAAGTACGAAGTGTGCAATGCTATGGTCAACAAACCTAAAATAATGCCTAAGTTGCTCTGCTCTGGGCCCGACAAATAAATTAAAATATTATTCGCTAGATACGAAACACAGTTCCTTTAAGACAAAAGGTTCATGATCTCTTCACAAGATTCGTAAGGATAAGAAGTTCAAAAGTCAGTGGCCCTAATCACAGGCCTACAAAAGTTCATAAAGTTCTTTCTCGAAAACAATCCAAAATGTTCCAAAAAATATCAAAGTTTCCACTGTGCTTGCCCTTGAGTAGCTGTAAGATTCTGTGATGGCTTATATAAATTCTGGAGGATGTAATTTTGGTGCTATAAAGAACCGACGCGCTCACAAAACAAAACGAACACTAGAATTGGAAAATTAATTAAAGTTTATTGAATACTTGTCGATGTCATGGTAATTCGGAATCAGCTCATAATATCAATATATAAAAGGCTAAAACATAAATCTATGGAGAGGCTAAGTAACCTATATAGGAGCGTGGCGGAAAAACTAATCTAAGTTTAGAAAGTGAATTAAAGCTAAAATGTGAAGTAGAAAGGACTAGCTTGAGTGAGAGTGCAGAACAGTAGAGTGTGAAGCGTGGAGCATGGAGCGAGAAGCGCGGAGCGGTGAGCGAGAAGCGCGGAGCGTGGAGCGAGAAGCGCGGAGCGGTGGAAACTGATAGAAAGAAAAAACTAAACTTAGAATTCGAAACATCAAACTAAACATCAAAGGTGTCCTAAAAACATAAACATCAAAGGTGTCCTAAAAACATAAACATCAAAGGTGTCCTAAAAACATAAACATCAAAGATGGACGACAAAATGGCGGCCGAAACAAGATGGCGGCAAATCAATAAAAAATCACCAAGACAAAAATATGTTAGAAAAACCCTACATAGAATAAACGTAGGACACAGAAACGGAAAGAAGACAAAGAAACGGACAGAAGACACAGAGACGGAAAGAAGACAAAGAAACGGACAGAAGACACAGAGACGGAAAGAAGACACAGAAACGGACAGAAGACAAAGAAACGGACAGAAGACACAGAAACGGACAGAAGACACAGAAACGGACAGAAGACACAGAAACGGACAGAAAGTCATAACAAACAAAGATTCAAAACGAAAATTACACGAATTCGGTAAATAAAAGAAACATAGTCAGAAATGGATACTCGCCTTTGACAGCATCAATAATCTAAAAACAGACTCAAGGCGAGCAACTGAACCTGAACTACAAAATAACTTAAAAACAAAACTGGAGGCTGGCAGAAAACACTGGGCCCCGGAACAGAGCAAAAAAATCTATCTATCCTAAAACATCTTGTTCCGTGAACGGCTTCCCAGTAAGTGACGACGAAAACAGGCTATCCACCACAGAGGTGAACTAAAAATACTGCGCGTTACTACAATATTACTGTTGCAAAACATGCGTCCCGTGCTCTCCGGGGAAAAACTCCAAGGCTGTCCAGCGTGAGCCATACAGGCACATGAAATTAAAATCAGAAAAACGCCGGCCACACTACCTTGTTTATAAATTAGTTCGTTACAATATTTAACGTCATTATAACAAAACAAAGTTCGTACCAGGACGCTCATACTTAATAAAGAAAACTAGAGGATAAAGAGCGAGCTAGACCCGCACGCGAACCTACAGAGGTGGCTGCAAAATGGGAACAAATAGGGACAAAAGTGAAATAAGATAATAAAAGTGAAAGAACAAAAAGGGAAAGCCACCACCACGGAAAGTCGCATGCGAGTCAAGCTAGAAGCAAGACTAAAAAACACAAGCAAAACAAAAAGAATCTAAATACACAGAAGGCTCCTTAGCAGGGGCATTCACATGTTTTATTTAAATTGGATTGGACGGTTGCATGAAGCAGGTCAAGAAAATTGGAGTGCAATCCCAAAATGGCACATTCAACAATTAACAGATTTTAATCATTTGGCAAAAATTAATTGCACACAAAAGGAATTACAAGGAATCGAAAAAGTTCAAAATGATTTTTGGAAAGAGGTATTTTTGACATTTTTGACATATCTTGACAATAAAAATAAAGTAGGTTTGGAGGAAGTTGACAGAAATGATGTTGGTAATCAACTGTTATTTAATAATAGACTGATTCAGTTTAAAGGTAAAGTGTTGGATTTTGTAAAATGGCGCCAGAAAGGTTTTAATGTTATAAATGATTTGTTGAATGTTGAAAGAAATCAGTTTCTGTTATGTGAAGATGTTCAGATCACTGTGCAGCAAAACCCTGCAATAACCTTTTTTGAATACAACGCTGTGATGAATGCAATTCCAAATCAATGGAAAGATTGGATTGTAGACAACCCAGCACATATAGTTAATTTAGATATAATTGATGATGAATTGAATGTGTTTAAAAGCAAACCCAAGTTAATTAAGTTATATTTAAAGAAAAAACGGAATTATAGCATTGAAAAATCTCATGCAATCGATTTTTGGAAAAGAAAACTAGATTTTGTTTTTGTCGAACAGACGTGGTTGTTGCCACGACAGGTGACAAAAGAAGTGCGCCTGCGTGTGTTGCAATGGAAAATTTGCCACAATTTATATCCCACCAATATTTTATTACATAAAATGAAAGTAAGTCAAACAAAAAACTGTAACGAGTGCCCACATATTTTGGATGTCATGGAACACTTTTTCTATGAGTGTCCCCGAATTAGAAGGTTTTGGACTTATATTGAAAAAATGTTGAACAGTCTGACAGGTCGGGTTTTCTCATTGTCTATTACAGATGTATTATTCGGAATCGAAAAATGTCAGGAATCAGCGTTAATTAACCATGTTTTATTGATAGCAAAAATGTGCATTAGCAAAGTTAAGAAAACTAAATCGCATATTCCATTGGAAATTGTATTTCAACAAGAACTTGCGCTACGAAAGGTGTATCCCCATTGTCCTTAGTTAGATTGTTGTTGAATTAAAAAGTAATTTAATGGAAATGTAACCTGTAATGCAAAAGAAAACAAAATTAAAATTTCATTGAAGGAAAAAAAAAAAAAAGAGACCAATGAAGAAGGATATGCTCACCGCCCAAAAAGAAAGGAAAAAAAAAAAAAGAAAAAAAAAAAGAAAAAAAAAAAGAAAAAAAAAAGAAAGAAAAAAGAAAAAAAAAGACGAAAGAGGCAAAAAAAGATGGTTCAAGCAACCTTGCATGCAACTGAGGTCAACAAAAAAAAAAAAAAAAAAAAAAAAAAAAAAAAACTGTGTCAGACACCCAATGTCTATAAGAAGCGACCAACAGATGTTGAATTGCCCCCCCCCCCCCTGACATGTGAGGTTTTAACTGTGTCAGACACCCAATGTCAATAAGAAGCGACCAACAGATGTTGAAATGTCCCCCCCCCCCCCCTGATATGTGTGGTTTTAACTGTGTCAGACAACCAATGTCTATAAGAAGCGACCAACAGATGTTGAAATGTCCCCCCCCCCCCCCTGACATGTGTGGTTTTAACTGTGTCAGACACCAAATGTCTATAAGAAGCGACCAACAGATGTTGAAATGCCCCCCCCCCCCTGACATGTGTGGTTTTAACTGTGTCAGACACCCAATGTCAATAAGAAGCGACCAACAGATGTTGAAATGTTCCCCCAAGATATGTGTGGTTTTAACTGTGCTAGACACCCGATGTCAGTTAAAAGCGACCAACAGATGTTGAAATGCCCCCCCCCCCCCCCCTGACATGTGTGGTTTTAGCTGTGCTAGACACCCAATGTCTATAAGAAGCCAGCAATCAAACATCCACTGTAAATAGCCGTACCAGGCTCATTTATACCCCGTTCACAGAGACGCCGCTTCTACTCCGTTGTACAATTTGTGGAGAGCGTGGCCAATCGTGGGCCAAATGTGGGAGGATCTTTACGAGCGTGGTTTGGTCGGGGTGGGATAATTATGCTAGGTCTCGAAGCTGCGCGCTCTCCCTACGCTTATTTTGAACTGCACAAAACAAGCGTAGCCGGGTGGTGGCGCAGTACAGTCGTGATGTAGTTTTTGTATGGCCCCTGTCACACAGCTCTACATTTTTGCGAAGGGCTCGCCGTCAAAGTCCAGCACATGGCAAATCAAAAAAAAATATGTGTGTGTGTGTGTGTGTGTGTGTGTGTGTGTGTGTGTGTGTGTGTGTGTGTGTGTGTGAACGGGCCCTTACCCGCCGTTCGAATCGAGCACCGCTAATACGAAATGACGTCTCTGGCGAGCTGGGAAGAAGTACACTGATTTGCAAGCAAACAAACAGACGCGTTTACAAACTGACAAAAGTCCGATTGCGTAACTGACAGACTGACTCACTAACAGACTAGCTGCCGAACTTACTAACATACGATGTATCCTGCGAAAGAATTAAACTAGCTAGCAGACAAAGGTATACATATGATACGAAGATGCCCACACAGAAAATACAAACACAAAGAATGCACGAGTCAATGAATTGAACTAGCTAGCAGACAAAGGTATACATATGATACGTAGATGCCCACATAGAAAATACAAACACAAAGAATGCACGAGTCAATGAATTGAGAACAAAGAAAGGAGCGAAACAAACCATGACTGTTGTCACTTTTTATTGACGCAACAAATCAGATTGTCCACAGGTGGAGAGAGAGAAGGGGGAGGGGGGAGAGCACGTCCTGTTGTCACACACACACACACACACACACACACACACACACACACACACACACACACACACACACACACACACACACAGTGTAGAACATGAACATATTACGCACACGTTCTAATCTACCACACTCATGCAAACGAACAAACAAACGCGCACACAACCTTTTATCTCGGAAACGCGCACACAACCACACGCTAAAAAAAGCACGTTGTGAGAACCGAAGTATGACACATTGCATCAAACCTGTGTCATGTTTTTTTACAACAAAATCCTTTCTTGTCACTTGATAGGAGCGTAAAGGCTATCATTTTTCACTGGAGTGACGTCAGTGAGTAGTGTATGTGGTGTGACGTCAGTAAGTAGTGTCTGTGGTGTGACGTCAGTGGATAGTGTATGTGGTGTGACGTCAGTGAGTAGGGTATGTGGTGTGACGTCAGTGAGTAATGTCTGTGGTGTGACGTCAGTGAGTAGTGTATGTGGTGTGACGTCAGTGTGTAGTGTATGTGGTGTGACGCAAGTCAGTAATGTGACGTCAGTGAGTAGTGTACGTGGTGTGATGTCAGTGAGTAGTGCATGTGGTGTGACGTCAGTGTGTAGTATATGTGGTGTGACGTCAGTGTGTATTTTATGTGGTGTGACGTCAGTGAATAATGTATGTGGTGTGACGTCACTGTGTAGTGTCTGTGGTGTCACGTCAGTGTGTAGTGTATGTGGTGTGACGTCAGTGTGTCGTGTATGTGGTGTGACGTCAGTGTGTAGTGTCTGTGGAGTGACGTCAGTGAGTAGTGTATGTGGTTTGACGTCAGTGTGTAGTATCTGTGGTGTAACGTCAATGAGTAGTGTATGTGGTGTGACGTCAGTGTATAGTGTTTGTGGTGTGACGTCAATGTGTATAGTTTCTGTCGTGTGACGTCAGTGAGTAGTGCATGTGGTGTGACGTAAGTGAGTAGTGTCTGTGGTGTGACGTCAGTGTCTAGTGTATGTGATGTGACGTCAGTGAGTAGTGTATGTGGTGTGACGTCAGTGTGTATTATATGTGGTATGTCGTCAGTGTGTAGTGTCTGTGATGTGACGTCAGTGAGTAGTGTATGTGGTGTGACGTCAGTGTGTAGTTTATGTGGTGTGACGTTAGTGGGTAGTGTATGTGATGTGACGTCAGTGAGTAGTGTATGTGATGTGACGTCAGTGAGTAGTGTATGCGGTGTGACGTCAGTCTGTAGTTTCAGTGGTTTGACGTCAGTGTGTAGTATCAGTGGTGTGACGTCAGTGTGTAGTTTCAGTGGTGTGACGTCAGTGTGTAGTTTCAGTGGTGTGACGTCAGTGTGTAGTATTTGTGGTGCGTCGTCAGCGTGACAGAAAGGACTATCTTCGGGACGTGCGCCGTATGAAGATGATTGCCGAGCCCGTTCCGAGCAGAGCCCCCAGAGCCAGGGTTCCCATCGCCAGCCCTCCCATGGCGCCTGGAACGGTATAGAAAAGCCAACAGTCAATCAATCAATCAATCAATCAAGTCAATAATTAGAGAGAGATGCTCCCCGCCTTACAAAAAAAAAGAAATAAAGCACGAAAAAAAAACACGAAAAAACAACAACTAAGGGTTAAAGAAGTCTGCCTGCAATTGAGGTAAAAAAAAATTTAAAAAATAATGAAAACAATAATCTATGTGTTGTATGTATTTTGGAACGTCCAGGTCACAATTCTTGACGTATCCAGAAGAATATTCCATCTTAATATATTAATTTTATTTGACTATAAAGTGTTGTCGTTGTCATCAATCAAGCAGGTAACCAGATCACCTTTCAATCTTGCAATCAACCAAATAAACAGAATTACTGCCTTCCATAAAATTGTTACATTTACTTGAATTTACATGTTGCATGTCTTAGACTTGATGCTCTCTTCCTGTGCGCGTTCGTCCTAGTCTCTCCTTGTGGTTGTTAGTACTTTCTTCCCCCTCCCCCTCCATTTTCTTTTTTCTCTTCTGTAGATTCTTTTGTTCCTATTTAGTTCCCCATCCCCATTATTTCAATTTGTTCTTCTGGTTTATTGTTGTTATGTCCACCATTACGAAAATGTGTGTAATTTAGTATTGTTCTGGTCACGTGATATAAGTATTTGCTTGAGTGCGTGTCCTAGCTGTGTGTTTTGAACTGTTCATGCAAAGAAATTCTGAATAAAATTTTGTTTAAACCAAACAGTCAAGCAAGGTAAGGCGGTCATTAATTTAGACCCAAGTCGATTCCGCGAAAACTTCAGCAAGTTGGAAGTGGGCTGGCTGGGGATATAAACACAAGATGTTGGCGGGAAAACAAGGTTTAGTCAGCCATGCTTACAACGTAGCGTGTGCGTGGTGATATAAACACAAGATGTTGGCTGGAAAACAAGGTTTAGTCAGCCATGCTTACAACGTAGCGTGTGTGTTAAGCCTGTACTTAATTAGGCCAAGTCGACAACTCGAAGTAAAAAGACTTCGAGAAGTTTTCAAGAAGTCGACTTCGGGCTATTTAAGGACCGCCTTTACATGAAGTGTTTCCAAGGGAGGTCAGTCATCATTACGTCCGTACTTTACTGACTGCAGTTGCTTCCCTTCGCCGTCAGCACGAAACATGTCAGCTGGTAAGCATGACAAACTGTCTGTGTGTGTAGGGGGGGGGGGGGGGTTCTAATCAGAGCTGTATATTTCTCTCCAACGTGAACGCAACACACTCACCGGGAGAATATCCCGTGGCCCCACCAGGGCTTCCCACATCGTGACCGGTACTAGGCTTCCGTGTCGTGCCTGACTCTTTGGAAGTCGTTCTGGACGAAATGGGCGTAGGCGTGCTTCTCTGAGCACTGGGGGTGCTTTTCTGTCCGGTGGGCGTGGTTTGAGACACGCCAGGCGGCAGCTTGGAGGCAGAGGCCGGTGTGGGAGATGTCTTGCTGACCGCTGTGGGCGTGGTTGTGGTGACGCTTGGCGTGGTGCTGGTCAGAGCCAGGTCACTCTCGTGCACGTACTCTCGGACACTGTCCGGCAACACCACCATATTGGTGACGGATGTCTGAACACAACAACATTACATATAATTAAACTAACACGACACAAAACAAAAACAACAACGACAAAATCAAAAAAGAAAAAAAACCGATACAAAAATAAAAATAATAAAAATGTCAGTTTTGCTTGTTTTTTTAGAGCAGCCAAGACTAAATTTTTCACACATACTTTCGTATAGAGAAGAGAAAATATATATAATTTGATCAACAGTACTAACTCTACGGACAGCAGCAGTCAAATCACACAGGGAAAAACAGAAACAGTAAAACCATTAAATATAACCAGAAGTAAATTAAGATTACATTTAAAGGCACTCTCCTGCCAGCTTACTTTAGATCGTGTGAACACGCAAGCACAAGACCAAGTGCGCACGGAAAAGATCCTGTAATCCATGTCAGAGTTCGGTGGGTTTTAGAAACACAAAAATACCAAGCATGCATCCTTCAAAAGCGGCGTATGGCTGTTGTTTGATTTTACACGTAATCTATTTTGTATGCACGGTTAGCAACACACACAAAAACACAAACAAAGCAAATGGCATCGTCTGTTGACCAGTCACAGAAACAAACCTGGCGAGGCATGTGTGTACTTTATACACGTCGAAGAAACCGGAACCATGCGTCTTTGTTATTGCCATTATTGCTGAAGCTCGCATTTTTCATGATCCGCTAACTTCGACCATTTCACTGAAACTCGGCATGTAACCTCTACATCTCCTGCATACCTGGCCATCAGGTCCGAAGCCCCCGATGATGAAGCTGTTGTTTCTGATGACCTGCAGCAAGGCGTTGGCCGAGTTGTCCAGTTCTGGCTGCGCTTGGACCTTGCTGACGTCACCGGAAATGGGCGCTTTGTCCAGCAAGGATACCCGGATGTGGATATTGTCCAGGAACACAACCTGCACGAGGAAACGACATTCACATCTTCTTTTGTTCTCTTCATTTGTTACTAGGCGCCGATCATCCTTCTTCATTGGTCTTTTTACATTGAGTAAAGTTATGAGTAAATGTTTTAACATTGACTGAAAATCAAGATGAGGGTGGGGCGTATGGGTGGATGTGTGGATGTGTGTGTGTGTGTGTGTGTGTGTGTGTGTGTGTGTGTGTATGTGTGTGTGTGTATGTGTGTGTGTGTGTGTGTGTGTGTGTGTATGTGTGTATGTGTGTGTGTGTGTGTGTGTTTATCAAGACTTGTTTTTTTCACGCGGAGAGAATTGCATCAACGGCCCACCTGGATGTCAGCGATGCGAAGAGCAGACAACTCCGTGACGTAGACAAGAGAGGCCAGGACCGACAACTTGAACTCTCGTAAGTTGCGCTTGACGTTGGCCAGGAAGTCGTCTGCAACATGTCAGGACTTTAGGGACACAAACATAAATCTTGTTGTTATTGCTTATCTTGTCATAACTGTACATCACTGTAAATACACAGCCTCAAGGAACAGAGAAGCTCGAGTTCACATGACGCGACTTACTGCAAATGATTGAATGAAAATGACGTTACTGTCTTGAGGTGGCAAGGTGAAAATGACGTGACGTGACTGCAGATAGCGAAGTCCAAATGACGTGACGCAATCAAATGTTAACGTCCAAATGACGTAACTTACGGGACATGGCAAAGTCAGAATAACGTAACTTACTTAATATGATAAAATCAGAAAGACGTGACTTACTATAGATACCAAAGTCAAAATGACGTAACTCATTGAAGATTGCAAAGACAAAATTACGTGATCTCACTAAAGATGGCAAAGTCAGAATGACGTGATTTCCTGTAGATGGCTAAAAAAAAGACTTTCTGGAGATGTCAAATTCAAAATGACGTGATGTACTGGAGATGGTAAAGTCAGAATGACGTGAACTACTGCAGATAGCAAAGCCAAAATGACATGACGTACTGGATATGGCACATTTAAAATGACGTGACTTTCTTAAGACGGCAAAGTCAAAGTCAAAATGACGTGACGTTAGTCCAATAGCTTAGTCAAAATGATCCAAATTACCGGAGATGGCAACGTCAGAATGACGTGACCTAGTTCAGATGTCAAAGTCAGAATGACGTGACTTACTGCATATTGCAAAGTCAGAATGAGGGGACTTACTGGATATGGTAAAGTCAGAATGAGGTGACTTACTGGAGATGGCAAAGTCAGAATGAGGTGACTTACTGGAGATGGCAAAGTCAGAATGAGGTGACTTACTGGAGATGGCAAAGTCAGAATGAGGTGACTTACTGGAGATGGCAAAGTCAGAATGAGGTGACTTACTGGAGATGGCAAAGTCAGAATGAGGTGACTTACTGGAGATGGCAAAGTCAGAATGAGGTGACTTACTGGAGATGGCAAAGTCAGAATGAGGTGACTTACTGGAGATGGCAAAGTCAAAGTTGCGCCTCCCCCTGTGTAGGAAGCAGGGCGACACGTCAAAAGCCAGCACGTCAGGTCGCGACTTGAAGAAATGGAAAAAGTTGTAGTCGTACTCTTCCCCAGCCAACTCTAGGTGCATCTGCACCGGTGTGCCGCCACTCAGCAGCGCCTGCTGGTCCAGTGTTGACGTCCAGTTGTCCTGTAATATAGGTACGCGTGTACTTGCATTGACAAGATAATGATGGCGACAGATTCACATCGACTGTTTCTGTAATCAAATGATGAATTTAACCGACTGCTTATTGTGGACTGCTTGTCTTCGCAAGGAAGGCATATTCTTCACTTGTTCGCAACGTACTCGTAAGTATCGCAAGCCATTCGTAATCATCGTAAAGGTATTCGTAGCTCTCGCAATGTATTCGCAATGATCGGTACACATTCGCAAGCACTCGCAACCATTCGTAAGACATTCGCAAGAAATGTGTATATGAACATGTTGTATTCATATAAAAACAGAGACGAATGGACAGGAACAATATTGACCATTCGAAGCCTTACGAATCCTTGCGAATGTCTTACGAATGATTGCGAGTGCTTGCGAATGTCTACCGATCATCGTGAATGCATACAAATCCATATTCGCAAGAATATTCGGCACAGTGTAAGACTGGCATCACGAATGTTTGCGAATGCCTTGCGAGCGTTACGAGTACATTGTGATGCATGATTACGAATGTTCGCAAGGGTATTCGGCACAGTGTAAGACAGCCATAACGAATGGTTGCGAATGCCTTGCGAGCGTTACAAATACATTGCGATGATTACGAATGTCTTGCGAATACTTGAAAAAAAGTTAAGAATATGATGTCCTTGCGAATATTAGGGACATGTTGCTGTGTTCGAAACAAGCGACGAATGATGGCGAATGCTTAAGAACATTAATTTACGAATGTCTTGCGACCATGTCCCGATCATTGCGAATTATTGAAAAATTCTATTCGCACAGTGTAAGAGTAGCATAACGGACATGACCTTAGCCACATCTCAGAGGAAAATCGTAAAACGATCGGAAGCTCTAGAAAGATGATGGCAACATTTTGCGCGATTGCCAACGCCCATCGACACCCCTGGCGCAGGTATCTGCTACGGGCGCTCCGTGGGGCAGAGAGTACCGTAGTGATAGTCAAGGTTTGCGTAAGTTGCGCAACCGAGACAAAGCTCACAGCCTTCTGGCCACAAGCCGTAAAACTAGGCGATTTAACGGTCTGCATGTGGTAAGCTGATTTGATAACGATCTTCTCCTCGCTTGCGGTGTATTGCGCAATGCCAGATGTGGCTTACGGTTACGTTAATGTTAACCACGAGTGACTTAAGGTCTGTTTAGATGAACGCACCGACCTGAAGGACCACTCCAGTTAACGTTAACCACGAGTGACTTAAGGTCTGTTCAGATGAACGTACCGACCTGAAGGACCACTCCAGTTAACGTTAACCACGAGTGACTTAAGGTCTGTTCAGATGAACGTACCGACCTGAAGGACCACTCCAGTTAACGTTAACCACGAGTGACTTAAGGTCTGTTTAGATTAACGTACCGCCCTGAAGGACCACTCCAGTTAATGTTAACCACGAGTGACTTAAGGTCTGTTTAGATGAACGTACCGCCCTGAAGGACCACTCCAGTTAATGTTAACCACGAGTGACTTAAGGTCTGTTTAGATGAACGTACCGCCCTGAAGGACCACTCCAGTTAACGTTAACCACGAGTGACTTAAGGTCTGTTTAGATGAACGTACCGCCCTGAAGGACCACTCCAGTTAACGTTAACCATGAGTGACTTAAGGTCTGTTTAGATGAACGTACCGCCCTGAAGGACCACTCCAGTTAACGTTAACCACGAGTGACTTAAGGTCTGTTTAGATGAACGTACCGCCCTGAAGGACCACTCCAGTTAATGTTAACCACGAGTGACGTAAGGTCTGCTTAGATGAACGTACCGCCATGAAGGACCACTCCAGTTGACGTTAACCACGAGTGACTTAAGGTCTGTATGCGCCGAAATGGCTGCGATATGCTGGCCGATGTGAATGCGTGATGTATTATATTGTGTAAAAAAAATTCCATCTCACACGGCATAAATAAATCCCTGCGCCTTGAATATGTGCGCGATATAAATTGCGTAAAATAAAAGAAAAATAAAAAAAAATCCCTGCGCTTAGAATTGTACCCACGGAATACGCGCGATATAAGCCTCATATTGATTAATTGATTGATTGATTGTTTAGATGAACGTACCGCCCTGAAGGACCACTCCAGTTAACGTTAACCACGAGTGACTTAAGGTCTGTGTAGATAAACGTACCGCCCTGAAGGACCACTCCAGTTAACGTTAACCACGAGTGACTTAAGGTCTGTGTAGATAAACGTACCGCCCTGAAGGACCACTCCAGTTAACGTTAACCACGGGTGACTTAAGGTCTGTGTAGATAAACGTACCGCCCTGAAGGACCACTCCAGTTAACGTTAACCACGGGTGACGTAAGGTCTGTTTATATGAACGTACCGACCTGAAGGACCACTCCAGTTAACGTTAACCACGGGTGACTTAAGGTCTGTTTAGATGAACGTACCGCCCTGAAGGACCACTCCAGTGTGGCCGTGTTGTTGGAGCCGGGGGGGTAGTCCGCCTTGTTGGCGATCCACGTCTCACACGGTAGGCCTCGCACAGTTCTCTGGGGACATGTTTCCCACTTATTTCACCACACTCTGTCTTGCTTCACATGTCTTATGCCCTGTTCCAATATCTAAACATGTCATATGCCCTGTTCCAATATCTAAACATGTCTTATGCCCTGTTCCAATATCTAAACATGTCTTATGCCCTGTTCCAATATCTAAACATGTCTTATGCCCTGTTCCAATATCTAAACATGTCTTATGCCCTGTTCCAATATCTAAACAATTACAGATAAGTAAATGATTAAATGAAAAGACAAATAACTAATAATGAATAAATTGATGATATAGCGGCAACAAGAAGAAGAACAATACATTAATAGATACGAGATTAATTAATTACATGAATAAATGCATTTTACGAAAGTGTGTTTTAGTGAGGGCAAGAGTTTACCCGACGTTGTCATGCTAACAAGAGGGGCTGTGAAAGGCGCCACGCTAAATCCTATGCCATATCCATCTTTTAAATCATGTTAGTCCAAATCTGTTCCAGATCCAGGTTTTTTGTTATTGCTCTTTTTTTAATCAGTAAAGTTTTACAAGTTTGATAGTTTTTAGGTTTTATTTAGTTATTAATTTTACACCAAATAATTATGTGTAAATATAGATTCAAGGTTTATTCAGAATATGTAGGACAATTTTGCTGTAAGAATATTGTGCGCTTACTGTTCCGGCGCTTCCGGTCTGCCATTTTTCTAAGCATGAGCCACGGTTTTTGTTCCATCACTATCAGCCATACACATGACGCACAAAGGCCATCAGTGGGTAAATATTGTTCAATTTGTTTCTATTGTTAATTTTCTGTTCAGGAATAATTATATTAGTCTTGTAGTAGGGAAAAGTTTATTGTTTTGTACGTTTTTTGGTACGGCCTTTCACCATGTGGTGTTTCAGTATTCGCCATGATGTGCGCACTTTTACAAAGTTCATTTTACTGTTTAATTAGTGGTTAGTGTGTCAAGTTCAAGTAAGAGTGGTATTTTGAACATGTCTGTCTTTCATCTGCGGTGTATGGAAATGCATTTGGGCCAAAGATAACGCTGCATATGTATTTTGTTTTTAACCATTTGTTAGTCAACATCATGCTTACCTGCGATTCAGAATAAGTTTTTTGGTTTGTTTTGTTATCCCTTTTTGTGTTAAGTGTGTAAGAGATAAAGGTAATGGTCAGAGCTCTTTTTTTAAGTTGGTAGAATTCTTATTGTCTCCCTTTAAGTGTAACAGAATAGTTTCCCAAATGACAAGTGTCACAGGTTGTCTCCCTTTAAGTGTAACAGAATAGTTTCCCAAATGACAAGTGTCACAGGTTGTTTCCCTTTGTTTTTGTAGTGTCAGTGTAATGTTAGTAGTTGCTGTTCATTATTAGTATGGTTGAGTGATTGTTATGTCACATTGGTTTCAGTTTGACGGTGCAGTATGTTGATTAAACATCACGTCAACTACGCATCAGTTCTGCCAGGCTTTTGTTTTGTGCTGCTGTGACAGGGGCAATACACAGTCTTAAGCAGAAAGGCGAAGGGGGAGGGTGGAGGGTGCCCCTACACCTGGGAGGGGGGGGGGGCCTAGCTTACACTGTATAATTATAACGTATGCTCTCAAACTTTGATTTAAACTATCTATATACATGTGCGAATACCCGTCATTCAACCTCTCCAATAAACAGTCATCACACCTGACCCCCCCCCCCCCCCTATCCCCCCTGTCATCACACCTGACCCCCCCAATCCCCCCTGTCAGCAGAACTGATCCCCTCCCCCCCCCATCCCCCCTGTCAGCAGAACTGATCCCCCCACCCAATCCCCCCTGTCAACAGAACTGACCGGTCCCATGTAGACAGGCTTCGTGTTGTCTAGGTCGAAGAACTCCACCGCCGTTCTCAGTCGCACGTGCGTGACGTCAGCAGCGGATCTATCATCAAAGACGTCACGCTCTATTGACGTCACGGTGCAGTTGCCCAGCTTCTCGTCCATGATGTAGGCCACACCTCCACACAACAGAGAGAAGGGGTCCCATGGGTAAAATCATGAACGAATCATCTGTTGGCGGACTGTGTGCATCTGCTAATTCTTTTAAAGTACCGTTCAAACGGCAGACTTTCTACCAACTTTAATTCCCCTAACTTTCACGCGATTTCAGTTGGTGTTCAAGTCAAATCAAAATCGCTCCACATGTGAAAAGCGCAAAAAATCAAACTAGTTTTAAGCGGCGATTTTTGTCAGACTTGATCGAAGGCCATTTAAGTTATCGGAACTACCTCCTGATGCGGGAAGAGCAGTTTTGCTAAAGCATAGATAGAAATAGGCATCTGATAATATCTCTGGCTAGAGCATAGATAGAAATATGCATCTGATAATATCTCTGGCTAGCTTTTGCCGTGAGGGCGTAAAACCTACATTTTCTTCATCTCTGGCTAGAGCCAACCAATCGGTTAGCACAATGAGAAAAGTCTGCACAAAATCTTCGCCAAGTCACGGCCGAGTCGAGCAGTGTTCAACTGAGAGTGGGAGTCGGTGCTAAATCTGGCCTGAATCGTTCCTAAACCGCCGGGGCCGTACACATGGCACACTTTTCGCCGACTTGGCCTGGAAGACTCAGGAGCGATTTTCAAACGAGAAAAGGTGGGGAAAACTCTTAAAACACCAAATACACTAATTTAACTGGCAAATATCCGATGATCTCTATGCAAGGAATTAAATACTGGTTATTGTCTCTCTATGATCATTCTCGCTGACTCTCTGTCTCTCCCCCAAAGAAATTCCCATCAGAAACTGTCATTTATTGGTGAGTATTTAATCACAGGCGGTAACTTTCACTTTACTAGCTTCAGAGAGAGAGAGGGAGAGAGAGAGAGAGAGAGAGAGAGAGAGAGAGAGAGAGAGAGAGAGAGAGAGAGAGAGAGAGAGAGAGAGAGTGAGAGAGAGAGAGAGGAGGGAGAGGAGAGAGAGAGAGAGTGAGAGAGAGACAGGAGAGAGAGAGAGAGAGGAGAGAGAGAGAGAGAGAGAGAGAGAGAGAGAGAGAGAGAGCCTCTACCGGCAAAATAGCCTCTACCGTAACATATCGTTATTTTGCCGGTACCGGCAAAATAGCCATTTCGTATATATATATACCTCTTCTGTCCTGCAGAGCGCCACTGTAAGCTGTTGATTGGTGCATGTCAAGATATTGAACAGACTGGGCGGTCCTATAGTCACGTGTATCGGATCATACCTCTTCTGCCCTACAGATCGCCACTGTAAGCTGTTGATTGGTGCATGTCAAGATATTGAACAGACTGGGCGGTCCTATGTATAGTCATGTGTATCGGATCATATATATATATATATACCTCTTCTGCTCCACAGATCGGCACTGTAAGCTGTTGCTTGGTACATGTCAAGTTGTTGAACTGACTGGGCGGTCCTATAGTCATGTGTATTGGATCATACCTCTTCTGTCCTACAGATAGGCACTGTAAGCTGTTGATTGGTACATGTCAAGATATTGAACAGACTGGGCGGTCCTATAGTCATGCGTATCGGATCATACCTCTTCTGCATCACAGATCGGCACTGTAAGCTGTTAATTGGTACATGCCAAGTTATTGAACTGACTGGGCGGTCCTATAGTCATGTGTATCGGATCGGACGGTTTCTACCCGACTTGTACTGAGTGCGATTGAACGAGGCAGGATCACGCCCAGTTTCACTTCCGTGTCTGATGATGACGTCAGCGCCCCGCGCAGTGACGGAACCAGTAGTGACGTCAACACCAGCGACGTCATCATGCATGTACGTAAATCACTCGTCGGTCCCAAAGCCACGTAATTCTTTCTGATATATGTTATTGATCAACGATATACAAGGCATGTAACTCACTGACCGGTTCCAAAGTCGTGTACTTCTCTCAGTGGTCGGCCTCCATACACAATGCTCTGGTAAGGGCCCGGTACGTAGCGAAACTGGACCACCTTCAGCCTGTAGTCATACCACTCCTGTCACACACACACACACACACACACACACACACACACACACACACACACACACACACACACACACACACACACACACACACATGTACACACACACACACATACACACATATACACACACACAAACACACACACTCTCACACACATACACACACACACACACAAACACACATGTACACACACACACACACACACAAACACACACACACACACACACACGTACACACACACACACACACACACACACACACACACACACACATACACACACACACACACACACACACACATATACACACACACACAAACACACACACTCTCTCACACACACACACACACACACACACACACACACACACACACACATATACACACACACACAAACACACACACTCTCACACACACACACACACACACACACACACACACACACGCACACACACACACACACGCCGCTGTAATGCCATCAATTTTGCGTACCACAGTAACGACTGCTTTCACACAAAGCCAGAGACACAATCATCGTACAATGAGACAGAGCGCCAATACAATCTAAACAACAAAAGAACGTTTACAACTTTTCTTATGAATATAGACCTATGCAACAAGAGTCAGTCACAGTTCCACACAGCTCTTATTTGTTAAAATAATACTTTTGCCATTGCACATTCTGAGCTCAAATGAAATCAGGATGCATAATTTAGCTTATAGACAAAACACAATTCCGGAACGGGTGTGTGTATGGGTAGGGATGGTGGGTGTCCCTGACCCCCCCCCCCCCCTCTTCTCGAACTTTGCGCCTTTGACCATGTCCCATCAGCATTTGGTTGTGGAGTCCGATGACCCATACTCTTTTACATCATGATCAAAGCTGAACCCTGCATTTGGTTGTGGGGTCCGATGACCCATACTCTTTTACATCACGATCAAGGCTGAACCCTGCATGTCATTGGTTTACAATTATGTTTGATTTCTTTCGAATAACTTGTATGAACTGTCTATAAATCAGTGCCAGCTAGGTCACTGTATAGCCCGGTGTGGATGAGCAGTGGGGTATATGGTTTAAGTACCTGGGTAAGACGTGTTTGAGCAATCTTTCAGTGGGCTTTTCTTTCCAGGTTAGGTTACAGTGAGTTAGTGTATCTGTTAAGAAGTTTTGTTAACGGTATTTGTTCTCCTTTGTTGTTTCTTTCAGTCTTCGTTCGCATGCTTGGCTGTCTGGGCCTCACGCCGTTCGCATGCTTGGCTGTCTGTGCCTCACGCCGTTCGCATGCTTGGCTGTCTGGGCCTCACGCCGTTCGCATGCTTGGCTGTCTGGGCCTCACGCCGTTCGCATGCTTGGCTGTCTGGGCCTCACGCCGTTCGCCGCGTACCTCACTTCTCCTTCATTTTCATTTTCTTTTCATTTTTATTTTCATTACTTTATTGTCCCATCGCTGAGAAATTCAGCTCGCTTCCTCCCAGTGGAAAGCTAGCAGCAACAGAGTCGCGCTACCCAGGTGAGTGCGTGTTTAGGTGTAATCAGCCACCTGCACTTATGGCAGAATGACCAAGGTCTTTAACATGCCACAGTGGTGACACGAGGGTGGAACATGGATACCGTATCTCAGTCTGCACATAAAGTTGACCCCTGTCCGTCCCGGCCTGGATGTAAACCTGCGACCTTAGGATGACAAGTCCACTGCTCTACCAGTTTAGCTACCGGGCCTTCGGGAATATGGCAAGGTGTAAATGATTCGAACCTGCGACCTTAGGATGACAAGTCCAGTGCTCTACCAGTTGAGCTACCGGGCCTTCGGGAATGTGGCAAGGTGTAAAGGACTCGAACCTGCGACCTTAGGATGACACGTCCAGTGCTCTACCAGTTGGGCTACCGGGCCTTCGGGATTGTGGCAAGGTGTAAAGGACTCGAACCTGCGACCTTAGGATGACAAGTCCAGTGCTCTACCAGTTGGGCTACCGGGCCTTCGGGAATTTTGCATGGTGTAAATGATTCGAACCTGCGACCTTAGGATGACAAGTCCAGTGCTCTACCAGTTGGGCTACCGGGCCTTCGGGAATGTGGCATGGTGTAAAGGACTCGAACCTGCGACCTTAGGATGACAAGTCCAGTGCTCTACCAGTTGGGCTACCGGGCCTTCGGGAATGTGGCAAGGTGGAAAGGACTCGAACCTGCGACCTTAGGATGACACGTCCAGTGCTCTACCAGTTGGGCTACCGGGCCTTCGGGAATGTGGCATGGTGTAAAGGACTCGAACCTGCGACCTTAGGATGACAAGTCCAGTGCTCTACCAGTTGGGCTACCGGGCCTTCGGGAATGTGGCAAGGTGGAAAGGACTCTAACCTGCGACCTTAGGATGACAAGTCCAGTGCTCTACCAGATGGGCTACCGGGCCTTTGGGAATGTGGCAAGGTGTAAAGGACTCGAAACTTACCTGCATAAAGGACACCTGTTTGTCCAGGACGTTGACCACCTCCACTGTGAATGAGAAGGCGTCAGGTAGGTCAGGGACAGTCCGGCTGTTAACACGGCCCGCACACACCACGTCATCCGGGGTCTGCGTCAACACAAACATCATCACACATCCATCACAATCCACCACATTCCACTACGATCCATCACAATTCACGCCGAGCCGGACTGAGCGCGATGTGTGTGTGTGTGTCTACTACTACAATAGAGAAGCACCTCACCTTTAATACGAGGTCGACGTTAACTATCACACGAGAGAAGGGCCGCCCCTTTAAGAGCACATCGACGTTTACTGTCACACAAAAGGAAATACGGCACCTATAAACCATCATGACGTTTTGGCGGCAACATGCCCCCATAATTTCCTCTACCAGTCCACCCATCTCCAGCCATTGCCCTTTCCTACACTGCTTCCACCGCCCCCCCTCCTCCACCCCAACCCCTTCTCCAGACCGGGGAGGGATGGGATGGGGGGGAGGCCAGGGGACGGGGGGCAGATCAACGTTTCACCGCCAACACTGGAGACGTGAAGAGTGGACAACAACAACAACAACATCAACAACAACCACAACTACAATTACATCATCATCATCGTCAGCATCATCATCAGCATTATCGTCATCATCATCATCATCTTCATCATCATCATCATCATCATCATCATCATCTTCATCATCATCAACATCATCATCTTCATCATTTTCATCATCATCATCAGCAGCAGCAGCAGGAGCAGCAGAATCATCATCATCACCTCAAACACTTCAGGCCTGGAGATGAAATTCTTGAAGTGGAGAAAGTCGTAAGTGTGACTGAAGGTGTGGGTTCCGTTCATGGGATCGTTCTGGTTGATGGCTACCCCGGCTACCCGGCACTGGACGGGTGTGTCTGGGTACCCCACCGCTGTGTCCCAGCTCCGAGGGTCTGAAAAGTGCAAACACTCGCTGTCAACATGTGTTGTGCGAATCGCTAACAGTATCATCGTCAGTTCTCACAAATAATATAAATATTATTCTGTGTGAGAACTGACGATGATACTGTTAGCGATTCGCACAACACATGTCGACAGCGAGTGACTATATTATTTGTGAGAACTGACGATGATACTGTTAGCGATTCGCACAACACATGTCGACAGCGAGTGACTATATTATTTGTGAGAACTGACGATGATACTGTTAGCGATTGGCACAACACATGTTGACAGCGACTGACTATATTCTGTGTGAGAACTGACGGATGATACTGTTAGCGATTCGCACAACACATGTTGACAGCGACTGACTTTATTGTGTGTGAGGACTGACGATGATACTGTTAGCGATTCGCACAACACATGTTGACAGCGACTGACTATATTCTGTGTGAGAACTGACGATGATACTGTTAGCGATTCGCACAACACATCTTGACAGCGACTGACTATAATATCATATAGTCACTCGCTGTCAACATGTGTTGTGCCAATCGCTAACAGTATCATCGTCAGTTCTCACACAGAATATACATGTAGTTAGTCGCAAGGGCAAGCTTGAGGTTATTATAAACGCACCAATTAAAGGTTTCTGTGTATTCTGCTTGCAAACCAGTAACGTGTCTGTTTCCATATTATTTTGAACGGGTGGGTGAATAAATGGATGTGTGGATGGATGGATGGGTAAATGAATAGATGGGTGAATAAATGGGTGGGTGGGTGGATGGATGGATGGATGGATAGATGGATGGATGGATGGATGAATGAATAAATGAATGAATGGGTGGGTTGGTGGATAAATTGATGGTTAGATGGATTGACGGATGGATGGATTAGAAATGGAAGATGGATGAGTTGGTTGGTGCACAGATGGCTGGATTGATGAATAGATGGACGGAAGGAAGAATGAATGGATATATGGATGAATGGGTGGGTGGGTGGGTGGATGGATGGATGGATGATGGATGGGTGGGTGTAAGGATTGATTGGTGGATGGATGGATAGATGGACGGAAGAATGAATGTGTGAATGCCTAGATAATTGGGACTAAGATGCAGTGACGCTGGAAGAGGGAGTGAGAGTGGTGGTGGCATTAACTCTTGTCTTCAGGAGCAAACAGCCTCAGTAAACTTCAAACTGAAACAAAACCATGATGACACGTGACAAACAACCTCAGTAAACTTCCGATTGAAACACAACCCTGGTGACACAGTGACAAACAACCTCTCAACCCGCCACTCACCCGTGAAAGACCAGTACACGTTGACGGAGGCGTCAAACTCGGGTACATACTGACAGGAGTACCAGGTGTGTACCCGTATTCCCCGCGCCCAGCCGGAGCCCAGGTAAGGTGGTGGTGGCGCCGCTAAAGCCAACGTGTAGCGCTGCGGATGGAGAGAAGACATGTCCTCGCCCATTGGCTGTCTTGTAGCCAAACAGGAAGCGGTTTACATCCCCCGACAGCTGCTCAACGAAGCACCTTTCTGCAGATGTAATGTGGTTGCCTGAGAAGACTGCCAGACAGCCTTTAATAGTCATCGTAATCTGTCAGTTAAAGGGGTAATATCCAAGGCGAAAAGCACCTTAGATCGACAAAGATGCTGGTCTGACGACAAGCCACCAATCTTTAAAAAAAAAAGTGTAATGTTTATTTTCGAATCCATGTAACATTATCTGGTTTCCATGTTGCGCGAATAATGTTTTTGTTTAATGCTTGCAATGTCCTGAACGGAGACAATCAACATTTGAAAGTATTTATAATTCTTTCTCTGCTGATCAAGGATATATTTGATACCATTATTTATTAATGAAATCGATTTGTATAGTTAAAATAAATCAGTTAAATCCCCAGTATGTCTCAAACGGTTTACAGAACGATTTAAATCTTCTCACGAAAAAAGCATTTTAACCTTATGGAACACACTTGCAATAGCGTTTAACAGCATTAAATGACAGTTCGTTTCGTGGTTTATTTTACCCGTGAGCCATCGTGGACCCGTGTCACACACTTTCCATTTTTCACAATTTCGTCGTCAGTTTGTGATTTCAATGCGACTTTCTGTATCTGCAATATCACGTAACTGTGTACTTCTGAATCTAAAATGCAACAATTGACTGCGAATCACAGGAACTTATCGGCGGCGGTTGGCTTCAAAGAACATTCGCCTGCTTGGGGAAACATGATCTTGCGTGACCTGTCACCTCCTTCCGGGCTCCCTTTTTTAAAACTTTCAAAACTTCGAGTTGTACTGGTCTTGTATTGATGACAAAAGAATTATTTTATGATTTAAGAATGTTTGTGTAACAAGCTGTCAATTTATTATTTAGATTATAAATAAAGGTTAGGTCTAGCGTCAAAATGAGGCTTCCAATTGTGTTCATTGACAATCCGTTCTGACTGCACGAAATACATTCTTTAAAAAAGGCTCGCTCTGGACGGAGGGCACCCAGGAGGTTGTCATGCGATGAGTGTTTAAACGAAAGGGTGTTTGTACTGTGTGTAATAGCCTGACAGTGTCTGTGGCCAGAACCTGATGGTTTACGGGAAGCTGTGTGTGCCTTACAG
>NC_090260.1:4845880-4848380 GCF_037325665.1 Littorina saxatilis
GTAGCCTCCTCACCGTATGTGTGTAGGTCAATACAAGGCACACAGTAAACCAAGCCATGCACATTGTTACAAGTAGTCTCCTCACCGTACGTGTGTAGGTCAATACAAGGCACACAGTAAACCAAGCCATGCACATTGTTACAAGTAGCCTCCTTACCGTATGTGTGTAGGTCAATACAAGGCACACAGTAAACCAAGCCATGCACATTGTTACAAGTAGCCTCCTCACCGTACGTGTGTAGGACAATACAAGGCACACAGTAAACCAAGCCATGCACATTGTTACAAGTAGCCTCCTCACCGTACGTGTGTAGGTCAATACAAGGCACACAGTAAACCAAGCCATGCACATTGTTACAAGTAGCCTCCTCACCGTATGTGTGTAGGTCAATACAAGGCACACAGTAAACCAAGCCATGCACAATGTTACAAGTAGCCTCCTCACCGTATGTGTGTAGGTCAATACAAGGCACACAGTAAACCAAGCCATGCACATTGTTACAAGTAGCCTCCTCACCGTATGTGTGTAGGTCAATACAAGGCACACAGTAAACCAAGCCATGCACATCGTTACAAGTAGCCTCCTCACCGTACGTGTGTAGGTCAAGACCGACAAGCAATGTCCAGATAACTTCACACCTACGTGACAACAGTGATGACGACAGCCGGCGTAAGGGCAGATAACTCGACACATTGGCCTTTTTCTGATAGAGAATATGATACTAACATTGAAACAACGTATTCACGGTGGACTGACAGCGTTGCATTGTGAAACAAACATGATTTTCTTTAGTGTTGAAACTAAAGCAATTTCTCGTTCTTCTTCTGCGTTCTGGACATTATTGGAACAGATATTTGCAACATACATTCGCAACAGAGTTTCACAACAGATATTCACAACAGCAGACATTAACACCAGAAATTCACAATTCAAATTCACAACAGATTTTACAATAGAAATTCACAACAGAAATTCGTAGCAGATATTCCCAAAACATATTCTAAACGAATATTTACAACAGATATTCACAACCAAAATTCGCAACAGAAATTCATAGCAGTTATTTACAACACATATTCCCAAAGGATATTCACAGCAAACATTCACAGCAGATATTTACAACACATATTCTCAATGGATATTTACAACAGATATTCACCAAAGAAATTCACAACACGTACTCGCAACAGAAATGAGTAACTCTCAACAGAAATTCGCAATGGAAATTCATAACAGATATTCACAACACATAACTATTCTCAATGGATATTTACAACAGATATTCACCAAAGAAATTTGCAACAGAAAGAAGTAATTCTCAACAGAAATTCGCAACGGAAATTCATATTAGTTATCGTTAGATTTGACTGTGATATCAACATTTATCAGTCTGAATGTCGAGATCACCTAAGAAATTCGCAACAGAAATAAGTAATTCACAACAGAAATTCGCTACGGAAATTCATAGCAGATATTCACAACACATATTCTCAATGGATATTTACAACAGATAATCACCGAAGAAATTCACAACAGAAATTTACAACACGTCATCAAAACAGAAATCAGTAATTCTGAACTTAAATTCGCAACGGAAATTCATAGCCGATATTCACAACACATATTCTCAAAGGATATTCACAACAGAAATTCATAGCAGATATTTACAACAAATATTCTCAATTGATATTTACAACAGATATTCACCAAAGAAATTCCCAACAGCAATTCACAACACGTCATCGCAGCAGAAATGAGTAATTCACAACAGAAATTCGCAACTGAAATTCATAGCAGATATTCACACACAAAATCCCAATAGAACTATAAGACAGTCACAACCGACATTCACAGCAAAAATGTATGACAGACGTTCACAGCAAAAATGTATGACAGACGTTCACCACAAATATTCACAGCCCATATTTACAAAAGATAATCACAACACAAATTCACAAAAGCAAACAAATCAATGTAGCGACACTTCCCGTGTCTGTTATCACTGGTTTTAGGAGTAGCTGTAGGAAACACACGAAGATGACTTAGTGTGTGCTATCTCACCTGCTGACACACCTGTGAGTGTCGGTGACGACACAGGTGATAACAGGTACACTTGTTTAACAGATACACTCACCTTTTCGTACCACACACCAACATGGCGACCACCAGAGCACGGTCGTTTTCAAGGTAAGAGTTCATGATTGACGTCTGGTTTCTCTTCTTTAGCGTTAGCAACTGAGATTCTATAAACATGAACTTCAATCAACATGAACTTCAATCAACATGAACTTCAGTGAACATGAGCTTCAATCAACATGAACTTCAGTGAACATGAGCTTCAATAAACATGAACTTCAATCAACTGAGCTTCAATCAACATGAGCTTCAATCAACATGAACTTCAGTCAACTGAGCTTCAATCAACATGAACTTCAGTCAACATGAGCTTCAATCAACATGAACTTCAGTCAACTGAGCTTCAATCAACATGAACTTCAG
>NC_090260.1:4853380-4858380 GCF_037325665.1 Littorina saxatilis
GTGAGGGTGAGGAAGAGAGGGGGGGGGGGTGGTAATTATGGTTGAGTGAGGGCCGGAGAGGAATTGGTGACGGTGGTAGTGAAGAGGAGAATGAGGGTGAGGAAGAGAGGGGGGGGGGGGTGGTAATTATGGTTGAGTGAGGGCCGGAGAGGAACTGGTGACGGTGGTAGTGAAGAGGAGAATGAGGGTGAGGAAGAGAGGGGGGGGTGGTAATTATGGTTGAGTGAGGGCCGGAGAGGAATTGGTGACGGTGGTAGTGAAGAGGAGAATGAGGGTGAGGAAGAGAGGGGGGGGGTGGTAATTATGGTTGAGTGAGGGCCGGAGAGGAATTGGTGACGGTGGTAGTGAAGAGGAGAATGAGGGTGAGGAAGAGAGGGGGGGGGGGGGGTGGTAATTATGGTTGAGTGAGGGCCGGAGAGGAATTGGTGACGGTGGTAGTGAAGAGGAGAATGAGGGTGAGGAAGAGAGGGGGGGGGGGGTGGTAATTATGGTTGAGTGAGGGCCGGAGAGGAATTGGTGACGGTGGTAGTGAAGAGGAGAATGAGGGTGAGGAAGAGAGGGGGGGGGGGGTGGTAATTATGGTTGAGTGAGGGCCGGAGAGGAACTGGTGACGGTGGTAGTGAAGAGGAGAATGAGGGTGAGGAAGAGAGGGGGGGGGTGGTAATTATGGTTGAGTGAGGGCCGGAGAGGAACTGGTGACGGTGGTAGTGAAGAGGAGAATGAGGGTGAGGAAGAGAGGGGGGGGGGGGGAGGATTCTATGTCGCACGCCATCCCAGTGTTCTTGTCTGTTGGTGATTTCAGAGAATATGATTGAGATTTAACTGTGCTGATAAGTATACTCATATGATTGAAAATCTGTTCGGCGACGATGACGACGACAATGATGATGATTATGACGACGACGACAAGGACGAAGACACCGACGACATACACTAAAAAAGGCAACGCACATACAACGAAGATCATGTTGATCCTGACAGCAATCAGGAAGAAAACGACGGTAAAGACATGTTAGAAGGACAATTAACAGACACACATGATTGAATTCCATGACTGATGATGACCGATTGCTGACCCCACAGACCCCACTCAGCACGTGACGCGGTGCGAGGTCCGTGCCCTGTCCACTGTCAACCAGTCCATGGTGTTCGGGGACCACACGTACACTAACGGCTCGCAACACATCTACAACGTCGGGGACGCTCTCAGGTCTGTGTGTCTGCCTGTCTCTGTCTGTCTGCCTGTGTGTCTGCCTGTATGTGTGTCTCTCTCTGCATGTATGTGTGTCTGTGCGTCTGTCTGTCTGTTTGTCTGTCTGTATGTGTGTCTCTCTCTGCATGTATGTGTGTCTGTGCGTCTGTCTGTCTGTTTGTCTGTCTGTATGTGTGTCTCTCTCTGCATGTATGTGTGTCTGTGCGTCTGTCTGTCTGTTTGTCTGTCTGTATGTGTGTCTCTCTCTGCATGTATGTGTGTCTGTGCGTCTGTCTGTCTGTTTGTCTGTCTGTATGTGTGTCTCTCTCTGCATGTATGTGTGTCTGTGCGTCTGTCTGTCTGTTTGTCTGTCTGTATGTGTGTCTCTCTCTGCATGTATGTGTGTCTGTGCGTCTGTCTGTCTGTTTGTCTGTCTGTATGTGTGTCTCTCTCTGCATGTATGTGTGTCTGTGCGTCTGTCTGTCTGTTTGTCTGTCTGTATGTGTGTCTCTCTCTGCATGTATGTGTGTCTGTGCGTCTGTCTGTCTGTTTGTCTGTCTGTATGTGTGTCTCTCTCTGCATGTATGTGTGTCTGTGCGTCTGTCTGTCTGTTTGTCTGTCTGTATGTGTGTCTCTCTCTGCATGTATGTGTGTCTGTGCGTCTGTCTGTCTGTTTGTCTGTCTGTATGTGTGTCTCTCTCTGCATGTATGTGTGTCTGTGCGTCTGTCTGTCTGTTTGTCTGTCTGTATGTGTGTCTCTCTCTGCATGTATGTGTGTCTGTGCGTCTGTCTGTCTGTTTGTCTGTCTGTATGTGTGTCTCTCTCTGCATGTATGTGTGTCTGTGCGTCTGTCTGTCTGTTTGTCTGTCTGTATGTGTGTCTCTCTCTGCATGTATGTGTGTCTGTGCGTCTGTCTGTCTGTTTGTCTGTCTGTATGTGTGTCTCTCTCTGCATGTATGTGTGTCTGTGCGTCTGTCTGTCTGTTTGTCTGTCTGTATGTGTGTCTCTCTCTGCATGTATGTGTGTCTGTGCGTCTGTCTGTCTGTTTGTCTGTCTGTATGTGTGTCTCTCTCTGCATGTATGTGTGTCTGTGCGTCTGTCTGTCTGTTTGTCTGTCTGTATGTGTGTCTCTCTCTGCATGTATGTGTGTCTGTGCGTCTGTCTGTCTGTTTGTCTGTCTGTATGTGTGTCTCTCTCTGCATGTATGTGTGTCTGTGCGTCTGTCTGTCTGTTTGTCTGTCTGTATGTGTGTCTCTCTCTGCATGTATGTGTGTCTGTGCGTCTGTCTGTCTGTTTGTCTGTCTGTATGTGTGTCTCTCTCTGCATGTATGTGTGTCTGTGCGTCTGTCTGTCTGTTTGTCTGTCTGTATGTGTGTCTCTCTCTGCATGTATGTGTGTCTGTGCGTCTGTCTGTCTGTTTGTCTGTCTGTATGTGTGTCTCTCTCTGCATGTATGTGTGTCTGTGCGTCTGTCTGTCTGTTTGTCTGTCTGTATGTGTGTCTCTCTCTGCATGTATGTGTGTCTGTGCGTCTGTCTGTCTGTTTGTCTGTCTGTATGTGTGTCTCTCTCTGCATGTATGTGTGTCTGTGCGTCTGTCTGTCTGTTTGTCTGTCTGTATGTGTGTCTCTCTCTGCATGTATGTGTGTCTGTGCGTCTGTCTGTCTGTTTGTCTGTCTGTATGTGTGTCTCTCTCTGCATGTATGTGTGTCTGTGCGTCTGTCTGTCTGTTTGTCTGTCTGTATGTGTGTCTCTCTCTGCATGTATGTGTGTCTGTGCGTCTGTCTGTCTGTTTGTCTGTCTGTATGTGTGTCTCTCTCTGCATGTATGTGTGTCTGTGCGTCTGTCTGTCTGTTTGTCTGTCTGTATGTGTGTCTCTCTCTGCATGTATGTGTGTCTGTGCGTCTGTCTGTCTGTTTGTCTGTCTGTATGTGTGTCTCTCTCTGCATGTATGTGTGTCTGTGCGTCTGTCTGTCTGTTTGTCTGTCTGTATGTGTGTCTCTCTCTGCATGTATGTGTGTCTGTGCGTCTGTCTGTCTGTTTGTCTGTCTGTATGTGTGTCTCTCTCTGCATGTATGTGTGTCTGTGCGTCTGTCTGTCTGTTTGTCTGTCTGTATGTGTGTCTCTCTCTGCATGTATGTGTGTCTGTGCGTCTGTCTGACTGTTTGTCTGTCTGTATGTGTGTCTCTCTCTGCATGTATGTGTGTCTGTGCGTCTGTCTGTCTGTTTGTCTGTCTGTATGTGTGTCTCTCTCTGCATGTATGTGTGTCTGTGCGTCTGTCTGTCTGTTTGTCTGTCTGTATGTGTGTCTCTCTCTGCATGTATGTGTGTCTGTGCGTCTGTCTGTCTGTTTGTCTGTCTGTATGTGTGTCTCTCTCTGCATGTATGTGTGTCTGTGCGTCTGTCTGTCTGTTTGTCTGTCTGTATGTGTGTCTCTCTCTGCATGTATGTGTGTCTGTGCGTCTGTCTGACTGTTTGTCTGTCTGTATGTGTGTCTCTCTCTGCATGTATGTGTGTCTGTGCGTCTGTCTGTCTGTTTGTCTGTCTGTATGTGTGTCTCTCTCTGCATGTATGTGTGTCTGTGCGTCTGTCTGTCTGTTTGTCTGTCTGTATGTGTGTCTCTCTCTGCATGTATGTGTGTCTGTGCGTCTGTCTGTCTGTTTGTCTGTCTGTATGTGTGTCTCTCTCTGCATGTATGTGTGTCTGTGCGTCTGTCTGTCTGTTTGTCTGTCTGTATGTGTGTCTCTCTCTGCATGTATGTGTGTCTGTGCGTCTGTCTGTCTGTTTGTCTGTCTGTATGTGTGTCTCTCTCTGCATGTATGTGTGTCTGTGCGTCTGTCTGTCTGTTTGTCTGTCTGTATGTGTGTCTCTCTCTGCATGTATGTGTGTCTGTGCGTCTGTCTGTCTGTTTGTCTGTCTGTATGTGTGTCTCTCTCTGCATGTATGTGTGTCTGTGCGTCTGTCTGTCTGTTTGTCTGTCTGTATGTGTGTCTCTCTCTGCATGTATGTGTGTCTGTGCGTCTGTCTGTCTGTTTGTCTGTCTGTATGTGTGTCTCTCTATGCATGTATGTGTGTCTGTGCGTCTGTCTGTCTGTTTGTCTGTCTGTATGTGTGTCTCTCTCTGCATGTATGTGTGTCTGTGCGTCTGTCTGTCTGTTTGTCTGTCTGTATGTGTGTCTCTCTCTGCATGTATGTGTGTCTGTGCGTCTGTCTGTCTGTTTGTCTGTCTGTATGTGTGTCTCTCTCTGCATGTATGTGTGTCTGTGCGTCTGTCTGTCTGTTTGTCTGTCTGTATGTGTGTCTCTCTCTGCATGTATGTGTGTCTGTGCGTCTGTCTGTCTGTTTGTCTGTCTGTATGTGTGTCTCTCTCTGCATGTATGTGTGTCTGTGCGTCTGTCTGTCTGTTTGTCTGTCTGTATGTGTGTCTCTCTCTGCATGTATGTGTGTCTGTGCGTCTGTCTGTCTGTTTGTCTGTCTGTATGTGTGTCTCTCTCTGCATGTATGTGTGTCTGTGCGTCTGTCTGTCTGTTTGTCTGTCTGTATGTGTGTCTCTCTCTGCATGTATGTGTGTCTGTCCGTCTGTCTGTCTGTCTGTCTGTCTGTCTGTCTGTCTCTCTCTGCATGTATGTGTGTCTGTGCGTCTGTCTGTCTGTTTGTCTGTCTGTCTGTCTGTCTGTGTGTCTCTCTCTGCATGCATGTGTGTCTGTGCGTCTGTCTGTCTGTTTGTCTGTCTGTCTGTCTGTCTGTCTGTCTCTCTCTCTCTGCATGTATGTGTGTCTGTGCGTCTGTCTGTCTGTTTGTCTGTCTGTCT
>NC_090260.1:4873380-4898380 GCF_037325665.1 Littorina saxatilis
ACGTAAATGTACACACACACATGCAAAGACACACTTGCATACACACACACACACCTAAAGTGTGGATGGTTACCTAAGAGGCGGCACTGGGTGTAGTGCCTTTCTAGTGCACTTGCACTACAACAGCACTGGGTGCAGTACTCGCTCCGGCATCGAAGAATTTTGCACTAAAAAATGCACAAAATTTGACCTATTTCGTCGCCTATAGAGGACGGAAAGAATGTCATTTTGAACATTGTTATGACATTCTTTCCGTCAAAAAAGTAAATTTAACGGTGTCAATTTAACCATAAGGCAACCATCCACACGTGTGGACGGAAAGAATGTCATTTTGAACATTGTTATGACATTCTTTTCGTCAAAAAAGTCAATTTAACGGTGTTAAATGAAGCGACCATCCACACAATTAGGTTGCCATCCAGAGTTTAGGTTGCCATCCACGTGTGGATGGTTGCCTTATGGTGATTTAGGCAACCAAACCTGTGGAAACATGGGTACACACACACACACACACACACACACACACACACACACACACATACACACACAATCACACACACACACGTAAATGCAGACACATACACACACACACATACACGCAAAACCCACCAAGTGGGTTCATAGCCGATAGTGCACTTGGACTACAACGGCACTGCGCGCAGTGTCTTTGTAGTGCGCTTGCACTACAACCGCACTGGCTGCAGTATCCGCTCCGGCATGGACGAATTTGACACTAAAAAAGGCATAAAATTTGACCTATTTCGTAGCCTATAGGGCACGGAATTTTGACGGAAAGAGTGTCATCATCTTGAATATGGCATTCTTTCCGTAAAAAAAAAAAAAAAATATTTTTTGCTAAAACTTGTTTTCTGAGTCGTTTGGAACCTGGTTGTTACGAATCAAGAATAAAACAACTGGGTTCCAAAATGTGGAACCCACTTGTTTTTTTAGCCCCAGTTGGTACTGTGTGAACATATACATAAACCCGGTTGGTGGGTTTTGCATGCTCACACACACACACACACACACACAGAGGCACACACACACACACACACACACACACACATACACACACACACACATACTTACACACACACGCAAACACCCACACAAACACACACACACATACACACACACACACATACACACACACCTTTCAAGGCAGATCTTGCTGAGGAACCAAGCAACTTAAACCAAATCTGTCAAGCTGCAGAAACTCCAGGTAACGAAATTCACCGTCGGCCTGGCTCCCACACTCCAGCCTGCACCACCACCACCACAACAACACCGCCACCACCACCAACAACGACAACGACAGCTACTTCAACACCAGGAACAGCGACAGCGCCGCGCGACAAGAAGAGGTGCAGGGGACGAGGGGCTGGAGCTGGACGTCAAGACTGCCGCTCCCCAAGACACGTCCTCCACCTATTCCGCTGGTCAGCACACCGCCCACTCACACACACTCACACACTTTCATTCTTTTTACATTGAGTCAAGTTTTGACTAAATGTTTTAACATAGAGGGGGAATCGAGACGAGGGTCGTGCTGTGTGTGTGTCTGTGTGTGTGTGTGTGTGTGTGTGTGTCTGTCTGTCTGTCTGTCTGTCTGTCTGTGCGTGTGTGTGTGTAGAGCGATTCAGAGTAAACTACTGGACCGATCTGTATGAAATTTGACATGAGAGTTCCTGGGTATGACATCCCCGGACTTTTGTTCTCATTTTTTCGATAAATATCTGTGATGACGTCATATTCGGCTTTTTGTAAATGTTGAGGCGGCACTGTCACACCCTCATTTTTCAATCAAATTGATTGCAATTTTGGCCAAGCAATCTTCGACAAAGGCCGGACTTCGGTATTGCATTTCAGCTTGGTGGCTTAAAAATTAATTAATGACTTTGGTCATTAAAAATCTGAAAATTGTAAAAAAAATACAAAATTATAAAACGATCCAAATTTACGTTCATCTCATTCTTCATCATTTCCTGATTCCAAAAACATATAAATATGTTATATTTGGATTAAAAACAAGCTCTGAAAATTAAAAATATAAACATTATGATCAAAATTAAATTTTTGAAATCAATTTAAAAACACTTTCATCTTATTCCTTGTCGGTTCCTGATTCCAAAAACATATAGATATGATATGTTTGGATTAAAAACACGCTCAGAAAGTTAAAACGAAGAGAGGTACAGAAAAGCGTGCTATCCTTCTCAGCGCAACAAGACTACCCCGCTCTTCTTGTCAATTTCACTGCCTTTGCCACGAGCGGTGGACTGACGATGCAACGAGTATACGGTCTTGCTGAACAAATGCTTTGCGTTCAGTTTCATTCTGTGAGTTCGACAGCTTGACTAAATATTGTATTTTCGCCTGACGCGACTTGTTCTTTTTCATTGTCATTACTTTATGGCCCCATCGCTGAGAAATTCGGGTCGCTTCCTCCCAGTGGAAAGGTAGCAGCAACGGAGTCGCGCAAATCAAGTGTGTGCGTGTTTAGGTGTACTCAGCCACCTGAACTTACGGCAGAATGGCCGAGGTCTTTAACGTGACACAGCGGTGACACGGGGGTGGAACGTTGATACCTTCTCTGAGTCTTCAGTGTAAATCTAATCCCGTGTCCGTCCCGGCACAGATTCGAACCTGCGACCCCAGGATCAGAAGTCCAGTGCTCTACCAACTGAGCTACCTGGCCTCAAACAGAACGGAACCTGTTTTGAACACGTCTGTAACACGTTTTGAACACGTCTGTAACAAGCTTTGAGCACGTCTGTAACAAGCTTTAAACACGTCTGTAACAAGTTTTGAACACGTCTGTAACAAGTTTTGAACACGTCTGTAACAAGCTTTGAACACGTCTGTAACAAGCTTTAAACACGTCTGTAACAAGTTTTGAACACGTCTGTAACAAGCTTTGAACACGTCTGTAACAAGCTTTGAACACGTCTGTAACAAGCTTTGAACACGTCTGTAACAAGCTTTGAACACGTCTGTAACAAGCTTTAAACACGTCTGTAACAAGTTTTGAACACGTCTGTAACAAGCTTTGAACACGTCTGTAACAAGCTTTGAACACGTCTGTAACAAGTTGTGAACACGTCTGTAACACACTTTGAACACGTCTGTAACAAGCTTTGAACACGTCTGTAACAAGCTTTGAACACGTCTGTAACAAGCTTTGAACACGTCTGTAACAAGCTTTGAACACGTCTGTAACAAGCTTTGAACACGTCTGTAACAAGCTTTGAACACGTCTATAACAAGTTGTGAACACGTATGTAACACGCTTTGAACACGTCTGTAACAAGTTTTGAACACGTCTGTAACAAGCTTTGAACACGTCTGTAACAAGCTTTGAACACGTCTGTAACAAGTTGTGAACACGTCTGTAACAAGCTTTAAACACGTCTGTAACAAGCTTTAAACACGTCTGTAACAAGATTTGAACACGTCTGTAACAAGCTTTAAACACGTCTGTAACACGTTTTGAACACGTCTGTAACAAGCTTTGAGCACGTCTGTAACAAGCTTTAAACACGTCTGTAACAAGTTTTGAACACGTCTGTAACAAGCTTTGAACACGTATGTAGCAAGTTGTGAACACGTCTGTAACAAGCTTTGAACACGTATGTAACAAGTAGTGAACACGTCTGTAACAAGCTTTGAACACGTCTGTAACAAGTTGTGAACACGTCTGTAACACACTTTGAACACGTCTGTAACAAGCTTTGAACACGTCTGTAACAAGTAGTGAACACGTCTGTAACACACTTTGAACACGTCTGTAACAAGCTTTGAACACGTCTGTAACAAGTTGTGAACACGTCTGTAACAAGCTTTGAACACGTCTGTAACAAGTTGTGAACACGTCTGTAACAAGTTTTGAACACGTCTGTAACAAGCTTTGAACACGTCTGTAACAAGTTGTGAACACGTCTGTAACACACTTTGAACACGTCTGTAACAAGCTTTGAACACGTCTGTAACAAGTGTTGGTATTGTTGTGGTAGTCATGATGATAGTGTGATGAACAGCTTCAGCAGATTTGTGTTCGTTATGTTATAGAAGAGACAACCCCTTATTAATCAGGTTCAGTGATATGGCATTTGTGACAGGGATTTTTAATGTATTTGTTGCAATTTATGCGTAATTATAGTTTATAACTGTGCATACCATTTATGTTATTTTAACGAAATTCAAAAATGATTCTGTTATTTTAACCCTTATTGTAAGGGCATGTGGCCTGAGGCAGTTAAAGATGTGTTCTCGGTGTGTGTGTCAGGTGCCATGGCCGGGCTGGGTATCCCTATGGTGATTATTGGCTACGGACTGGCCTTCATCGTCACCTTGCTGACCTACCGCCGCGTCACTGCCAGACACACACTGGACGTCGACAACCCGCTCACCGAGATACGCCCTTCTGCCGCGCAACTCAGCTAGTCCCAAACACACTGGACGTCGACAACTCTAGAAAACTAGTCTTGGGACAGACAGAGATACACCCCTCTGCCGCGCAACTACTCTAGACCGGCACATTATGCTTAGTTATTCTTACGTGTCGTTAGTGTGTGAGGAGAAGAGACTGAAGCCTGTCCTGAACTGAGCGTAGCTGAGCCTTGTGTCAAAGGAAAGTGCAGGGTATCAGGAACACAGTGGTACCAACATCAAGAGTTGCAGAGTCTTAGGAACACAGCGATACCAACATCAAGAGTTGCAGAGTATCAGGAACACAGCGGTACCAACATCAAGATTTGCAGAGTCTCAGGAACACAGCGGTACCAACATCAAAAATTGCAGAGTCTCAGGAACACAGCGGTACCAACATCAAGAGTTGCAGAGCCTCAGGAACACAGCGGTACCAACATCAAGAGTTGCAGAGTCTTAGGAACACAGCGGTACCAACATCAAGAGTTGCAGAGTCTCAGGAACACAGCGGTACCAACATCAAGAGTTGCAGAGTCTCAGGAACACAGCGATACCAACATCAAGAGTTGCAGAGTCTCAGGAACACAGCGGTACCAACATCAAGAGTTGCAGAGTCTCAGGAACACAGCGGTACCAACATCAAGAGTTGCAGAGTCTTAGGAACACAACGGTACCAACATCAAGAGTTGCAGAGTCTTAGGAACACAACGGTACCAACATCAAGAGTTGCATAGTCTTAAGGCTGTTCTTAACCAGACGAACCATTGGTTCGCCGAACTAAGGTTCGCGAACCATGGTTTGTGTCTTAACTGGGTGAACTTGTTCGGCAAACTCAAGGACTAGTTCGTCCAGTTAAGACACGAAACCTGGATCGCCGACAAACGAGGGGAGCTCACTCCGAGTCGACAATAAAAGCAAGTAAGTTATTCCCCTTCCAAAAATGGCTGCCTCCAAGACGAAATCACCGATTGAGTGGTAACTCCGTGCTGGTTGTCGATTTGGGTCTCTCCTTCCCACTTGATCATGGTGCACGAAGCCTGGTAATCTTGAACTTTAGTGTGTTAAATTCATAGCTCAGAATCGAGTGGCATACTTTACTTATTTTAGATCCAAGTACCTGTAATCAAGCCCAAGAACATTTATCATGAAATTAATTGACGGATTAAGCTCCAAACCTAAGCATATTTAATTATTTGGTTGTTTGATCGGCGAAAATGGCGTAGGTTGTCAACCAAGGGACTTCAATTGCACGACAAAGTTGCCTCCCCTGTCCGCTGACACGGATAATTCCTTCTTTGACGCATGTAATTTGTAAACAAAATGCATTCGTACCAGAGTACGCTATGATTCGTACAGTTCATCGGAGTTCATTCCGTGACTTTAAAGGGATCTAAAAGACTTGTTATGATTACAAGTGCAGGTTCTCCAAATTTGGAGGCTTGAATGCCTCTGAATTATGAGCTATGAATTTAACACATTAAAGTTCAAGATTACCCGAAGCCTTCTATGTCATTTACCCTCCTGGGTTAAAGGTTATAAATTGATTCGAGAAAATAACATGACTGGTATGGACTGATCATTGTGTCTACCGTGGAGCCATCGGGGTTCTATGGGAAATGCTACACAAAAAAACTTGCCTGTGAAAAGGGAAAGACGGTGACCAAAAATAAATGATGATAGCGATATTTCTAATTGTGGATCAGCAGAGTCGAGAAGCATACATGATGTTTACCAAAGTGTGTGTGCGTGTCTGTCTGTCCACGTGTGTGTTTGAGCTCTTTTCGGTACAGAATATGAGTTTGGGGATTGAGTGAAGAGGGAGACCTAAAAAAAAAACTACTCGGTATTTTGGTTCTTTTTATCACAATTCAGTCTGTTTTAATTTTCAAGTTATATCAGAAATTTTCTATTTGCACTGATACACTGGAATCCCTTGTGGATGTATTGCTTTAAGGGTCTACAAATAGTACTACTGAACCAAAATCATCCTGTTTCTTTACGTTTTGAGCAATTCAATTGTCTTGTTTTTTTGTTTTTTAAAAATTTGATTCCTCTTCATTCTTCTCAAAAAAAAGCTTTCATTGCGATAAACAAAACATTACTGGATAGACATTTTCTTGGAGAACGTCTGTATTAGCAAGCATTTAAAGTAGGAGGACGATATGGAACGTACGATAAAAGGATGTGCTTTAGCTTTCTGTCTCATCATTTATAAATGTTGCCCTTCAATCACACACACACACACACTTTTGATCCAGCTCCAACCATATTTCATAAGGCTTTATTCAGGGTTGTCTCTTGTTCTTAAACATCCGATTTCTAAGCATTCTGTGCTGAGAATATGAACATGAACCGATATGAACATCAATATCAGCCGCCTTTTTATTATGAAATAATGTTCATTTGTGTTCCAAACACTTCCGAAGAATACTTGTTGGTGTGTCTTCAGTCGCCCTGACATCATCACAACTCGACCCTGTCCTGCAAAAATACAAATATATATGTTCTGCGCGAACTTAGAATCCGGTTTCATTCTAGAATGGACCGGGTCCAGGTTGGAATTCTAACCCTGCGCAAGTACAGGGGTGCCATTCTAGAATGAAACCCTTGAATAAAGGGGGCCGTAATGTTTGTAGGTAAGACAGAGTTGTCTTCCCTTGAATTATCTCCACCTGCACCTTCCCTTTGATAAAATGGGGCTGATTTGTCTACCCCTGAAAAAAATCCTTTGGCGATCTTGCGATGTCATGTCATGTCAAGAAAGTTGATACTCCTGAGTACGCAATAAACAAAGGCAGACCATAGCAAGGGGGACTACCAGGGCGGTATTGTTTGCAGGGCAGTTGTTTTTGTGATGAGAGCCGGTTGCGGCCGCTTGCAATGTCAGCGCTGTCTCCCTCTCGGAAATGTCCGGTTTTTTGACAATTTTTTTGACAGACAGACAGACAGACGGTCAGACCGACTAACCGACAGACAGACCAACAGAAGGACAGAGTGAGTTATAGAGCTGTTGTCACAGGTTTTAAAAAAAGTTGACATTATATCTTCACAATTCAGAAGACCAACTTCATGTATATATGAATAAGATTAAAAGTTACAAGCGAGATCGGCAAAACACTGCCAGTCCGGAAATTTCCGTTCGTAGCGATCAGTGCTGAGTGTCTCTCAAAATCGTAATCACTTTCAGAACATCACAATCCCAATTCACGATGTCTTTGAGTAAAGTGTAAAAAACCCGAAAAAAACCTCCAACCAAACACACAAAAAACAAAAACAAACAGAAAATCCACATTTGTGGCTTTGGCTGTGTGATAGTCTAACTGAAATGACTATTCCAACTTGGACCCAAATTCCAACCTTGCGCACGGCCGATTCTAGAATGGACCAGCAACAAGGGTTTCATTCTAGAATGGCACCCCTGTACTTGCGCAGGGTTAGAATTCCAACCTGGACCCGGTCCATTCTAGAATGAAACCGGATTCTAAGTTCGCGCAGAACACATATACAGGGTGACACCCAAACATTCAACCCAAACAAATGCTTATTTCTTTAACATCTGTTGACCGAATTAGTTATCTTTCTTTTTTTTTGGTCCCTGTCCTGTCCTGTCTTGTCTTGTCATGCCTTGTCTTGTCATCCCTCTATTGGCCTACTGGCAACCTTTTCCTAACTTGTCTTGTCTTGCCATGTCTTGTCTTGTCTTGTATTGTATATACATTTAGCATACATTTGGGTAAAGGTTTGCGAACAGGTAAGGGGTGTAAGAGACAGAGACAGAGAGAGAGAGATGGTGGTGGTCTATGTTACATTACACAGGTCAACACAGTTGCAAGTTCATAGGTTAAAGGCTGCCCTTTTCGTAGCGTTCATTAATTAATTCCTATTGTTTACATGTGCCAATAATGTTATAAAACTGTACCTAAGGGGATATAATAACGATTGGCTGTAGCTTTCAAAAACAGAAAACATTATTTCAGTATTGCAAAGTGGTGTTGATAGTGTCGAATGTAAACAGAACAGTCTCAAAGTGAAAGTGGATGTTTTCCGGAAATTGCGAAGTTAACAAGAATACAGAAAGCGCGCTTTCCTGCCTAGCACAACCCGCTACCGCGCTAATCTGGCGTGTCAATATCACTACGTTTTGCACGTGGAAGGTGAGCGATTTCCTTCACGCGGGGATTGACGAAGCTGTACTGTCTGTGTTGACGGTCTAAAAATAGCCCAAGCCCTGGAGAACTGTTTCTAAAGATAGCAATAAACTTTATAAAGAATTGATTATTTCTTGTAATTGGTAAGGACTTCAAACCTAAAACTTTGCAGGAAGCTTAATTTATACATCCCCGCAACGATGGGAAAAGCCCTGGAAGTAAGTAAACTAATTAAATAGGACTTTGTCAGCCTTTAAATGAGGGGTTATTGTGTATAGTGAGGAAATAATTTTCTGATGTATTTTTAATTCATTATTGGTGTTTTATGCAAAACGTACGGTCAATATTGAAAGTTTAAAAAAGGTACTGCCCTCACATTAATACGAAGGCGGGATCACAGCTGGATAAGACAAGGTACGGCAATTTCGACCCGGAGGTCTCTTTCAGGGCGCACAGAGGATGAGACAACACAGGAGAAAAAAAAAACCCACAGATAATAGCACACGGAAGGAACGATTACAGCAGTTATAATTAAATTACTTTGTGGGTCAGGGTTTTTTAGGAGTACAGGGGAAACCCCTTTTAAGACCTTAAAAAATGTGAGAAAATCAAGTCTTAAAATGGAAGGGGTCTAAAAATGGGGGTAATTTACAGGTTATGAACAGAACATCTTCTTCTTCTTCAGCGTTCCAGAAATTCTGGTGACGTGTGAGCTCGTTTGCCCATTTGGGTTCCCCACACTATACTCTGAGAGCATAGTCAGCTTCACTCCGCTTTCGTTGAGTAGGCATGCTGGGTATTTTCGTGTTTCCATAACCCACCGAACTCCGACATGGTTTACAGGATCTTTTCCGTGCGCACTTGGTCTTGTGCTTGCGTGTACACACGAAGGGGATTAAGTCACTAAGCAGGTCTGCACATAAGTTGACCTGGGAGATCGGAAAAATCTCCACTCTTAACCCACCAGGCGGCAGCGACCGGGATTCGAACTCACGACCTCCCGATTAGGAGGCTGACGTCTTACCACTGCGCGCCACTTCACCCGTCACAGAACATCTAAAGAAGCAAGATCTTAAAAAGGAGGAAGTCTGAAATGAATGGGTCTGAAAGGGGGGTTCCACTGTGGAAAAGTACCTGTCAGTTTACCTGTATGTATTAGGACCGGGTGGCCGAGTGGTAACGCACTTGCGCTCGGAAGCGAGAGGTTGCGAGTTCGACCCTGGGTCAGGGCGTTAGCAATTTTCTCCCCCCTTTCCTAACCTAGGTGGTGGGTTCAAGTGCTAGTCTTTCGGATGAGACGAAAAACCGAGGTCCCTTCCGTGTACACTACATTGGGGTGTGCACGTTAAAGATCCCACGATTGACAAAAGGGTCTTTCCTGAGAAAATTGTATAGGCATAGATAAAAATGTCCACCAAAATACCCGTGTGACTTGGAATAATAGGCCGTGAAAAGTAGGATACATCATACAGGGCCGGACCCAGGGGGGGGTTCCAGGGGTTCCGGAACCCCACCCCTGGAAAAAGCATGTACCTTGCTTTGAGTGTTTGTTTTTTTTAAATAAATTTTGTGTGTGTCTCTAACAAATTTTATTCAATGTGAAATCCGATGAGAAAAAGGTACTCCCCCCCCCCCCCCCCCCCCACCAACTCACACTGACAGGCCTTAACCCTCAAAACAAGGCCCAGAATGCACCAGATTGCACAGATTTTAACCGTTTTTCAAAAATTTTCCGGGGGGGCCCCCGGACCCCCCAAGTTCACGCGCCTGCTTTGCAGGCGCGCGCTTGTGGCTTAGCCACTTCGCTGATTTGCCCCCCCAAAAAAGGAGGACCCCCCCCCCCCTTACAACTCATTTGGTCCGGCCCTGGGATATGCACCGAAATGGCTGCGATCTGCTGGCCGATGTGAATGCGTGATGTATTGTGTAAAAAAATTCCATCTCACACGGCATAAATAAATCCCTGCGCCTTGAATATGTGCGCGATATAAATTGCATAAAAATTAAAAAAATTAAAAAAATTAAAATCCCTGCGCTTAGAACTGTACCCACGGAATACTTGCAATATAAGCCTCATATTGATTGATTGAATAAGACCACCCCTGACATGCGGCAGATACCAATTATCTACAAGTGCTTTGTGTGAACAGTAAAAAAAATTGTTTTCCTTTTTGCGAATTCATTTCATTAAACACAACAACAACAAAATTCATCAAATTCCAGCTGAGCAGAACGGCTTTCACAATTATCACTGGGCCTTTAAAGGCATGTTCCTCACCATATTACCCAGCATATCAGACACCACATGTTTGACTAGGTTTTTACATGGGAACAACAAGACTATACAGGATGGTAAAAAAACCTCCCTATTTTCTTTTTAATCACATTTTTGACTGCGAAAAAAAAAGAGATCAAAAAGGAAATATGGCGCTTTTTTTTAGACACCCCTTTTTACGTCCAGCTTCTTTTGGTGGAGATTCAAGTTACAGACACATGTGAAATTCATTAAGCAAAAAGGTTCCCACTATGCACTGCCACAGAACACAACCAGGTTATTAATGTGCGGTACAGTGTATAATTATGTTTAAGTAAAAGGATGCCCTTCTTTTGTTTAATTGGAGCATCTATGATGTCTGACATTTTGGTTCTAACGGTAAGGAACGTATGTTTAGGCTCTAATAAGGACAGTTTGTCTTGTCAAAAGCCTCATGCATATTCCTTCCTCCCCATGCAAGACTTTCTTTTATTTGAATATCTGCCTTTATAGTACAAAAATCAAATAAAAAGGTCGCACTCTGCGCATAGCGACAAAAATTGCAATTTTACCAAGAAAACCTCACACTCTTTATGTGGAGAAAGACCCTGACTGTTGCAGTATGTTATGCATTTGAAAACATCTGAAATTGTGTACTTGAATTCTACAGTTTGATCAGTTCTGTGTGTTTAAAAAGTTACCTTGATCATTCTGACATGCTCTTGCTCAAATCACATCCCAGACAATATTGTAGACTCCATTGATAGACGCTGTGGTGCATGGGAGAACTGCATTCTGAGGAAACGAAAAAAATATACACTGAGGAAGAACAGTCACAACAACATTTGCAGCAGCAACAGGCTATATAATTTTATTCAAAGAACACTTAAATAAGGTAAAATGAAAATCAGTGTTGTGTCAGTAAATTTGATTTGGGGGAGATGGAAGGATTGGGGTGGGGGTTTAGAGGCGGGGATAGAAGGATAGCTGGGAACCGGGGAAGGTGGGGTGGCTAACACAGTTTGATCATGTAATGACTGGTACAATGTTTAATATATCTAAAAAGGCAGCAACTCTGTAATGCATTATGTGAACCAACTTCTCCATAAACTAAATAAAGATCAGTAAAAGTTACCTCTTTCATTCTGGAATCTTTTTGGTCCCATCACAGCTCAGACGCAGACTCAATGGACAGATACTGTAATGATGAAAATAACACCAGCAATTTAAGGGAGAACAAGAATTATGCAGAGAGGAAAAACAGTAATGAGTAAGAACAACAGCAGCAGCAGCAGCAGACTCAATACTCTTACTCTACATAACACTCTCACTGAATGACTGATTCAGTAACTAAATCCCAGTGAAGTGCAAGTGATCAAAATTACTTATGTAAAAACAGAGAAATAGAGAGAGAGAGAGAGAGAGAGAGAGAGAGAGAGAGAGAGAGAGAGAGAGAGAGACAGAGAGAGACAGAGAGAGAGACAGACAGACACAGACAGACAGACAGACAGACAGGTAGAGACAATGCGAATGTGTGTGTGTGTGTGTGTGTGTGTGTGTACATGGGAAATGCAGTGCCATTGAAAACAAACACTTGCTTCATTTAAATATCAACAGTTATACAACATAAGAGGCACTAAAAAAGTTGTACATGAAAATAAATGTTGCTCTTGAATGGAAAAAGAGCAGGGGGAGAGGGTCGATGTTGCTTGCACTTGCAGATAATTATGCACTAACATCCAGCTGTTTTTCTGGGTGTACTGTAACCCTGTAATGTTTAAGCAGAAATGTTTGTGGATCACGTTATGCTTCTGCTTTTAGATCAGTTTGAGTATTTGCAATATTACCTGGATCATTGCGGCATCCTCTTGATCACATCACATTTGAGACTTTGACCTATATAGACTCCATGGGCAGACGCTGAAGTTATTACAAGGGCATTCTGAAAAATGACAATACAAAATTTATGCAGAGATGTAGAACTTTACATTACACTTACAGAAGCAACAACCAGAGAGCTGATTTATACAGGTAGAGAGAGAGAGAAAGAGAAGAAGAAGTAAAAGAAAAAAGAGAGCATAGAAAGAGAGAGGGGGTGGGGGATGGGGCAAAGGGAGTGTGTAATGTGACGTGAGGAAGGGGAAGAGCAATGGAAAATGAAACTCTCAGTACTTTTAATTTATATTAACAGTTATGGAACTATTTGAGCACTCCCCATAACCACAAACAAGGTACAGACGGCAACATATGTTGCACGGAAGGGTGGGGGTAGTTGGACTGGAGAGTGTTGTTATGGGTTTAGGGTGGAGCTGGGGCGGAGTGTGTATGTAACTTGATAATAATAAGCATGATCAGTTAGTGCTAACAACTATCTTGATCTTCACAGACATAAATTGCACAATGATTTCACCACCATGTACCTTTATTTTTGCCCTTGAGTTAGGTGGAAGACAATGTTGAGTGGTGAACGCAAGTTGTATTGATCACTGGGTCATCCTGCGGTCCGGGCCATTGATCTGCACATTGCACCAGCACAAACAAACACAATGTTATGATCTCAATCAGCCTGCATGGTCAATCATGAATCTAAGAACACAAACACTGTCCAGATCTAATTGAATACGAGATCATCATTACTTGGGAAATTCAATGAAAATCTAGCAGTCAACGAAGCAGATAGATCTGTCCTTGCGATTGTTGTTGCAAGCAGATAAATGTGTGAACTTCCTTATCTCAACGTTATCATTCAACATATTGATATTTTGCCTGATGGATGTTGTGCCGATGAGATAAACAAACAATCAAAATCAAAGTCATAAACTTTTGAAGAAAAAAATTAAACAAATTGAGCAGAAAGAATCTAGCTTACTGCTGTGCTGATTTCGACAAAATCAATGCGTTTACATGCCGAAGTCATTCCTGCTTTTATTCATATCATACTAGATGATCCTAATGCACAACAATACGAAAACGAGCTCAGCGAAATGAGTAACACTGCCTCACCTGCACTAACACAATGCTGCAGAAGCGAAGGTCGTCTACGACTGGAAATTTCGAAGTCGAACAGCGGCGTTTTTTCACTCTCAGCGGTTGTCTTGCTCGGAAAAGTGAAAAGCTTAACTTGAAATCGAACGGAAGTCACCATTCTACCTTTTCGTTCAAGCGTTGTTTTTATACAATCTCAGAAAATGTAATTTTGACTTGGGTGATTTCGTCCGCCATTGAGATTCAGTTTTTCAATAATTTGTCTTCCTCCTTGGCAGAAGAGTCAAAGGTTCGGCCCGATCTTCAAGGTTCCCAAGACATGACTTGCAAACCCCGAACCTAGTTCGCCGAACCTCCCAAACCTAGTTCGAAAACTCAGGTTCGTCTGGTTAAGAACCAAGACAAGTTCGCCGAACCAGTCTTGAGGTTCGCCGAACCCCACGAACCTAGTTCGCGAACCAAAGGTTCGTCTGGTTAAGAACAGCCTTTAGGAACACAGCGATACCAACATCAAGAGTTGCAGAGTCTCAGGAACACAGCGGTACCAACATCAAGAGTTGCAGAGTCTCAGGAACACAGCGGTACCAACATCAAGAGTTGCAGAGTCTCAGGAACACAACGGTACCAACATCAAGAGTTGCAGAGTCTTAAGAACACAACGGTACCAACATCAAGAGTTGCAGAGTCTTAGGAACACAACGGTACCAACATCAAGAGTTGCAGAGTCTTAGGAACACAACGGTACCAAACTCAAGAGTACTGTTCAAGACACAAAGATGCACTAGACAATTGAAAACTGTGATGTTCGTACGTATTAGTTGACTTTACCTCCACCTGAAGAGATTCGTCCTGCCATTGACAAGCAGTTCATTTCGTTTCTTGTACTTTTCTTGGATTGTACCATTGCTGGGAAATTCGGGTCTCTTGTGTGTGTGTGTGTGTGTGTGTGTGTGTGTGTGTGTGTGTGTGTGTGTGTGTGTGTGTGTGTGTGTGTGTGTGTGTGTGTGTGTGTGTGTGTGTGTGTGTGTGTGTGTGTGTGTGTGTGTGTGTGTGTGTGTGTGTGTGTGTGTGTGTGTGTGTGTGTGATAGACAGACAGACAGACAGATAAACAGACAAACATCATTTATTTATTTTTGTATTGTAATGTTTAATTTTGTTTTAGCCATGCGCATCATTGTGGGGCTTTTAATTTATCAACATGTATCGCGCATTACATACAGCATTGATAGTTATCCCAACTATGATATGATTTGTAGATAAAACTCCTAAACTAGGTTTCTTGTTCTAAATATCAACATGTTTTCGGTGTACATAGCTGGCAGTCAAGACAGAACGGACACACAATATCGGAACTGACTGACAGGCAAGACAGAACAAACACACAATATCGGAACTGAATGAATACTCTTGGAGAGACAGAGCCCATCGCAACAGTCGTCCGTTGGCAGTTTTGGACTGTCGTAAGTACGTCAACGGTCTGTGATCAGTCTCAACAAAGAAATGTGAGCCAAACAAATAGCGATGGAATTTGTCAACTGCCCACACCAACGCTAGGCACTCTCTCTCCACAGTAGAGTATCTGGTTTCTCTTTCCAGCAGTTTCCTGCTGGCATACAGAACTGGATGAAGGACGTCGTCATCATCAGGCTGCATCAGGGCTGCTCCAATCCCCGTGGAGGATGCATCCGACCGCACTGTGAACGGCCTGGAAAAGTCTGGCAATCTCACCAGTGGTTCAGACGACAAAATTTCTTTGACCCTGTCAAAAGCCATCTGACACTCTTTTGACCAACGAACTTTGTTTGGTTGGTTCTTCTTTGTGAGTTCTACCAGGGGGGACACAATAGACGCGAAGCTTGGGACATAGCGCCTATAGAAACTGATGAGCCCTACCAATGACCGGACTTGTTTCTTTGTGGTTGGGACAGAGACATTCAAGATTTTGGACACTTTGGAGGGAACTGGACGCATGCTACCCTCCCCAACTATGTGACCCAAAAACTCAATAGAGTCAAACCCTGCCTCTACTTTCGACGGTCTCACAGTCAACCCATGTTTTCCCAGTTCTGTCAACAGTCCGTCAAGTGCCTCTAGATGCTCACACCAGTCTTCTGTGGCTACAAGTACGTCATCAAAGAAATGAACAGATTTGAACCTATCCAGATCCAACATCTTCATCATCCTCGCGAAAGTACTTGGTGCTGTACTCATTCCGAACGGCATCTTCTTGAACTGATATAGACCTTGAGGGGTACGAAAAGCCGTTTTTGCTCGATCAGACTCTGCCATCGGAATTTGCCAATAGCCCTTAGCCAGATCAATCTTCGTGAAATGCTGCCTGCCCTGCAATGAAGCAAACAGAACTTCCGGATCCGGTATTGGCTCAGCGTCAAACTCCGTAATCTTATTGAGGTGTCTGAAATCGATGCAAAAACGAGTACTTCCGTCCTTCTTCTTGACTAGAACAATAGGAGACGAGAACGGAGAAATAGACGGCTCTATTACGTCTAGATCTAACATCTTTTTCACTTCTTCTTCAACCACTTTCTGAGACTCAAATGGTAACGGATACTGTTTCACATTGACCACAGCACCTTCAGGAATCCTCACCATATGCTGCACTAGGTCACAAGTACCAGGCAAATCCGTCATTTTGTCCTGATGCTTCTGAAACACCGCCTGCACTTTTTGTTTTGCCTGCATAGACAAGTCAGGACTATAGACCACATCATCTACATTCTCAGTCTGAACTGTGGGAACTGACTGTAGTTTGACTTTCTGAATGTCTACCTCCTCTACTGCACTGGACCCACTGATCACTCCCAATGTGGCAACAACTGGGTTCTGACCAACAAACGACACCACACAACCAGACGACTCTTCCGATTTTCCTTGGCCAACTTTCTCGAACAGGTCATGCAACGTTTTGTCATCCCTTTGCATTTTGGACAGTTTCTCAGCATTGATATCAAGTTGGGGAACTTTAGCGGTCAACAGCGGTCTAAAAGGACGTTCTTCTCTAGCTTTTTGACCTCTTGTCTGGACTGCGCTAGTAACCTCGACACATCCAAATGTACATCCCTGTATTCTACCCAAAATGACGTCACATACTGGATTGTCGATCACACATGCCTCAACACTTCCAGAAAAGTATGGTGTATCCAGACTCACCATCGCAATGGGTAACCGAACCAAATCCCCACTGAACTGTCTACACACCTGTACCTTCCCAGTAAACTGATCATCTCTCACTAGGGACTTCCTGACCCCAACCGTGGAACACCCACTATCCAACATGACCGTGACCTCACTACCATTTAAGGTACCTTCACATGTCTGAATAGACTCGGGAAGTTCATCACTACCTGAAAATCCTACTGACGCCACAGACTGCTCGTCTTCACTACAGCTGGACTCCTCAACAGTGACAACGGATACTGAAGCAGTATGCATTTTTTTGGGACAATCTGCCAACTTGTGCGAAGTATCTTGACACCACCAACACTTCCTCTGATAGTTCTGACCACCTCTACCTCTACCAGCTTGACTAGCACCTCTGCCACCCTTATTATCAGGAGAGCTTTGTTCTGTCGGTGGGTTTGTGTCAGCCTGACTATTCTTCTTAGAAAACCTGTGACCACCTCGACCACCTGAATGACCTCCTCTCCCACTTGGAAGACCGACATTAGCCAACAGAGGATCACTAGAACCTTTTGCTGCTAGGTTTTGACTAGGATGTGCTTCCCTGTATCTTTCAGCTGCGTCTATCATGGTTTGAGCGGTAGTATGCTTGTCTTCTTTCAGAAAAGTAACCAGAGACGACGCACAACTAGACAGAATCTGCTCTCTGAGCACCAAGTCACAGAGCAAAGCGAAATCTGTGCCAACTCCAGCCATATCTGTCCATCTAGTAAAAAATCTTCTCATGCGGGAGAAAAAGACATGCATGGTTTCACCTGATTCAGGTTTGCATGAGCGAAACTGCGTTCTGAAACCCTCTTCAGTACATTTGAATCTCTTCAACAAATGCGCTGACAGTTTGGCATAGTCATTAGTATCTTCTACTGGTAACTCTTGAAAATAATTCAGAGCACGACCTCTGAGTAGAGTAGGCAAAATCAAAGCCTTCTCATCATTTGACCACTTCAAGCTAGCTGCGTGCTTATCGAAGCGATACAGATAACTCTCAATGTCATCTGATTTATCATCAAAATAGGGAATCTTGGGACGATTGGCCAACTTATTCTTGCTTGCTTTTTCAACCAACTCGTCTGCTCGCAACTTTGCCTCCCTGTTCGCCTTTTCTTCTTCAATATCGAGACGACGATTTTCAATCTTAGCTTGTTCAGCTAACTCTCTCTCTTTAATCTTAGCTTGTTCAGCTAACTCTCTCTCTTTAATCTTAGCTTGTTCAGCTAACTCTCTCTCTTTAAGCTCACGTGCAGCAGCGAGTTCTTTTTCTTGTAGAGCAATATCATTTTCTCTTTTCAACAAAGCTTCTCTTCTTGCTGCTCTTTCCTCACGCAAACTATCCTCCACATACTTGTTCAGTGATGCACCATCTTTTCCTAAGGCTTCACCCTCCACCTTAAACTGCGCTACCAAAGCTTGAACCTCTTCTTGAGATGCCATCGTGAACAAACCGCTATCACTTAAGCAAACTATGACTATCCTCTACATAGAATGCTAGAGGGCAACACCAAGACTTAGCTTTGACTAACGTGAACACAATAGTCCACTAAACTTTAGAGTTTACCTGACTTCCTCAAGTGCAGTACTAAAGTGACACAGTCTAGGAAACCGATCAGCTGAACTACAAGGGGAAACAATCAATACATTTGAAACTAGGCTCCGCTCAAAAACTTGGCCTAGGAACTAGACATACCCCCATTCCCATACACTTATGAATCAAGGCATTGCTGACCCACAACTATTTACAAACTGTGTACACGTAAAAGGGAAAAATGATGTGTCATGTATTCTTCACTTGTAGGTAAAACTAACCTACAGGGCGCTTCATGTAAAGTAGGGGGGAAAAAAATAACCTACTCACAAGCAAGAACCAACACTCAGAAAGACAAATTATTCTCAAAAATATATAGAATGTTAACTTGAGTGTCAGATAAGCAAATGACTCACTCCTGTCCAAAATATGTCGTTCAGTCAGGCACAGGATGCATCCGTCCACAGACCAAGGAGCTCCCTTCACAGGCAGATGACAAGGATGTCCATCCCCCAGACTGCATGCATCAGCATCTGCGCAAAACCAAATAACACTTCAGCACTACAAGTCAATAATATAAAATAAGCCTAACTGCACTCAAGGGAACGCACCACAAAAAAAAATTAATCTTCAAAATTTTTCCAATTAATACAACGGCAAGCTCGCCAATGTAAGAGATTTGAAATAAAGAAGATCCGTAGTTATCCTTATTAATCTCCTTCCAGATTCTTTATATGTGCACACGCACACACACACAGTCAATCATCTGACTCCCGCTCAGAAGTTTAGGAAAGCAGAGAGAAGATTAGAAGAATTTGTAGTCTTTCACCAACTCATTCTTTCCAAACAATAGCCAATGGTTTAATTAGAACATACAAATTGGTTTGTTTCTGACATAGCAAATATCAACTCATTTCTCAAATTCTCAAATACTTTCTTGCTTACAATAATCAATTCATGACCTTTTGAAACTCATTCATTCATTGTCCACGACCTTGTGAAACTCACTCATTCATTGTCAACGTCAGAACATATTTACAAGGACAAGAAAGCAAATAAACAAAACATAACTTTTACGTTATGTAGAGGTGACGATGTAGCTAGCCTTCAACCTTACGGCCTCCATCGCACCCTCGCCACACTGGCATCACCCCGCACAAGTCAGACTGGGGCGGCCTGTTACAAAATATAACACCCTACTGTAACAACTAACAATATTCAAAAACACACCAACCGAGCACAAGAAAATTATACAATTCCAAAATTATTCAAGTACACAAGTCATGTCCGCGCATACAAAAGAAATGTTCAAGTTCACACAAAACTAGCAAAGTACCTCATCTTCCAATATGGCGGCACCCATACAAAAGTCCAAGTCATCCCGGCAATGTTTCCCGGTTCCAAAGTTGACATCAAGATCAAATGTTTTCTTGCAAAGTTGACATCAAAACCAAGAGCAGGTTTTCTCATCCGAGAGCCCAGGTCGAATGACTTTCAATTGTCAGGCAGTTTACAATCACAACTCACAAAATCAGGCGGTTGCGATTATAACGCGAACAACTCGCACAGTTGTAAATTCACGTGCCGCGAACCCAGTTTGACCGTCCGTAGCTAACCATGGAATTTTACTGAACTGTTAAAAGTTTCCACTCTCAAAGTTAAACCACTCCTGACAACCTCTTTGTATTACAAAAAGCACTAGTTATATCCCTTCAACTATAAACACCATAACCGCCATTCATTACAACAGACAGGACAGAACACACACACAATATCGGAACTGGCTGTCAGACAAGACAGAACACACACACAATATCGGAACTGACTGACAAGACAGAACACACACACAATATCGGAACTGACTGACAGACAAGACAGAACACACACACAATATCGGAACTGACTGTCAGGCAAGACAGAACACACGCACAATATCGGAACTGACAGACAGGCAAGACAGAACACACACACAATATCGGAACTGACTGACAGACAAGACAGAACACACACACAATATCGGAACTGACTGACAGACAGGACAGAACACACACACAATATCGGAACTGACAGACAGACAAGACAGAACACACACACAATATCGGAACTGACTGACAGACAAGACAGAACACACACACAATATCGGAACTGACTGACAGACAAGACAGAACACACACACAATATCGGAACTGACTGACAGACAAGACAGAACACACACACAATATCGGAACTGACTGGCAGACAGGACAGAACACATACACAATATCGGAACAGACTGACAGACAGGACAGAACACACACACAATATCGGAACTGACTGGCAGACAAGACACAACACACACACAATATCGGAACTGACAGACAGACAAGACAGAACACACACACAATATCGGAACTGACTGACAGACAAGACAGAACACACACACAATATCGGAACTGACAGACAGACAGGACAGAACACACACACAATATCGGAACTGACAGACAGACAGGACAGAACACACACACACTATCGGAACTGACAGACAGACAAGACACAACACACACACAATATCGGAACTGACAGACAGGCAAGACAGAACACACACACAATATCGGAACTGACAGACAGACAGGACAGAACACACACACAATATCGGAACTGACTGACAGGCAAGACAGAACACACACACACAATATCGGAACTGACAGACAGACAAGACAGAACACACACACAATATCGGAACTGACAGGCAGACAAGACACAACACACACACACAATATCGGAACTGACTGACAGACAAGACAGAACACACACACAATATCGGAACTGACTGACAGACAAGACAGAACACACACACAATATCGGAACTGGCTGACAGACAAGACTGAACACACACACAATATCGGAACTGACAGACAGACAAGACACAACACACACACAATATCGTAACTGACAGACAGGCAAGACACAACACACACACACAATATCGGAACTGACTGGCAGACACGACAGAACACACACACAATATCGGAACTGACTGACAGACACGACAGAACACACACACAATATCGGAACTGACTGACAGACACGACACAACACACACACAATATCGGAACTGACAGACAGACAAGACACAACACACACACACAATATCGGAACTGACAGACAGACAAGACAGAACACACACACACAATATCAGAACTGACTGACAGACAAGACAGAACACACACACACACAATATCGGAACTGACAGACAAGACAGAACACACACACAATATCGGAACTGACTGACAGGCAAGACAGAACACACACACAATATCGGAACTGACTGACAGACAAGACAGAACACACACACAATATCGGAACTGACTGACAGACAAGACAGAACACACACACACTATCGGAACTGACAGACAGACAAGACACAACACACACACAATATCGGAACTGACAGACAGGCAAGACACAACACACACACACAATATCGGAACTGACTGACAGACAAGACACAACACACACACACAATATCGGAACTGACTGACAGACAAGACACAACACACACACAATATCGGAACTGACTGACAGACAAGACACAACACACACACAATATCGGAACTGACTGACAGACAAGACACAACACACACACACAATATCGGAACTGACAGACAGACAGGACAGAACACACACAATATCGGAACTGACTGACAGACAAGACACAACACACACACAATATCGGAACTGACTGACAGACAAGACACAACACACACACAATATCGGAACTGACAGACAGACAAGACAGAACACACACACAATATCGGAACTGACTGACAGACAAGACAGAACACACACACACAATATCGGAACTGACAGACAGACAGGACATAACACACACACAATATCGGAACTGACAGACAAGACACAACACACACACAATATCGGAACTGACTGACAGACAAGACACAACACACACACAATATCGGAACTGACAGACAGACAAGACAGAACACACACACAATATCGGAACTGACTGACAGACAGGACAGAACACACACACAATATCGGAACTGACAGACAAGACACAACACACACACAATATCGGAACTGACTGACAGACAAGACAGAACACACACACAATATCGGAACTGACTGGCAGACAAGACACAACACACACACACAATATCGGAACTGACTGACAGACAAGACACTGACAACACACACACAATATCGGAACTGACTGACAGACAAGACACAACACACACACAATATCGGAACTGACTGACAGACAAGACACAACACACACACAATATCGGAACTGACAGACAGACAGGACAGAACACACACACAATATCGGAACTGACAGACAGGACAGAACACACACACAATATCGGAACTGACTGGCAGACAAGACACAACACACACACACAATATCGGAACTGACAGACAAGACACAACACACACACAATATCGGAACTGACAGACAGACAAGACACAACACACACACAATATCGGAACTGACTGACAGACAGGACAGAACACACACACAATATCGGAACTGACAGACAAGACACAACACACACACAATATCGGAACTGACTGACAGACAAGACAGAACACACACACAATATCGGAACTGACTGGCAGACAAGACACAACACACACACACAATATCGGAACTGACTGACAGACAAGACAGAACACACACACAATATCGGAACTGACAGACAGACAAGACAGAACACACACACACAATTTCGGAACTGACAGACAAGACAGAACACACACACACTATCGGAACTGACAGACAGACAAGACACAACACACACACACAATATAGGAACTGACTGGCAGACACGACACAACACACACACAATATCGGAACTGACTGACAGACAAGACACAACACACACACAATATCGGAACTGACTGACAGGCAAGACAGAACACACACACAATATCGGAACTGACTGACAGACAAGACAGAACACACACACAATATCGGAACTGACTGACAGACAGGCAAGACAGAACACACACACAATATCGGAACTGACTGACAGACAAGACACAACACACACACACAATATCGGAACTGACAGACAGACAAGACACAACACACACACACAATATCGGAACTGACAGACAGACAAGACAGAACACACACACAATATCGGAACTGACAGACAGACAAGACAGAACACACACACAATATCGGAACTGACTGACAGACAAGACAGAACACACACACAATATCGGAACTGACTGACAGACAAGACAGAACACACACACAATATCGGAACTGACTGACAGACAAGACAGAACACACACACACAATATCGGAACAGACTGACAGACAAGACACAACACACACACAATATCGGAACTGACAGACAGACAAGACAGAACACACACACAATATCGGAACTGACTGACAGACAAGACAGAACACACACACAATATCGGAACTGACAGACAAGACAGACACACACACACACAATATCGGAACAGACTGACAGACAAGACAGAACACACACACAATATCGGAACTGACAGACAGACAAGACAGAACACACACACAATATCGGAACTGACTGACAGGCAAGACAGAACACACACACAATATCGGAACTGACAGACAAGACACAACACACACACAATATCGGAACTGACTGACAGGCAAGACAGAACACACACACAATATCGGAACTGACAGACAAGACACAACACACACACAATATCGGAACTGACAGACAAGACAGAACACACACACAATATCGGAACTGACTGACAGACAAGACACAACACACACACAATATCGGAACTGACAGACAGACAGGACAGAACACACACACAATATCGGAACTGACAGGCAAGACAGAACACACACACACAATATCGGAACTGACTGACAGACAAGACACAACACACACACACAATATCGGAACTGACAGACAGACAGGACAGAACACACACACACAATATCGGAACTGACTGACAGACAAGACAGAACACACACACACAATATCGGAACTGACTGACAGACAGGACAGAACACACACACAATATCGGAACTGACTGACGGACAAGACAGAACACACACACAATATCGGAACTGACAGACAGACAGGACAGAACACACACACAATATCGGAACTGACAGACAGACAAGACACAACACACACACAATATCGTAACTGACTGACAGACAAGACACAACACACACACAATATCGGAACTGACTGACAGACAAGACAGAACACACACACACAATATCGGAACTGACAGACAGACAAGACACAACACACACACACAATATCGGAACTGACTGACAGACAAGACACAACACACACACACAATATCGGAACTGACTGACAGACAAGACAGAACACACACACAATATCGGAACTGACAGACAGACAGGACACAACACACACACAATATCGGAACTGTCTGACAGACACGACAGAACACACACACAATATCGG
>NC_090260.1:4903380-4905880 GCF_037325665.1 Littorina saxatilis
TTAATTAATCAGAAAGTCAACTGTAGAAGTTAATTTGTCCATCTATCCATACATCCATTCATCTACCCATTCATCCATCTATCCATCCACCCACCCAAGACATCCACCCTCCCTCCACCCACCCACCCATCCATCCATCCATCCATCCATCTGACGATTCAGCAGTGAGTCAACTAGTCAATTTAGTCAGTCAATCGATACATCAGAGCGTCGACTGATAAATCAATCCATTCAAGCATAGAGCCATCCATCCATCCACCTGACAATCCAATCATGCGGCAACTTGTGAATCAGTCCTTCCAGTTATCCGTCTGTTCATGTAACAGTAAGTCAACAAGTCAATGAGTTTACTCGTCTGTTCATTTAACACTAAGTCAACAAGTCAATGAGTTTACTCGTCTGTTCATGTAACACTAAGTCAACAAGTCAATGAGTTTACTCGTCTGTTCATTTAACACTAAGTCAACAAGTCAATGAGTTTACTCGTCTGTTCATGTAACACTAAGTCAACAAGTCAATGAGTTTACTCGTCTGTTCATGTAACACTAAGTCAATGCATGCCTACAGGAGCTACACTGTGACACCCAAGATGCTTTTGCCATGTCTCCTCCCTGTTTGCTTGTGAGACCCTGTTTTTGCTGTACCACATGCCCCCTTCTCTCAAAAGGAAGGCCTACAATACACTTTTTGCTCTTGATCAATATAGTTATTTGGATGAACAAGTATAATGGTTTTGGTGTTTGATCACAATGGTAGTCCATGAAGAGTTAAAAATTTGTTCCTTTAATGTAAATGGACTTGGAGACTTCAAGAAAAAGAAAGATGTGTTTGATTTTTTAAGACAGCAGAATGGAAATGTTTTCTTGCTACAAGAAACACACTGGAAAACTCACCAAGAAAATGTGATTAGGTCACAGTGGGGCTATGAATGTATTGTTGCTGGTAATGATTCTGCAAGTAGAGGTGTTGCTGTATTGTTTAAAAATAATTTTGATTATAAGATTCATAATATTGTCAAAGATGATGATGGAAGGTATGTTTTGATTGATATTGAATTTTTGAAAAAACGTCTGACCCTTGCAAATGTTTATGGCCCAAGTAATGCTGATTGTCCTGCCTTCTTTGATAAACTGTTTAATTGAGTTTACTCGTCTGTTCATGTAACACTAAGTCAACAAGTCAATGAGTTTACTCGTCTGTTCATGTAACACTAAGTCAACAAGTCAATGAGTTTACTCGTCAGCAGTGAGACAAAGTGACAGTCAATCATCCACTCTAAATTCATGAGCAAAACGTGTTCCTTTCATTCAGGCAGCCATACTGTGCCTTTCGGAGTGGCGCATGCTGGGTATTGCTAACTGTAATGACCTTGACCCTGGCATGGATCAAGGGACCGTTACAGTAAATTTAGCGCAGAACGGTTATCCCCCAAATCGGCGTATGACTGCCTAAATGGCAAAACCGGCCATGCACGTAAACACCCACTCGCGAAAAAACAAGACCAGTGTACGTGGGAGTTTCAGACCAAAACACAAAAGGAGAACAAGAACAAGAAGAACACACACACACACACACACACACACACCACACACCACACACACACACACACACACACACACACACACACCCACACACACACACACACACACCACACACACACACACACACACACACACACACACACACAGAGACTTACTGTCCACGTCCATCTGCCTGTAGAAGCCGTCGTAGTCGTCCATGGTCAGGCGGTGGTCATTGTTGACGTCATAGACGTTGTACAGCTCGTGGGACAGTCCGTCCAGCTCGGGGTCGTGACGTGTCTGGTATTTGACGTACTCTTCACGCGTCACTATGCCGTCAGGATTATCTGCACCACGCACAATCAAATATCGTCACTATACCGTCAGGATTATCCTCACCTCGCACAATCAAATATCGTCACTATGCCGTCAGGATTATCTGCACCACGCACAATCAAATATCGTCACTATGCCGTCAGGATTATCTGCACAACGCACAATCAAATATCGTCACTATACCGTCAGGATTATCCTCACCTCGCACAATCAAATATCGTCACTATGCCGTCAGGATTATCTGCACCACGCACAATCAAATATCGTCACTATGCCGTCAGGATTATCTGCACCACGCACAATCAAATATCGTCACTATGCCGTCAGGATTATCTGCACCACGCACAATCACATATCGTCACTATGCCGTCAGGATTATCTGCACCACGCACAATCACATATCGTCACTATGCCGTCAGGATTATCTGCACCACGCACAATCACATATCGTCACTATGCCGTCAGGATTATCTGCACCACGCACAATCACATATCGTCACTATGCCGTCAGGATTATCTGCACCACGCACAATCAAATATCGTCACGCTCATCAGAAACATTGACATTGTTGAGGAGCTCAGCTGACAACAAGTCGCGTGAAGCGATATGAAAACCTTTAGTCAAGCTGTCGGCATCAAAGTAA
>NC_090260.1:4910880-4933717 GCF_037325665.1 Littorina saxatilis
AGCCTCTAGACCGATTGTCAGACACGACAGTCAACTGAGATATAGACACTTACCTCAGAAGTGTGTTCCACGCAGCCTCTAGACCGATTGTCAGACACGACAGTCAACTGAGATATAGACACTTACCTCAGTGTGTTCCACGCAGCCTCTAGACCGTTTGTCAGACACGACAGTCAACTGAGATATAGACACTTACCTCAGTGTGTTCCACGCAGCCTCTAGACCGATTGTCAGACACGACAGTCAACTGAGATATAGACACTTACCTCAGTGTGTTCCACGCAGCCTCTAGACCGTTTGTCAGACACGACAGTCAACTGAGATATAGACACTTACCTCAGTGTGTTCCACGCAGCCTCTAGACCGATTGTCAGACACGACAGTCAACTGAGATATAGACACTTACCTCAGAAGTGTGTTCCACGCAGCCTCTAGACCGATTGTCAGACACGACAGTCAACTGAGATATAGACACTTACCTCAGTGTGTTCCACGCAGCCACTAGACCGATTGTCAGACACGACAATCAACTGAGATATAGACACTTACCTCAGTGTGTTCCACGTAGCCTCTAGACCGATTGTCAGACACGACAGTCAACTGTGATATAGACACTTACCTCAGTGTGTTCCACGCAGCCTCTAGACCGATTGTCAGACACGACAGTCAACTGAGATATAGACCCTTACCTCAGTGTGTTCCACGCAGTCTCTAGGCCGATTGTCAGACACGACAGTCAACTGAGATATAGACCCTTACCTCAGTGTGTTCCAGTCTCTAGGCCGATTGTCAGACACGACAGTCAACTGAGATATAGACACTTACCTCAGTGTGTTCCACGCAGTCTCTAAACCGATTGTCAGACACGACAGTCAACTGAGATACAGACACTTACCTCAGTGTGTTCCACGCAGCCTCTAGACCGATTGTCAGACACGACAGTCAACTGAGATATAGACACTTACCTCAGTGTGTTCCACGCAGCCTCTAAACCGTTTGTCAGACACGACAGTCAACTGAGATATAGACACTTACCTCAGTGTGTTCCACGCAGCCTCTAAACCGTTTGTCAGACACGACAGTCAACTGAGATATAGACACTTACTTACCTCAGTGTGTTCCACGCAGCCTCTAAACCGTTTGTCAGACACGACAGTCAACTGAGATATAGACACTTACCTCAGTGTGTTCCACGCAGCCTCTAGACCGATTGTTAGACACGACAGTCAACTGAGATATAGACACTTACTTCAGTGTGTTCCACGCAGCCTCTAGACCGTTTGTCAGACACGACAGTCAACTGAGATATAGACACTTACCTCAGTGTGTTCCACGCAGCCTCTAAACCGATTGTCAGACACGACAGTCAACTGAGATATAGACATGTACCTCAGTGTGTTCCACGCAGCCTCTAGACCGATTGTCAGACACGACAGTCAACTGAGATATAGACACTTACCTCAGTGTGTACCACGCAGTCTCTAGGCCGATTGTCAGACACGACAGTCAACTGAGATATAGACACTTACCTCAGTGTGTTCCACGCAGTCTTTAGGCCGATTGTCAGACACGACAGTCAACTGAGATATAGACACTCACCTCAGTGTGTTCCACGCAGCCTCTAGACCGATTGTCAGACACGACAGTCAACTGAGATATGGACACTTACCTCAGTGCATGTGTTCCACGCAGCCTCTAGACCGATTGTCAGACACGACAGTCAACTGAGATATAGACACTTACCTCAGTGTGTTCCACGCAGCCTCTAGACCGTTTGTCAGACACGACAGTCAACTGAGATATAGACACTTACCTCAGTGTGTTCCACGCAGCCTCTAGACCGATTGTCAGACACGACAGTCAACTGAGATATAGACACTTACCTCAGTGTGTTCCACGCAGCCTCTAAACCGTTTGTCAGATACGACAGTCAACTGAGATATAGACACTTACCTCAGTGTGTTCCACGCAGCCTCTAAACCGTTTGTCAGACACGACAGTCAACTGAGATATAGACACTTACCTCAGTGTGTTCCACGCAGCCTCTAGACCGATTGTCAGATACGACAGTCAACTGAGATATAGACACTGTCGGTTTTTGGTCACGCCCTGGAAGAAATGTAACTGGGTGTATTGTTTTGTGGGAAAACCGCAAGCTGTTTTACCTGACCTTTTTATGCCACTATCCATGACACGCCGCTAATCACGAAACAGGCATAGTAGGCTGTGACCTATGCCCTCCAGCAAAAGATAATACACCGCATGTTGTATTGGGGGCACATTTATATTAATAAACTTATGACAGAAGAAGTTAGGGGGTAATATAAAAAGTCGGAAAATTGCCAAAGCAATTCTTAAAGCAGTTCTTTCAGAATTCTTCTCTCAGTTTTAGTCTTTGAATTCATAAACAAAACTGAAAAACTTTCAAAACTTCATATGATCCTCAACCTGAAACAACCCATGAGACTTTGAATTTCATCTCTAAATGAATTCATAATAAAACATAAAACAAACAAAAACAAAACTCCATAATTCTATGATCAATAAATGTATAATAAAACATAGAACAACACCAAAAAACTCAAAATGATCAATGAATTCATAATACAACTAAGAAAAACTAAACAAAAATTCATATGATAAATGAATTCATAATGAAACATAGAAAAACTCCAAAAACTCCATATGATAAATGAATTCATAATGAAGCATGTGACCACAACTCCATGTGATCACCAACATACAACAACCAATGAGACAATGAATGTCATCACTGTTGAGAACTGAAGCGTTGAATTGAATACACTGAAGGCGGTCCTTAATTCATCCCACCCACCCACTCTGCACACATCACTCGATACAGTGATGAACAGCGGGGGTAACTTGTGTACCTCCGCTTCTTCATTCTACCCGCCCCCCCATCCCACCCACCCACTCTGCACACATCGCACAACATTCGATACAGTGATGAACAGCGGGGGTAGCTTGTGTACCTCCTCTTCTACCTTCCACCTCCCCCACACTGCACACATTAAACAACACAACAAATCCATCATACGACACAGTGACTAACAGCAGGGGTAACTTGTGTACCCCCCCCCCCCCCCCAACTATGCACTCTTTATGCAACACAACACATTATTTAACGACACTGTGATGAACAATGGGGGTCACTTTTTTTTCTCCTCCAGCCGCCCAAAGTATGCACACTTCTTACAACACAACACATCAAACATGCGACACAGTGACGAACAGTGGGGGGTAACTGGCCTTCTTCCTTCTCTCCCACCCCCCCCCCCCTTTTCTACACACATTAATCAACACAACACAACAATCAAACGACACAGTAATGAACAGTGGGGATAACTCGTGTCCCTCCTCTTCCTCCCCCCCCACCCCCTACTCTGCACACACCACCCAACACGACACATCAATCATACGACACAAAAATGAACAGTGGGGGTAACTTGTTAATATCGTCTTTTTCCTCCCCCCACACTGCACACATCACACAACACAACACATCATTCACACCAAGCAGTGATGAACAGTGGGGGTATCGTGTGTACTTTATCTTCTTCACCCCCCCCCCTCCACCCCCACTGAACACATCACACAACACATCACATCATTCATACGACAGAGTGATGAACAGCAAGGGTAACTTGTGTAGCTCATGCCCCCCCCCCCCCCCACACAAGCACACACACACATTCCACACAGCACACAACACAATACATTGATCGTACGACACAGTAATGAAGAGCTGGGGTAACTTGTGTACCCCCCCCCCCCCCCTGAACTATGCACTCTTTATGCAACACAACACCTTAATGTTACGACACTGTGATGGGCAATGGGGGTAACTTTTTTTTCTCTCCCCACCCCCCCCCCCCCCCCCTACTCCCCCCACCGCCGAAAGTATGCACACTTCTTACAACACGACACATCAAACATGCGACACAGTGACGAACAGTGGGGGGTAACTGTTCTTCTTCCTTCTCTCCCCCCCCCCCCTACACTACACACATCACACAACACAACTCATTAATCATACTACACAGTGATAAAAAGCAGGGATACCTTGTGTACCTCCTCTGCCCCCCCCCCCCCCCCCCCCCCACTCTACCCACATTAATCAACACAACACGACAATCATACGACACAGTGATTAACAGCAGGGGTAACTTGTGTACCTCCTCTTCTTGCTCCCTCCCACTCTGCACACATCACACAACACAACATAACAATCAAACGACACAATAATGAAAAGTGGGGATAACTCGTGTACCTCCTCTTCCTCCTCCCCCCAACCCCCCACTCTGCACACATCACACAACACAACACATCATTCATACCAAACAGTGATGAACAGCGGGTAACGTGTGTACTTTATCTTCTTCAGCCACACCCCTCCCCCTCTGAACACAACACACAACACAGCACATTAGACTGATTAAGTGTACAGTGCCAGTGGTAGTGCTAGTGGTTATCGGTACTTTTTTATGTGTTGACGTCAGCGATGTGTGCGCAGTTCAAAGGTTAGGGGTCAAAGTTTACGGATGCTTCCTTCGATCCGCTAACGAGCTGTGGTTGAATCGACGAAAATAACGAGCCCCAAAAGGTATGTAAAAACTGAGCGAACGCTTGTTTATTTACACGATTATTTATAACTAGTATGTTCCTAAACCACTTAATGGTACAAATGTCAGTTTAATGTGTGATATAATCCTGGTTTGATGCTGTAATTTAAGCGTTGAACAGAGCAAGCTTTTTCACATTTCAAACACACAAAAAATGGCCGCTTTTGAGTTGTGTTCAGTTTTTCGATTCACCCTTTTCGATTTCGATTTCGCTTACTGTCTGGAAGATGAGTTATGCAGTGAAAAGTTGCAAATGTTCCAATCCTCTCGCTGTTTATGTTTTGTTTTAAGATCGATCTTCATGGATGCCAGGGACCAACTTGAACTTGCGGCGTGGGACGAGGATGACGCAGAATATGATTTTGTTGTCTTCTCACTGCTTGATCAGGTTAGCAAACGAGTCAAAGCTTAGGTCTAGCTTCTAAAGGCATTAAAGGTTCCGCTGAAATATAATTGTCAGGAACAGGCGTATATTTTGGTTATGGCCGGTGAGGTTACTTTGGATTGGTTATGGTTAGGTTTTAAATGTTGTTCATGTAAAAAATTAAATTTTTTTTGTTAGATTTCATAGTCATGATAGTGATCTTGTCTGAATCAACAGTGATACTGATAGTGATATTGGGTAGATCTAACACTTACACCTAGATTTGGTTTCCGTGTGACTTTGTTACTTACATTTAATGGTTTATAAACATAGAGTTTTAACTATTACTGTTCAAGAATCAAAATCAAATGGAAACTGATGACCAAATCTGCAGTCAAGAGTTTTAGTTTCATCAAAGCATGAATATTATTATTAAGTCCACTCTCTGTCACAGAGTCTGTGTCACTGTCAGTTTGTGTTCTTGTGTCATTTTAATTTGATAGCAATACATGTACTTTCAAGAAGGATGTTACACTTACTGGTTCTATCAGACTTTTAAGCACAAGGCACCTTGGTTCTAGTTTTATTATTTCTAGGATCAAATTACTTCAGTACAAGGAAACTTCTGTGTTCTAAAACATACACAGTATTTATATCAGAATACTGTCAACTGGTGCTTTTTGAGATGCACAGTTGAAACTATTTATCCAACATGCTTCAAGTTCAACCTGTAAGGGTCATTTGTTATGCAGGGGCGAGTAAACAATCCGCTTGGCTAGTAAAAACAGGCTCGCAACTCACCTGGCTGGCCAATTAAAATTCTGGTCAAATGCAACCAAAAGGGTTTTAACGCTACTGCAGATCAATTGTGGTAACTGGTATGTATCGGGGCGGCGAAATTTCTGCCAGGTTAGTGACTTTCTTGAAGTTACTCGCCCAGCTGGCGAGTTAAAATGTTGGAGTTTAACTTTCCCTCTGTTACCCAGTATTGATTTGAGTAGCTTCAGCAGAATTTTCAGGCTAATTAATTGAATAAAGTGTACAAGTGATCCATGATTTCACTAAGTTTAACCTACATTTCAACAGCCAGAAAGAAGGGCCTATGAGGGTCAGTTCGCCCTCGATCACTTCACAGCCATCGAATGTGAGGACTTATTTCGCTTCAGCGCGGAAGAGATTCGGAGACTGTGCGCCCTTCTGGGAATGCAGAGGACTATGCAGGCGCCTAATGGAATGAACAATCAAGGAACCAAGGCCAGTGGTGAGGATTTATTTTTTTACCCTGGTTGCTGTGAAGTTGAGTTGTATTTCAGTCAGAATGATAGTTTAATGATCCTCCTCCATGATTTGATTCGCAAAGTCATGAAGTTTGCATTTACTGTGAATATTCAGTGAGTTGTTTTTACTATTTCAGGTTTCGTAAAAGATTAAAGCGGAGCGTTGAGTTGGGGCATAATTTATTTTGGGATTGCTTAAAATCTAAAATTTGAACTATGTATTTTGAACTTGAATCACAAAATGTACCTGACTAACTTTAGCCCCTTTGGTCGACACAGTACTCTATTTAGACAATAGAGAAATAATAGTGAATTGGTTGTGCCACTTACTGACTTAGTCTGTGGAGTTGAGTGAAATTATTTTTGAAATATGGTAACAGGATAAATAAAGATGCGTTGATACTGATAATTTATTCATATTAGTTTAAAAAAATAAATGAATATTTTTTTTACAAGTTGACGAAGTGGCCGCCATTGTTACGTGAATCCAAGTTCAAGGGAAGTTACTTTTGATGTGCAAAGGACTTATTTGTTTTAACTTTTTTTTGTTTTTATTGATTTTGTCTGCGTGGTGTCCCCCCCCCCCCCCCCCCTTCAAAAAAAAAAAGATTTTTATTTTGTTCTTGAATCTTGTCGGGTAACTGTTTTTGTGTGTGCAGTATAGCCAGTAACTGTGTCAAACCTGATAAATAGAAAATCAAACTGATGATAAGCATGTCGGGCTGGATATTTTAAGGCGCGTGAGAAAACTTTTGCAGTGTTATTATTTTGAACTTGAAGACTGTATGAGAATATGCCTCTCCACACACATTCGCATACACACTCACCAGGCTCATTTGAATTTATGATTTTTTTCAGGATTGGAGGTGCTCTGCATCTGTCTGCGGAGGTTGGCTTACCCATGCCGGTTTGCTGACCTTTCGCAGATGTTTCATCGTCCCAAGCCGGAGTTGTGTGTGCTGTTCAAGGTAGGTATCGACTTCATCTATGATCAGTTTTCTGACAAACTAACAAACCTCAATCAGCCATGGCTGACAGTGCCCCAACTGGAACGGTACTGTGCAGCTATACATGCCAAGGGGGCTCCTCTGGAGTTTTGTTGGGGGATGGTTGACGGCACAATACGATCAATGTGTCGCCCAGGCCATTTGCAACAAGAAGTGTACAATGGCCATAAGAGGGTGCACTCTCTAAAGTTTCAGTGTGTCGTGACACCAAATGGCCTTGTGGCAAATGTTTTTGGGCCCTTGGTTGGTCGACGACATGACGCAGCTTTGCTGAATGGTAGTGGCATTCTTGAACACATGCAGCAGCACATGGTCACTCCAGCAGGAGATGAAATGTACCTGTATGGGGACCGAGCCTACCCCTTGACCCCTAACTTGATGAGGCCGTACCGTGGACAGATCACAGAAGAGCAACAGGCCTTCAACACAGAAATGAGCAGGGTGAGAAACTCTGTTGAATGGGAATTTTCAAAAATTGTTAGGCTGTGGGCATTTTTGGATTTCAAAAAAAATTTGAAGCTGTTCTTGTCCCCTGTAGGGAAACTCTACCTGGTTGGAGTTTTGTTGTCCAACTGTCATACTTGCCTACATGGCAGTGAGACATCACAGTTCTTTGGACTGAATCCACCAACACTGGAGGAGTATCTCTACTAATTGTCTGTGTAGCTCTCAAGTAGAAGAAATGCTCATTGCATTGATCTTGTGTCACATGGTGTTTGGCATCCAAATGGCCAAGCATCTAAACAAATTGACCCTGTAGAAGGCTTTAAATTATTAACATGATTTCACTGCTTAGAGATGGCCAAATCTACTGCCCGGTCGCCTGGTGGGAGTTCAAAATATGGTGGATAACCCGGTTTGCAACTACAAGTATCTGGTCAAATGCAATTGGCGGGGACGTAGCTAAGTTGGTAGCGTGCTGGCTTTGTAGCCAGTTGGTCGCTATCAGCGTGGGTTCGATCCCCACGTTCGGTAAGAGATTTATTTCTCGGATTCAACTTTGTGCAGACTCTCTTTGGTGTCCGAACACCCCCGAAAAAGATCCCAAGTTCACAGCAAAAGTCTCAGGGCTTGGAAAACACGAAGACACGCTTGCATGATCTTTCATCTCTGATTATCATGATCGTATTTCAATACTTTGACAAGACAAACCCAATGCTGGTGTGTCGAAGAAGACAGCCACAGCGGGCTTGTTCGAATCAAAGTATCACACCATATTTTCAGCGTATTACCAACACCTGTCCCAATATAGACCAGTTGGTCTAAGAGGACGTTAAACCCTAATAGTCAGTCAAATGCAAAAGCAACTTTTTCAGTGGTACTTTATTGAGTTAAATTTGGTTAAACCAAATAGATGCTGCACATTCAGACATTTCTGTCGTCTGTAAAATTGACACACAAAAAAAGAAGCACCCAACTGGGGCGCGCTTTAAACGTTTCATACTGGCTGCGGCCTGTTTCTTATTTCGCTACTGATTCCAAACAAGCATATGTCTTATCAAGTGAACCTGCGTAAAAAATAAAGCCAGGTAAGAACCCAGCTGACCTCCATTTATTGATCATTTGTAAAATTGTATGCTCTTGTCACTTGTGTATAAATACATATCTGATGGTCACTCATACTGACACTGAACATAATTTGTTTGTGTGGTATATACCGGCTTTTGACATATCTTGCAGGACAGTGACTTTCTTGAAGTAACTGCTAGTGCTACTTTGCTTCATCAGCCTGTACAGCTGTACTTGCTTTCGCAAATTACTTTAGTACATGCTATTCTTCATTATGCATTAGTAGGTGTGCACATGGATCTCTGACAGGGGTACTGCTGTGTTGTAATTTGTATTTGTAGTTTGCAGGCAGAGGGTCTTCTTGTCTGCTCATACCTCGGTACCAAGCGGCCACTAAACAACCATCATCACCAGCCAGGCAGTCACATGGGACTCTCCACTCTTCACTGAAAATCTTGTTCTTCAACCATAACTTTTTCAAAGACACTGAACTGTCAAATATTTGGGCTGTGTGGATTTGCCTCAGGACCCGTCCTTACAAAAGGTCCAATCTTCTTCTTCTACATTCATGGGCTGAAACTCCCACGTACTCTCACATATTTTGCTTGAGTGTATTTTTAACGTGTATAACTATTTTTACCTGCCATTTAGGCAGCCTTGCGTCACTTTCAGTGATCTGTTGGAATGTACATCTTTATTTGCTGCTGGCCACTCACTCATCCTCTATAAGGGGGGGGGGGGTAAAAGTGTTTGGTTTGGTTCGATCCCCACGTTCGGCGAGAGATTTATTTCTCGGAGTAAACTTTGTGCAGACTCTCTTCAGTGTCCGAACACCCCCGTGTGCACACATGCGCACGAAAAAGATCCCACGTTCACAGCGAAAGTCTCAGGGCTTGGAAAACACGAAGACACGCATGCATCATCTCTCGTCTCTGATTATCATGATCGTATTTCGATACTTTGACGAGACAAACCCAATGCTGGTGTGTCGAAAAAGACAGCCACAGCGGGCTTGTTCGAATCAAAAGTATCACACCATATCTTCAGCGTATTACCAATACCTGTCCCAATATAGACCAGTTGGTCTAAGAGGACGTTAAACCCTAATAGTCAGTCAAGTGTTTGGGTCGAAGGAAAAAAAAGGATTGGTTGGGGCTACCCAAATCAAACTGGGGGGGTGGGGGGGGGGGGGGGTCACGCCCACCAAATGTAGCTGAACACACCTGGAGCTAGACCTTACATCTTCATTAATTATTTTATTTCTAGTGCCATTACATTCCTAAATAACCACATATTAATAACTGGATCTGTCCATGAATTGAAATGAGTTTGTGTACTATTTGCTGTATGATTATTTGACTTTGAAAGTGAAACAAATTGAAAATCAAATTATAGTCATATGAAGTTAGAATTGGTTATCTACATATATGTGTGTATAAGGTGTTATAAATAATTTATAATTAATAGTACTTGAAGTTAAAGGGATTATTTTGAGTAACAGAACATACATTTGAGACTTGTTAAAATATTGCCCTTTGCATGGCAAAGCTTGAAGAAATAGTAATTAAATTCAACGTTTGAAATTGTATTACAGAGTGAGAGTTCAGTCCAAAGTGTGTATACATGTCTATGTGATTGTACAATTATAATGCTTGTTTTTATGTTGAAACAACTCACTCTAGATCTGATTTAATTGTCAGTAAATTCTCTCTCTAACTTAGCTTTAGTGCAAGTCAATTTATTGGAATAATTATGATAAATGTACAGAAACTAAATTTATTGCAGACATAACACTAAAACTGATGCATGCATCTCAGATTTGGAAATCAGAGAATTTTATGGTAAAAGGGAGGCAATCAATCAAGAAAGAAGAATAACAGACTACTCAGACTTGGCTTAAGTGTATAAAGTGAGATGTATTTCTGATCCTGGTCATTGCTAGGTGTTTGCCATGGAGTCTGGCTTATAAAAATTCAGGAAGAGAATAATGTTTGGATAAGTGAAGGAAAAGTAATCAAAGATCACCATATCAAGTCGGGCTTTGCTTGCGGTCGCTCTGGTACTGAGGTCAAGCAGTGCGGCCGGCTAACAGGTAGTTTAGGGTCGCTTGTTGTCTTGTCACCATTGGCATAAAAAAGAAGAATGGGTTTTCCGTGTGACCTTGTGCTTAATTAAAATATATGAAACTGTAGATGTTGCGGAACTTTAGACTTCATACATGCCTAATATTACCGAATGTAGGAGGATAATGCCAACCTTGTTTTCCTTGCGTTTTTTGAATAATTCATCTCTAATCACACAAACTCACACACAAAATTTGAACAAGATTTGAAAACAAAAGTGAACTTAGCAATCGACATTTTTACTGAATCAAAATATAACATACAACAGAGTAACAAAAAAACAAACAAAATACAGTTGGGAGTACAAATATGTCCAACCATTAATTCTATGTTTCATTTATGCTTGTTTGTTGTGGGAACTCTGCTGCAACTATCTTTAGTTTTGGCCTGGATATGCAGAGACTATGTCAATGAGAGACTTGCCTTCACCACTGCCGGAAGGCTGGGCCTTTGGCAGATTGCCCAGGGCTGCTTCCCGTATTATCTTGGCCTATATACCGTAAAGTACCTTGTACGCGCCCAGTATCGAGTAAGCGCCCACCCCCCACTTTTAGTCCAAAACCGTGCATAGGGTATAGTACCTTGTAAGCGCCCACCCCCCACTTTACACCATTGAAATCAGGCGAAATAAAAATTCCGCACTTGATCTGCTAGTTTTGTGAATGATTTCCCTTTCTTGCAAACCCTATCACGTGTGTCTGCACGCCTTGGATCTAAACGCCTGCAAGTCCATGATTACAAGATGCCGCGAATCAAATCGTACACCGTTGCATTTAAGCCGTCAGCTCTTGACTATTTGGATAATAACGCCAATGGAAACACACACACACACTACTCCCCCTCCTCTCGCTCTCTCTCACTCTTTCTCTCTCTCTCTCTCTCTCTCTCTCTCTCTCTCTCTCTCTCTCTCTCTCTCTCTCTCTCTCTCTCTCTCTCTCTCTCTCTCTCTCTCTCTCTCTCTCTCTCTCTTTCTGCCGAAAACAGTCTTTGGCCAAGTAAAATAGACTGCTGCCCATATCCAGAAGACGTACCCCTTGTTCAAGGGAAACAGAGACACAGTGCGGCCGACAGCGGCACCTCTGCAGACAAGAAAAGGATGCGACGACATTTGTCTCCCCAAGTTCTTCTAATGACAATACGAACAAGAAAAACAATTGACGATGGAAAAAGAAAGAAGATATGATTACGAAGTGATCAAAGATCACATTTCTCAATGAAAACTCATGCTCGTGCATAGAGTGTAGTACCTAGTAAGCGCCCACCCCCTACTTTGGGTCGGAATTGGTGCACCGGGGGGGGGGGGGGGGGGGTGGACGCTCACAAGGTACTTTACGGTATATATAAGAAACATTACGATGTATCAATACAAACAACATTGCACTTACCGGTTCTGTGGTTGTTGGTTTTCTTTGTATCGTCTCTGCTGCGTCGTCTGCTACGGGTAAGACTTTTCTTCTTTTTCCAAATGAAGAGTCAAGACATGGGACGGTACTCTTTAGAATTATGCATCAGTTGTCTTCCCTACCATTACGTTAACGAAAGTGAAACTAAACGCACTCGCCGAGACGTCGTTGTCGGTTTCGTTACCGTAAGCGGAACGCGTAATGATACATAGATTTTCCTTAAGTTAACCACTACTACTACCACTAAAACTGTACACTTAATCTCTCCCAGCGAAGCTGTAATCGATTTGAGAAATGTGCACACCGAATAATACATGATAAAGAAGGATTCGTTGTGCCCGGCTACGTGCTACAGTTGGAGATGGAAGTTCACCAAAAATGGGGACCATACTAACAAAAATACGGTGGGTAAAATAGGCGCCCCCATTTTTTCAGCAAACGCCACCCCAGGCCGCTTTGGACGGGTAGAAATTCCGTAGTTTCCAAGTCTATGGATAAAGCTCGCGTAAGAAGAATACGTCACGGTCGAAAGTCTTTGACGTCAATTAATGCATCATGACGTCATGCCTCCCTGTAGTCTTTCTCTCTCGCGCAGTGTGTGTGTTTGTGTTCATTTTGTGCACATGTGTTAGTGTTACTGTGTGTGTGTGTGTGTGTGTGTGTGTGTGTGTGTGTATTTGTGTGTGTGTGTGTGTGTGTGTGTGTGCGCGCACGCGTGCATGAGTCTGTACTCGTATGTGTGTGGTGTGTGTGTGTGTGTATGTGTGTGTGTGTGCGCGCACGCGTGCATGAGTCTGTACTCGTGTGTGTATAAGTGTGTGTGTGGGCATAAGTGTATGTGTGTGCATGTATGTGTGTTTGTTTGTAAAGGTGTGTATGTCCGTCTGTCCATATGTGCGTATGGGTGTGTGTTTTGTGTGTATGACGTTTTTTGTTAGAGAGTGAGTGAGCTAGTGCGTGTGAGTGAGTGTGTGTGTGTGTGTGTGTGTGTGTGTGTGTGTGTGTGTGTGTGTGTGTGTGTGTTTGAGAGAGAGAGAGAGTGTGTGTGTGTGTGAATGTGTGTGTGCATGAGTTTGTGTGTATGTTTGTGTGTGTATGAGTGTGTATATGTGTTTGTTTGTAAAGGTGTGTGTGTCCGACTGTCTATGTGCGTATTTGTTTGTTTGTTTGCTCAACGCCCAGCCGACCACGAAGGGCCATATCAGGGCGGTGCTGCTTTGACATATAACGTGCGCCACACACAAGACAGAAGTCGCAGCACAGGCTTCATGTCTCACCCAGTCACATTATTCTGACACCGGACCAACCAGTCCTAGCACTAACCCCATAATGCCAGACGCCAGGCGGAGCAGCCACTAGATTGCCAATTTTAAAGTCTTAGGTATGACCCGGCCGGGGTTCGAACCCACGACCTCCCGATCACGGGGCGGACGTCTTACCACAAGGCCAACCGTGCCGGTCTATGTGCGTATAAGTGTGTGTTATGTGTGTATGAGATTTGTGTCAGTCAATGTGTGTGTGTGTGTGTGTGTGCGTGTGTATGTACAGTGTGTGTGTGTGTGTGTGTGTGTGTGGGTGTTTGTTTGCTTAACGCCCAGCCGACCACGAAGGGCCATATCAGGGCGGTGCTGCTTTGACATAACGTGCGCCACACACAAGACAGAAGTCGCAGCACAGGCTTCATGTCTCACCCAGTCACAATATTCTGACACCGGACCAACCGGAGTGTGTGTGTGTGTGTGTGTGTGAATGTGTGTGTGCATGAGTTTGTGTGTATGTTTGTGTGTGTATGAGTGTGTATATGTGTTTGTTTGTAAAGGTGTGTGTGTCCGTCTGTCTATGTGCGTATTTGTTTGTTTGTTTCCATAATTATCAGGGCGGTGCTGCTTTGAGATATAACGTGCGCCACACAAAAGGCAGAAGTCGCAGCACAGGCTTCATGTCTCACCCAGTCACATTATTCTGACACCGGACCAACCAGTCCTAGCATGCACTAACCCCATAATGCCAGCCGCCAGGCGGAGCAGCCACTAGATTGCCAATTTTAAAGTCTTAGGTATGACCCGGCCTGGGTTCTAACCCACGACCTCCCGATCACGGGGCGGACGCCTTACCACTAGGCCAACCGTGTATGTGCGTATGAGTGTGTGTATTGTGTGTATGAGATTTGTGTGAGTCAATGTGTGTGTGTGTGTGTGTGTGTGTGTCTGTGGGTGTGTGCGTGCGTACATGCGTGCGTATGTACATGTGTGTGTGTGTGTGTGTGTGTGTGTGTGTGTTGGTGTGTGTCTGTTTGTATAAGAGATAAAGAGAGAGAGAAAGAGAGAGAGAGAGAGAGAGAGAGAGAGAGTGGGTAGGTTTGTGTTTGTGCGTAAGTGTATGTGTGTGTGTATGTGTGTTTGTTTGTAAAGGTGTGTATGTCCGTCTGTCTATATGTGCGTATGGGGGTGTGTTTTGTGTGTACAGTGAAGTGTGTGTGCTAGAGAGTGAGTGAGTGCGTGTGAGTGAGTGTGTATGTGTGTACGTGTGTAACTTGGGTGTGTGTGTGTGTGTGTGTGTGTGTGTTCGTGTGTGTGTGTTTGAGAGAGAGAGAGAGAGAGAGAGAGAGAGAGAGAGAGAGAGAGAGAGAGAGAGAGAGAGAGAGAGGTTTGTCTTTCGCTGGGGTATGCAGTGCCTTGGCGTTGCACATCTACTTAATTCATAGGACACAGTGATGTACAGCAAGGGTAACTTGTAAACCTCATGTCCCCATCCCACACACACACACACACACACTCACACACACACACACACACACACACACACACACACACACACAGTCTGCACACAGTCATACAGACACATTGATCAACATGTCGCTCATTAGACACAGTGACATACACATTAATCACCCCCCACCTCAGGCAACAAGATTTGACCGCGTCTCCTTTTATCTTTCTCTTAGTCAGTCTCTCTCTATATATATTCAGATACACACACTTGGTGATTGACTGTTGTAAAAACTTGCACGAAGAGTGCTCAGAAAAGAATGGGGGTGGGGGGGGGTTGGGGGCAGATGTCTTCCCCATGGGCGGCAGTTGTCGGGGGGCAATTAGCCTGTGACCCTGTCACCATGTTACATTTTGTGACGCTCCCTTGTTTAGTTCCGACGAAGCGATGTTTCGCGCGAGACTCCAAATGTCAGTCTGTAGTTTATGCACGATATTTGTCACACCCATTCAGTTCATTTTCGATTGAATGTGATTTTTTCCCCTTGAGGAGTGTGTATGTGCGCGCTCAGCGATGCTTACAAAATCACAGCACAGATCTTTATGAAACGTTTTTCTTTGATGACGTTATATTTGACAGACAGACACACAGACACACAGACACAGTCACACACAGACACACACTCACTTACACACACTCACATACACACATATGCATATCGAAGTTTAACAAACCAGATTTTTAAAATTCAAACGTAGAATGTATTACTTTTTCTCACACAAAGGAAACTGTACACGACAGAAAATGTTTGAAACAGTCAATACATCGCTCAACATCAAATTTACAAAAATTGCAAAGTTATTTACATGTTAGATTATACAAATTATGGTCAGTTAAACAATAGTCGTTTGTATGTTACAGGTGCTCTGTCAGGATATCTATACAATAGTTAGCTGAACGTGATATTCTCAGGTTGAATTTCCTTTGGTATGAGTGGCAGAGTGTTCACACTGTTTGCGATGTGTTATGTGTTCTCATTTCTGTAAAATGTCAACCGACATTTCTCTGTGGCAGACATTGAGAGATGAACACGAATGTCTTCTCTCATCTCTGTCTGTCTTTCTCTCTCGCTTTCTCTCTCTTTGTTTTGTCGAAACAAAAATGATACTTTTTTTTTAAATTGCAAATGATTGTGACATTATGCGTTAATTGTTACAGTTACATCGTTTGTTTTGTTGTTCAAAAACCAGCAAATGCTTTTATCATAAAGCTCTTAAATATTGATTTTATCTTATTTATTCTCTCTCTCTCTCTCTCTCTCTCTCTCTCTCTTTCTTTTTCTCTCTCTCTTTCTCTCTCTCTCTTTTTTTTTCTCTCTCTCCCTCTCTCTCTCTCTCTCTCTCTCTCTCTCTCAGGTAAACAGGTTTACGTCCCTTTCCATACACACAGATTCTCCACTCAACAAGGAAATGGTAGGTTTGTGACGTCATTTGTTGATGACCTTGTTTAGATTTGACGTCATCAAACTCTTGACTTTGAAGGAAAACCAATGTTCTAAATGAATTTTCCCTGTGTTTTATAAAGACGAAATTTCACGCAAGGTGTTTTGTCGGTGGTGATGATAATGGTGGTTGATGTCGTGGTGGAGGTGACGATGATGATGTTGTCGTCGTTGTCAGAGAGCGGCAGGTTCCTAGGGCTGTTGCGCTAAGTTCTAGTTGAATAGACTCAATAAAACTTCTCGCTTTTAGTTGTTGTAGTCTTTGTTGTAGTTATTGTTGTTGTTGGAGTCGGTGTGGGCGGTGATTGTGGTGGAGGCGATGATGATGTTGTCGTCGTTGTCAGAGAGCGGCAGGGGGTGACGGCAGGTACTGTTCTGTCTTAAGTCAAGAAGCAAATAAGTCCATTGCTGTTTTACTTGTTGTCGTAGGTGTTGTGGACGTTGTTGTTGATGTTGTTGTTGTTGTTGTTGTTGTCGTTGTCGTTGTTGTTGTTGTTGTTGTTGTTGCTGTTGGAGGTCGCCGGGAGGTAAAGGAGAGACAGGTGTTGGTGGTGGCGGTGACGAGATGTGGGTGTCACTCAGTGTTGCTGTCTATGTGAAAACAGTCTTCACCCAGATCACCTGGGCCGTGGACCGCGACATGGATCTCAGGCGGCCGGTATTGTCAGCACCATGCCCACTAACACTACCAGGCTCCAGGTAGACGACGACGGGTCTCTCCAAGCCCCACACTGTGTCCTGATGGGCCACCGTCACCGCCTCGTCTCGACCCCTACCTGCCGCTCTCTCTTCACCTGTGGGAGCAGACGTCATTTCCGCCAGTTGTCTAACGGCCGCTGTGTCGTTATGAGCCACCTTACGGGTGGGGACACCGCGTGACTCAAGGCCCCGGATGAAGGGTGCTGGTGAGTAGATGTCATCATCCGTTGTGTCTGTGTCACACTTCATGTCACCCAGCACAAAGACGTCGTTGAAGGTGAGGCCGCCCTGCCCGTGGGGAGTGTGGTCATGGCAACCTGAAACATCACACACACCGTCAACACCACATCGCCATGGTGTGAAATACATCATCGCCAACTGCAACGACAACAACAACGATGATGAAAACAACGCCATCATCCCCAGCAACAACGACAACGACAACGACGACAACACAATCAGCAACAGCAACGACGACGACAACGACAACGATGACATCTCTGGCAACAACATCAACGACAACTTCACCACCAGCAGCAGCAGCAACAACGACGACGACACCACCAGCAGCAGCAACAACCACAAAACAAACATCAACGACGACCCATGTCTGACTCCCACGCCATCACCGGTGTCAGCGACCCGTGAACAGGGACGACATCTACACCAGCAGCGCGACAACCACCTGCAAATATGTACACACACAAAAAATGTTTTATTCAGTGTCAAACACCTCGCTCTGGCAGACTGGTGACGTTATTTCTTAATGAGGTCACAGAAACATGACGTCATTATCTTCATTCATTTCGCTCATTGTATCAATAAAATGACGTCATCAAAATGTTGCACAATCACCTGAATCACACGTCTTGTTTTCTGAGAGAGACAGATACGTAGACAAATATGAAGACAGACAGACAGACAGACAGACAGACAGACAGACAGGCAGACAGACAGACAGACAGACAGGCAGACAGACAGGCAAACAGAGAGGCAGGCAGGCAGGCAGACAGACAGACAGACAGACAGACAGACAGACAGGCAGACAGACAAACATGCAGACAGACAGACAGGCAGACAGACAGACAGACAGACAAACAGGCAGACAGACAGACAGACAGACAGACAGACAGACAGACAGACAGACAGACAGAGGTGTACTGACCGACACGCAGCGTGGTGAGTAAGTCGGCCACCAGCTGCCCGCATCTCTCACACCGCCATGGCCAGTCACCCTCATGTCCCTGTGTGTCACCCCCCTGCCAGCTGTAGAGATGATCAACTGTCACCACGGGGGGCCCGTCAGAGGGCGGGGCGACAGGCGGCGCGGTGTATGCCGGGACCTTTCCTCCCTTTATATCAGTAGCCTGCTCCACCTCTCTCACCACACTGGGTGGCGACCTCAGGGGCTGCGTCAGGTGGTGCACATAACGCTCCATGTCGGCAGGTAGTTCAAGCAACACGCCGGCCGCCCACAGGCTGACCGTTATGTGCCGTTGTTTCAACGCCTTGTAGATCACTGTGATGACGTCACTGTAACAGAAGAGACAGGTGTGTCAGTGTGTATACAATACCCCGTTGTTTTAACGCCCTGTAGATCTCTGTGATGACGTACGTCACTGTAACAGAACAGACAGGTGTGTGTCAGTGTGTATACAATACCCCGTTGTTTCAACGACCTGTAGATCTCTGCCATGACGTCACTGTAACAGAACAGACAGGTGTGTCAGTGTGTTCACCTGTAAATTACGAATACTGATTTGATGAAGTAACCCTGCAGAAGGAAGTCACACGGTAAATCGTGCTGCCTGTATCTCTCCATTCTCTGGCGTGTGTTCTCCATGAAACAAAATAAAACCAAAAGTGCAGAGACACAGATATGAAATGACGTAATAGTGCATAAGACGTAAACAGAGTGACGTAAAAACTCACACGACGTAAACAGAGTAAGGTAAATATGATTTACCTGTCATCAGACTCCAGGCAAAATATATAGCGATCTGTTCAACATGGCAGACAAACAAAGGGTGGCGCCTGATGGGAAAGATTGTTGACATCACTGATCAGTACCCGACACAGTGACAGTCGTTGACTGCACATTCTATATCCAATAAACTGTCGTAACTTATTGATTACACGGGAATAATTAAGAACCATTATTTATGCACAAACTCTATATCATTTATTGACAGTTTGCATATAAGGAAGGTGAAAAAACACGTTTTCGGAATGATCAGATTATCTTCTACCGAACACGACCACACCGACCAACGCAAGAGTGACAGGAGGCAGTGTTAGATTCAGTGTACGGCGTCATTCTTACCCGTTGGCCTCATCGGCCAGGATGTGCACGCGCCCCTCAGTCTGTGCGTGTTGACACAGCTCCTCCACCCAGGCCTGCACTTTCTCCTCGCCTCCCTCTGTCCATCGACCCTCGTCCCGTACCCCCGCCATGTTGACGAGCTGCACGCTGCCGGCGCCCTGTCCGACTGTTTTGCTCAACTGATGTCTAACCAGGTAGGCGGCAGCTGTACCATCGTCACTCGTCTGAAGAACAAAGACGGTGCGGCGATACTTCCTCATCCAGTAGGAACCCCTTAGAATTAAAATGATCGATTTCCCTACCCCGGGCGCGCCCCTGAAGACCCTAATGTCGTCGTCGTCGTGGTTTGGCGTGTGCTCCAGGACTTCAAACTGTTCCGGGAAAAGAGCAAGGCAAGACATGGGTCTGCCATGTTCTTCCCCGACAGCCTGAACAAAATGGCCCTGGGTCCACAGCTGTAGTCGCGGCTTGCGACTAAGGTACACCTGTACCGTTGCCAGTGGTACGGCGAACCTGCATTGATAAATATCACACTTTATGTAAGCTTGTGAACACACACACACACACACACACACACACACACACACACACACACACACACACACACACACACACACAACGAAATAGGGAAAGAAAAAGACATAAAGAGGCCCGAAAAAAGACATGCTAGCACACAAAACGTCACATACATAAATATACAAGAGAGAGAGAGAGAGAGAGAGAGAGAGAGAGAGAGAGAGAGAGAAACAGAGACAGAGACTGAGAGAGAGACAGAGAAACAGAGACAGACAGACAGACAGACAGACAGACAGACAGACAGACAGACAGACTCAATAATAATGTATGCACCTGTGTATTCATGCGTTTGTGTTTCTCTGTGTGTGGTTATTTTACCGATAAAATGACTCTACCTTGCCACAAGCTTTTCATACGTGGAACCTCCCTTCATTGCGGGGTCCCCTGCCTTTTCCCCCTCCCAGCAGTTGTTCCACCAGGCGTCTCGTCTGGTGTCGTCTGTCATATCATCATGACAGAGACACCACTTGTCGACCCTTTGCCCTGCCTTCACGCCCAGACACTGCTCCAACTTCTGCAACTGAGGTCAACACACACGGACTGCAAATAAATGGAGGATATAACAAAGAACGATTTAACACGCGCTGCATAATATGACAGTTAACTATACTTACATACGGAATCATCTGACTTCTGGGCCTAAAAGAAGAGTTTTTTTTCTGGACAAAAGCGCCACAGTGTTTCCGTATGTAATAGAAAGCTGTCTGCCCGTTTTGAACGACTCGCTTAAACTCAAATGACGTCGTTTTCAAATGTACCGCAAATTGACGTCAACGAAGCTACCTCAGTGTTCCGAAAGTGTTGTTCTCGTCAGCAAGGTAAACAAAGTGCGCGTGGAAAAGAGAAACTCAGTATCTGTTGATGGGGAAATTGTTATCCCCTCTTTCCCCTCTCTCTCTGTGTTCTTTAAACATTATCCGCACGTTCTCTCTCTCTCTCTCTCTCTCTCTCTCTCTCTCTCTATCTCTCTCTCTCTCTCTCTCTCTCTCTCTCTCTCTCTCTCTCTCTCTCTCTCTCTCTCTCTCTCTCTCTCTCTTTATGTGTGTGTGTGTGTGTGTGTGTGTGTGTGTGTGTGTGTGTGTGTGTGTGTGTGTGTGTGTGTAGCTGTGTGTGTGTGTGTGTGTGTCACTCTGTGTGTGTGTGTGTGTGTGTGTGTGTGTGGGCGCGTGTGTTTGTGTGTGGCTGTGTAGTTGTGTGTGTGCGTGCGTGTGTGTATGTGTGCGTTTGTAGAGGAGGGGGGGTATTGCATACTTACATCGTCCATGCTTTGCAGTGCCTCCACTAGACAGCGTCTGGTCGTGTGAGGCAGGAGAATGGCCTGGTGGATTGCAGGCTGGGGTAGGTCCAAGTCACCCAGAACACAACGCTTCACGACATCTCCAGCTTGCTGCAGGTAATCAGCTGCCTTCCGCAATTCTTCTTGAACTGCATGAGGGTCCTCTTCTGTCTGACGTATGATTGCCCCCATCATTACTCCCCGGTTACGATCAATGACCAGCAGATCAACAAAGTCTTCCTCCAGAACTAAGTCTTCTTGCAGAACTAAAGGTTCTGTCTCGTCGCTGTTCATGCTCCTGGCGGCTGCCCCAGTGTAGAGGCTTCGGGAACCAGCGCCGTAAAGGCCACATTTGCCTTGAGTCATTATTATTAAAACTTCTTTCTGACTCTCTGCTTTGTCCTTGATCTTATTCATGCAGCAGTGGACTTTCTTCAGCGCTCTGTCTATGTGTACGACGTCACTGACCTCTGTACGCTTAGTGCTATCACTGTCGATTTGTTGTTGAGTTTTCAGCACGTCGATCAAGTCACCTCCCTGGGTGTGTTGTTTTGTGACGTGCACCGTGTCTACATGGTGCGGGGGGATCATATAGACGTCCCTGTGCAGGTTAGGGAACCAGGCGTTGAGAAACTCCCTCTGGAATCAAAGACCTGACGATGTACTGTCTCCTCAAATGTTTGAACCTGTTCAAGGTCTTTTGAATAACAAAACTGTATCGAGAGCAACACACGTGTTCGCTAGCAGTGTTGATAATACTAAGGACTCTCTGGGGAACGCTATTCCTACAGCTGTGTGTTATTTCACCCCCGCCCTCACCCCTCCCTCTCACCATCACAGCTGTATTTTACTCCTCCGTCTCACACCACTACCCCATCCCTCTCATCATCACAGCTGTGTTTTACTCCTCCGTCTCACACCACTACCACATCCCTCTCATCATCACAGCTGTGTTTCCCTCCTTCGTCTTACACCCGTACCCCCATCCCTCTCATCATCACAGCTGTGTTTTACTTTTCCGTCTGACACCACTACCCCATGCCTCTTATCATCACAGCTGTGTTTTACTCCTCCGTGTCACACCACTACCCCTGTCCCTTACATCATAACAGCCGCTTTCATCCTCCGTCTCACACCACTACCCCCTTCCCTCTCATCATCAGAGCTGTGTTTACCTTCTCCGTCATACACCACTACCTCATTCAACTTATTATCAAAGCTGTGATTTACTCCTCCGTCTCTAACCACTATCTCCATCCCTCTTATTATCACAGCTGTGTTTTCCTCTTCTGTCTCACACCACTATCTCCACCCCTCTTATTATCACAGCTGTGTTTTCCTTCTCCGTCTCACACCACTATCTCCATCCCTCTTATTATCACAGTTGTGTTTTCCTCCTCCGTCTCACACCATTATCTTAACCCCTC
>NC_090260.1:4933917-4946417 GCF_037325665.1 Littorina saxatilis
GTGCTGTTTCATGAGTTCCAGATCTAGACTGAAAAGGTAGTAGAACATTTATTTTTAGCTTGCAAAATTGAACTTGCCCTGCAGTCACCTTAAGTCGAACTGCTTTCCCTGCCACCGGGTGCAGCAGTTTGGCGGGGGGAGGGCCATAGAGTCGGCAAACTGGGAGTGGAACTTGACGAAATGTCACCTAGGGCCTAGTACGATAGCTTCTCTTCGGATTGACGTACAAACAGCGTCAGGGCCGCTTCAAACTTACATACGGATTACGATTCCTATCCCCAGTTTCTCATGTTGGTAACCACTGGCTATTTGTCAGATGTGTCATTCTCCCACATTTGAACGATGCTGTAGTGCGAGCCGGTCAAAATGCCCTTTAGTTGTCAAACCACGTTCTCTTTTTCCGCACAAACTGTTTTGCGTTCCGGACCGGAACACACTGAGGAGATGATCATTGACTATTTCTGATTGGACAATGATGCCAACGCCCACATGACCCTAGCTACAATGTCAAGGTCGGAAAGTCGTGAATAGCGTTCACGGGATACCTCCAGCTTCGCTGGGATAAAGAAGGATTCTTTGTGCCCGGCTACGTGCTACAGTTGGAGATGGAAGTTCACAAAAAAGTGGGACCATACTAACAAAAATAGTCGCCCCCATTTTTTCAGCAAACGCCACCCAAGGCCGCTTTGGACGGGTAGAAATTCTGTACTTTCCAAGTCTATTTGTGTGTGGTTGTTCAAGACTATGGATAAAGCTCGCGTGAGAAGATTACGTCACGGTCAAAAGTCTTTGACGTCAATTATTGCATCATGACGTCATGCCTCCCTGTAGTCTTTCTCTCTCGCGCAGTGTGTGTGTTTGTGTTCATTTTGAGCACATGTGTTAGTGTTACTGTGTGTGTGTGTGTGTGTGTGTGTGTGTGTGTGTGTGTGTGGGTGTGTGTATTTGTGTGTGTGTGTGTGTGTGTGTGTGTGTGTGTGTGTGCGTGTGCGTGCGCACGCGTGCATGAGTCTGTACTCGTATGTGTGTGGTGTGTGTGTGTGTGTGTGCGCGTACGCGTGCATGAGTCTGTATGTGTGTGTGTGTGAGTGTGTGTGTGGGCATAAGTGTATGTGTGTGCGTGTATGTGTGTTTGTTTGTAAAGGTGTGTATGTCCGTCTGTCCATATGTGCGTATGGGTGTGTGTTTTGTGTGTATGAAGTTTTTGTGAGAGAGTGAGTGAGTGCGTGTGAGTGAGTGTGTGTATGTGTGTGTGTGTGACTTGGGGTGTGTGTGTGTGTGTGTGTGTGCGTGGGTGTGTGTGTGTGTGTGTGTTTGAGAGAGAGAGAGAGAGTGTGTGTGTGTGTGTGAATGTGTTTGTGTGTATGTTTGTGTGTGTCTGAGTTTGTGTGTATGTTTGTGTGTGTATGAGTGTGTATATGGTGTTTGTTTGTAAAGGTGTGTGTGTTCGACTGTCTATGTTCGTAGCCTATTTGTTTGTTTGTTTGCTTAACGCCCTGCCGACCACGAAGGGCCATATCAGGGCGGTGCTGCTTTGACATAATTATAACGTGCGCCACACGCAAGACAGAAGTCGCAAGCACAGGCTTCATGTCTCACCCAGTCACAGTATTCTGACACCGGACCAACCAGTCCTAGCGCTAACCCCATAATGCCAGACGCCAGGCGGAGCAGCCACTAGATTGCCAATTTTAAAGTCTTAGGTATGACCCGGCCGGGGTTCGAACCCACGACCTCCCGATCGTGTGTGTGTGTGTGTGTGTGTGTGTGTGTGTGTGTTTGAGAGAGAGAAAGAGAGAGAGTAAGAGAGAAGTGTGTCTTTCGCTGGGGTATGCAGTGCCTTGGCGTTGCACATCTACTTAATTATATATATTTTTTGGAGTTTTTCTATGTTTCATTATGAATTCATTTATCATATGGAGTTTTTGGAGTTTTTCTATGTTTCATTATGAATTCATTTATCATATGGATTTTTTTTTATAGTTTTTCTTAGTTGTATTATGAATTCATTGATCATTTTGAGTTTTTTGGTGTTGTTCTATGTTTTATTATACATTTATTGATCATAGAATTATGGAGTTTTGTGAGTTTTTCTATGTTTTATTATGAATTCATTTATCATATTGAGTTTTTTGGAGTTTTTCTATGTTTCATTATGAATTCATTTAGAGATGAAATTCAAAGTCTCATGGGTTGTTTCAGGTTGAGGATCATATGAAGTTTTGAAAGTTTTTCAGTTTTGTTTATGAATTCAAAGACTAAAACTGAGAGAAGAATTCTGAAAGAACTGCTTTAAGAATTGCTTTGGCAATTTTCCGACTTTTTATATTACCCCCTAACTTCTTCTGTCATAAGTTCATTAATATAAAGGTGCCCCCAATACAACATGCGGTGTATTATCTTTTGCTGGAGGGCATAGGTCACAGCCTACTATGTCTGTTTCGTGATTAGCGGCGTGTCATGGATAGGGCCAAAAAAAAAAAATTGTCTGTTTAGGGTAACATGACCAAAAAAAGTAGGGTCGGTAGGTAGGTAAAGTTTTTTTTTTTTTTTTTTTTTTTTTTTTGTAAATGCTATGTTGGCTGAACATTCACTTCTTATATTTGATGAATACATGTTTCAAAACTAACGTATAAATAAAACAGAGAGAAAGGGAGAGAAAGAAACGCCAAATGTCTCTTTTTAGCATTTTTACCTCTTTTTTTTTCCTTTTTTTTTTTTGAAATCAAAAAAAAGTTTTTGGGTCGGCGCCAAATCGATAGGGTCGGTCGGGTTACCCTAAACAGACAATTTTTTTTTTTTGGCCTAGTGGAATAAAAAGGTCAGGTAAAACAGCTTGCGGTTTTCCCACAAAACAATACACCCAGTTATATTTCTTCCAGGGCGTGACCAAAAACCGACAGTGTCTATATCTCAGTTGACTGTCGTATCTGACAAACGGTTTAGAGGCTGCGTGGAACACACTTCTGAGGTAAGTGTCTATATCTCAGTTGACTGTCGTATCTGACAAACGGTTTAGAGGCTGCGTGCAACACACTTCTGAGGTAAATATAGGTTACACACTCCGAGTTCTGAATACCGTGCATATTTTCCCTAGGGTCGTTTTTCAGGTATTACCGAGCCTCTGGCGAGGTAATACCTGTAAATCGACCCGAGGGAAAATATGCACGATATTCAGGACGAGGTGTGTAAGCTGTTTATCCCATTACTCCGAAGTTTTCATTAAAAAACCGAACTTTTTGACACAAACTCTGCGAGTGCCTGTTTACTGCTCATCATACCTTCTGCCACCAAAAATCGTGTCATGATATTCATGTGCAAAACGAGTCCCCTTTTGTCTTTTTGTTTCCAGGATTGTGCCGTTGAATGCATTTGATACTGTGCAGTTACCGGCCGGTTACCCGAGCTGGCATTCGTCAAAACTGCGGAAGACCGCATTCTGATAAGCTTCGCTTCACAGCTACCGACGGGAGAGAATGATACCCGAAGGGAAGTAACTCATTTTTGACCTGAGTTCAGCGGGATTCGAAAGACCGCGTGTGTGATTTTACAAGCGATGAAGATGATTGCTGAGTATCCTTGGCATTCGATGTCAGTAATCCCACACGTTTTGGGCTTATTTTTGTGGGCCACAAACGCGAAATGTGCCTCACAAATTTTTGGGCTTATTTTTGTGGGGCACATTTTGGTTTTGTGGGCCACAAACTGTATTTGTGGAGCATAAAATAAGGGGCACAAATTAAGCTTCATAAAAAATAAGGACAAATATTTGTGGGGCTTAAACAGTGTTTTTGGCCAAAAAAATGTTTTGGGCTCTTTTTTTTCCTCCTTATTTTGGACGTTGAGCGTGGTTTTCAGACCTACTGCGTTTCGGTTTTTAGTTAATGGCGGTCGAAGGCGATCTGTTTGCTAATGCGAGAGAATTGGGACGGGCGAACCTTTGCATATTAACCAGAGGTAAGTTTCCATGTTTCGTTTCATAACTGAGAGTGGGTTTATGGTAGTATGTGTTGCAACAGGTGTCATTTCGACTCACTCGAGTCACTGTCAGTGTCACTGTGACTGTCAGTCCACAGGCGCAAGGTATCGTTCACTGAACCAACACGTAGTTGCCCTGTACAGGGATTTTCTCATTAATTTGAAGAAGAAGATTACCACTACCACGTTTTTGCAACCTCTTTTCAAGCTGCATGATCATAATATTTTATAAATTCTTTTTGTTTTTAAAGATTGAGTCTACCTTGAAATACTCAAATAGGTAACCTTCTGATCGGCTGTTCCCAATTATTTTACTTGCAGGTTGGCATCAATCAGAAGAGAGCTAGAGCTAGTATGTTCAACTTCAAGGTCTCCTCTCAGCTGAAAAAGCCAACCGATTGCTGCATGATCTTGAGGCTGTCACTGACAGAAGTAAAATATTTGATGCCACTGCCGCAAATCAGGTAAGAGTAAGGCGAAGAGGTTTTATTATGTACAACTGTCAGTGTTATGATGTACAGTGTGTTTTTTCCTTCCCCTCCCTTACATTCTCAAGTTCTGGTCAGAATAACTCATATGGAGGTGTGTGTGTGACTGTGAGCAAGACTGAAAGAGTGTTTTCATTTTATTTTTATAATTCATGTTCAGGGATAATAATAAAATAATGAACACCTAAGAGTCCAAACCACAGAACTGCTCGAACCTCTTAGCTTTATTTCACCAGTTTGATTATCATGCAGTTCCTCCAGTATTAGAATCATTTCTAATACTAGAAGCGCATGACTTTCAGTGTGTACCTTTAAGTTTAATAAAGTACAATGTATTGCTGTAAACAGTCACTCACTCACTCACTGTCAGGATATATCTCATTCTCAGTGAAACTGTGTGTCAAGTTCTATTATTTTTTTCCTTTGTGCTCTACACACATGCATACATGTTATACATACATATATATATATATGAGACAATGACAAAAGGTGACGTTTTCATGTCAGTATGTCCCAAATGACATCACCAGTACATTTTTCATTCTATCTAATCTGTTTTCGTTCTATTTTTTCTAATAACATGCGTTAACAATTGATTGCCAACTGGAATGGAAGAACACAAAAAGTGTAACTTGATATGTAGTTTCTCTAGAGGGAAAAACATCTTCCACTTTCATGTCAGTGTGTCCCATGCAACATACATTTGCCAAACAGCTATGTGCAAGTAGATTATTTGTTAGTGGTATAGAAAATACTGATCAACAATTAAAGTCAGTTTTCACATTCATTTTCTACCTATTTCTTATTTGTTTATTCTGTTGGCAATGGTGAAATGTCAGCAATCGTGTGTCATTCGGGACAGTAGACATGACACCTGACCTTTTGTCACTGTCTCATATACATGTTATGTAATATGCATACATGTATATATATGCACACATCAACTTGTCTACATTGTATGTCTGTCACTCTATCAGTCTATGTGAACAGATTCAGTTCACTGATTCAGTCAAAACTTCACTAAATGTAAAAGGACTTATAAAATTTTATATTCTAGAAAGATATCAATGCCACTGTCCCACAGTATCATAAGAATCAAGCGTTAATGTTGGTTTGGTCGTCTGTTGTCGTTTTTTGTTGTTGTTGTTTTATGGGGGAGGGTGCAGTGTGTAAATTCATCTGGTTCTGTGGACAGTGTGTTTGTTGTTCCTCCACATAGCTAAATATCATACTGCATGTAGCTCCTAGTACTACTTGTCCTGTCAACTAACTGTTTTAAATGTGTTGCTCAGAGGAATGTTACTTCAGCCAATATTATATATTACAGGTTGGCATCGATCCGGCACAGTGGAAGAAGCAGATTGATTCCTTCATGATCGGGAGGCTGTCAAGACTCAAATGGGAAATATTTCATGCTAATGGCAATTCAGGTAAGAGTTCTGCTACATGATCATATTGTGTTTTATCCTCCCTCTCAGTCTCAAGTTCTGGTTACATTCTGACTGTTGGTGTGTGTTTGTGTGTGAGAACCGAAGTGTGTGTGTGTGTGTGTGTGTGTGTGTGTGTGTGTGTGTGTGTGTGTGTGTGTGTTTGATTTTCCCTGGCCAGTCAGGAGAGCTGCCAGACATTAATAGTAATAATACCTGCAGATTTTTCTAGCCCTGCAGATTGATGTTACAGACCTTTGCTTTGCTTTTTGAATTTGATAGCAAGCGCTGACAGGGAATCCCGGAATGTGTCTTCTATATTTCATATATATATGTTAAAAAGTAGGCATTGGAACTTGTCTACCAGGGAATTAGAATGTTTACGCTCTTGGCATTTATGTGGGTTTAGTGTGTGTGTGTGTGTCAGTTACAAACACAATTTACTCCTTACTCATACTTAAAACTTGTTCTTGTCATTGTGTTTGGATTTAAGATCAGTTCCTTTGTCATTCATTTGTCAGTAGGGACAGAAGATGACGAAGACCTGGCCAGTGAATGTGGATGAAAAGCAGTGCTATCCAGGTCCAGCTGTGATCGATGGGGAAACTACAGCAACAGCGGCAGTAAATGTCCACTCAGTATTGGTTGTACTGAGCATTACAACTTGTTGCTATTGTAAATTTGTGTCAATGTTTTAAAGGCCCACTACGCCTCATTTAAAAAGTTGTCCTCACCTTTAACATGGGATAAGACCATCCCTCCACTTGGTCACAGACCAAAAATCAACACTTTGACTGCTTTCTGTTGTGAGGTAGATGTTTTGGTGGTTGCGGTGAATTTATTTTTTCTTTCGAAGAAGCTGTACCTGAATGTATTCTTTAAAAAGATACCACTCTGCATAGAGAGCCTTGAGGCAGTTCATTTTTGGTATGCAACTATTAGTGCCCGTATGGTCTTATTTCATTTAAAAGCCTCGGGGATGTCGTCAGGCGTCCGACATAGACGGATTGAAAGGCTCAGATGTCTGATTCACATAGCCGCATGGCGGTCAGATGTCCAGGCATGGTACTCTTCCGCCGATCGGCGGAAATCCGCCGAAAACGAAAATAAAAAAAAATTTTAAAAAATAAAAAATCCGCCCATTCACTTGAGATTATTATTTTTTCTTACTCAAGCCTTGTTATCTTTCACTTATATCCCTCTCAGCTTCAAGGAGAGGGCACTAAACACATTTGAATTAGTAAAAAGTCGTCAGCTTCAGGGGGCAACGCCCCCTGACCCCCACAAAGGGCGCTGCCCCTTGACCCCGCCAGGCTGCCCCTGGACCCCCGGCTTTATTTCAGCTGAAACTGCCCTTCCTTCAGTACCATGCCTGGATGTCCTATCGTTTTGAACTGAGCGCTGTCATTGTCCTATAAGAACTCTATTCCTTCGGACAGCGCACTATTCTATATTTTTCTCTCAAGATACACATTTTCAAAAAGCGACCGAGCACTCTCGCGTATTTGTGCACTGAAGTTGTGCAGTGCGGATCTTGTGTTTTCGGGAATTCCAAACCGTTTGTGATATGGGCTGTTTGGGCACACCTGTCTGCAGCACATTAAAGTTAGGAGTACGGGAGACAACTCCAACTGACCATAAGTCTTGCATCTGCTTTTGGTTTCAGTTCAAGACACTTTGACGAAGCGCATTGAATTATGCCACCGAAATAAAACTTGCTTGGTCAAAGTACAGTAAATCTTACATTTTGTTAAGGAAATGTGCGGCAGTAAAATTGAATTGGGAGAATACATGGAATAACCTGGTTTTCTGGGAAGTGACATAAAAATAAATAGAACAATTGTGAATACTTCTTCTTCTTCTTCTGTGTTTGTGGGCTGAAACTCCCACGTACACTCATGTTTTTGTACGAGTGGATTTTTACCTGTATGACCGTTTTTACCCCGCCATTTAGGCAGCCATACGCCGCTTTCGGAGGATTGTGAATACTGATCGACATAGAGTGCCGTTGCTATGGAAACAGTCGTTACATTGGATTTCTAGGAAACAGTTTAACAGCGACATAATACATCAGAAATTCCTAATATTTGGCACAAAGATGCACATGTATCATATCAACAATCATATAGAACAATTTTTTTACAACAGACTACAGTTGAATTTTAATATCTTTTGTCATAAGAATGAACGAATTTCTCACTGCATATTCATTACAATACCCCCCGCGGGTTAGGGGGAGTCCCATATTGGTTGGGACGAGAAAGAATTTACCCGATGCTACCCAGCATGTCGTAAGAGGCGACTAACGGTTCTGTTTCTCCTTTTACCCTTGTTAAGTGTTTCTTGTATAGAATATAGTCAATGTTTGTAAAGATTTTAGTCAAGCAGTATGTAAGAAATGTTAAGTCCTTTGTACTGGAAACTTGCATTCTCCCAGTAAGGTCATAGATTGTACTACGTTGCAAGCCCCTGGAGCAATTTTTTGATTGGTGCTTTTGTGAACAAGAAACAATTAACAAGTGGCTCTATCCCATCTCCCCCCTTTCCCCGTCGCGATATAACCTTGAATGGTTGAAAACGACGTTAAACACCAAATAAAGAAAGAAAGATTCATTACAATAATTAATTTAAATTCAACTGTAGTTGTTTAAAAAAAAAAACACGTTCTATATGATTGTAGATATAATACATGTGTACCCTTGTGCCAAATATTATGAATTTCTGATGTATGATGTTGCTGTAAAGCTGTTTTCTAGAAATCCCATTTGACGCTGTAAATGCCAGTTTTCATCGCAACAGCAGTCAATATCCATCCACAATGTTTTCATTCATTTTAATAAGTCACTTCAATAACTACCCAGAAAACTAAGTTATTCCTTGACTGTATTCTTCAAGTTTAAGTTTGGTAATTTTACTGCCGCACATTGCCTTAAATCATAAATAAAGGGTTCCAGTTACATACCTTTCTTCTTTATTGATTATGAACTTTGGAAGATTAGATGTTGGATCTGTTTTTAAAAAATATTTCCTTGATGTGTTGTACTAAGATCAACCGTCTGCTTGGACATATACTAAAGATCCACTACCTGGCTGCTGTCTGCGGAAAATCGATTAATTCATAAAAAAAATATGCCTTTCAGGGAAGCAGCTAGCCGGTTGACTGTACATGTGTTTGTGTAGAGGTGTTCTTATTGCATGTTCAAGCCAGGACAGATGGTGACCTGAAACATTTACACATTACATATGTATGCAGGACTGCTACTTTTAAGCTTAGGTGCAAGTGACGAAGTGTGATGATATATTTGTTTGACTGATTATGGGCATTAAAATAAAACTGCAAAAAGAATACTTACACTTGAGATCTGATTTTGTGTGTGTGTGTGTGTGTGCGCATGAGGGTGTGTGTGGGCAATTTGACAATTACTTGCAGAAGAAACAAACAGAGGTTAACTGATAAACTGCATTTATTAACACAAAGATGTAAACAAAGTGAGTTCACACATTTCACAAAAGTAAAACAAGGCAGTCTCACATGCATTCACAATATTTAGTACTCGACTCGCGTGAATGGCCAAAGATTATAGGCTGAGAATGCAAGTTCTAATTTGGCACATTTGTACATGTAGCTGCATCCGCTAGACATATATATATATATCCATCTTACAATAAAAAAAACTACCGTAGTGGTTAGGACATCTGCCTGAAAATCTAGGTCCTAGGTTCGAATCTCTGCAGAGGCATTTAATTTTTCCCCTTGGTTGAAATAAAAAAATGCTCAATCCAGAGAGAGCAACCGTAAAGTTACCAGGGTAAAAGTAAAGCGTTGAATTCATGCCAGCAGTGTGGGTCAAGATTCAGGCCGCCTTCTATGCACAGAATTCTGTGTAGGATTCTCAGCTCTATCTTTACAAACACATACATGTAATCCCCAATAGTCATACAGTGGAACCCCCCTTTTAAGACCCCCTCCATGTTAAGACCTTGTTTTCTCAGACTTTCTGTTCATAACCTCTGTAAATTTACCTCCATTTTAAGACCCCCTCCTTTTTAAGACCTGATTTTCTTAGATTTCTGGAGGTCTTAAAAGGGGGTTCCAGTGTAGCTGTAAGACATAATTTTGTTTAAAACACTTATGCCTTTTGGGGGAAATAAATTAATAAGAAAAGACATCACCACACTAAGAAGTCAGGGTGCTGACTTTTGCTATGTGACCAAGTGGAAGGATTTTCTTATCCCATGCAAAAAGCCTGATGAAGGTCTGACACAGTGAGGTGAAGTGTTTTAATGAGGCAGAGCAGGCATATAAAAAATAAGTTCACTACATCCAAGTGAAAGACACAATCTTGGCAGACTGTATTACAAAAGCAACATTTCAGCACAACATAAGAATGAATTGAACCATCCAGGATGCACCAGAACGACCCAAAAACAGAATCAATGAAAATTTTAAACAAGATAAAGTACTGACTAGGATTCAAAGGAAGAAAAAGTCATGGGTTAACACATTTCATGTGCATAATGCAGTTAAAAGATCTAAATTCTAATATTGCAAACAAAGTCTATACATGAACACGCATTGACTGAAACATACACACACATCTCCCAAAGCTAAGCCTGTGTGTAAAATACTGCCTGTGAGCAGCTTAACTTAAAGCACTCAAACAACATAAAAGATAATACCACTTTATGTAGTAAAAACAAACAAACCGTTGTTTGCTGTAAGAAAATATCTGCATACCAACACTACCTGTATTTAGCTGAATTGACAACTTACATAAGTCAAAATGTACCCTTGATCCACACCGCACCACACATTATTTGTGTAGAATGTTATTGTTAATGTGTTACATGTTCATTTCACCACTAAGGCAACAGAAAACCTCTGTAAGTGTAAGCATCTTCAGATGGACTATATTAAAGCAGTTCTGGTAGCTCTGTCAGCACAGAATGGACTGAATCTGATCATCATCTGCAGCAAAGCCAGGCACCACTCTGCAAGCTGCCTGCACGTCATATCTCGGCACCTCACTTCCTGGAAAATAAAGAAAATGTATTACTGAGCACATCCAGACTTTGCTGTGCGCTGATGGGGATATGTTTTGGGTATCGAGAAGAGGGTGTGTGTTGGGGGTGGGGGTGCGGGAAGGTAGGTAGGAGGTATTACTTGTTCTTCACAAGATCAGTGGGATGGAGAATAGTGTGGGTGATACTGACAGTGACAACTATGAACTAAACTGTAAACATTGTTCTGTAATATTACAGGTGCCATCATTCCTTCCTGTGAAAACCATTTATTTCATGGATATATTTATACTTTCATCATTAAAATTAAAAAGATAATCTTTCATCATTAAAATTAAAAAGACTTCCTCACAAAGTTACCTTTCTAACAACATGATATCTTGTTATGCTGCTGATGTGAGCAGCTTTTCTGGAATATGATGGAAAGTTACTATTTTTTAAATTCAGCATGAGCCCTCATCCCACACACATATTTAGCGTTGACACCTTACAGTTTTGTTGAGAAATGTGATGTGAATTCATTCAGAAAATTATAACTCTGCGCAGGGGCAGTCAGGGTGTTGAATGTAGAAGTAGGTATCCAAATACACAGGCGGTATTACATACAATTTACATTGTAACTCTTATTCCATGTAAAAAATAATAATTAAAAAAATGGCCAGATCTGTGATTGTGAGCCAAGGAAAGGACTGACTGTTTTTAAAATAATTCCAGTAATGAGTAAATCTTTCATTCTAGCTATTTCCTGGTTTTTTTTCTTGCATCGCAATAGTTCAATGTTCATACAAACAGTATAATGCACTTTATGAGTATAGGGTTGCAACAAACTTTAAGATGGGAAGCAGAGAGAAAATAAAGATATTTGTACCATTAGGCAAAAAAACCACAGGTGTGGTTAAGGTAACATAGCCAAAATAAATAGGGTATGAAGTTAGGCCAGGCAATCACTTTTTTTTATACTTTTTTTTTCTTAATAGCAGAGCAACCAAGCGTGTAGCAATCGCAACCGAAGAAGATGCCGCCATTTTTGTCATGGCAAGCGTCTGTTGGGCCTTTTTAGTAATTTCCCCTGCATCGTCTGTCGTCTGCATGACGACTCGAGCGCTTTCGCTTTCATTGCGTTTTCTGCACTCGCTTTCTTGTTTTCATTTTTTTGGGTACAAATTTATGTAATAAAAAGTTATTGGGTCGGCCCCTAAAAATAGGGTAGGTCGGGTTACCGTAACCACACCTATTTTTTTTTTAGGCCTTATGTATATATACAAAGTACATCATACCAATTACCATGCACAGTACTACTATGCATCTTCAAATATATGAATAATTTCATAGATCTACAAAGTACTTGTAATACAATTTACAAAGAACAAAAGACAGCTGAATTATCTACATCAGTACATGTTTATAGCTTCAGACTACAATCAATCAATCAATCAATATGAGGCTTATATCGCGCGTATTCCGTGGGTACAGTTCTAAGCGCAGGGATTTTTTTTTTTATTTAAAAAAATAAATTATGCAATTTATATCGCGCATATATTCAAGGCGCAGGGATTTATTTATGCCGTGTGAGATGGAATGTTTT
>NC_090260.1:4948917-4976417 GCF_037325665.1 Littorina saxatilis
ATGTGTTCCTTGTTTTTCTCCTTGTTGACATTTGTTTCGTCTCCAGAATACTTTTCCAACATACTAGACATACTTTGAGCAAACTCTTGGAAAAAAGTCCTGTTTTTTACCGCTTTTGCGATCGACACCTGCATCAGTAGGACTAGAATAGCACACGTAATACGCAAGCTAGCTAAACAAATCGACCTGTTTAGAGTAGATAATAGATTTGACTTTCTTCTCGTTATATAAACGTTGCAAAGTTTTGCCTATTGTGATTTTTTTTGTCGATGTGTAATTGGGCCCTTCCGTTTTTGTCTGGTCGATTTTAAAGGTACCTTTATTTGAGCGGCGGTCACGTGATCGCTGTAAAAGATATCTTTAATCCAAATAGTGATCCTGATAGTGAAGTAAACAGCTTTAACTGGCATATACAATTTTAAGGAAATGACACGAGATGTAATGCTTTAATTTGTTGCAATAATGTTTTGGCCAAGTTTATTTCAATTGAACATTGGAATTTTATTTTTTGAGCCATGTGACTTCAGAGTCTAACAAAATCTCATATTAATGCGGCGATAGCTAAAACTACAAAACATTGCGTATTTGGGTGTGTTCAATCATTAACAAAATAAAATGAACCTAACCAAAAAACGATCCATACATCAATGTTTGTGTTTATGACCAAACTATGACGACACAGATCACCTTGACCACCGGTTGTGTGGATGCGTGGCACAAGCCGTATCGTCACGCCCCTTCGATAATTGCATGAGTAATTAATAATGTTTTGAAGTGATGGTTTCTGAACAATCTGCCTATCTCATCTGAGTTATAAGTTGGACACTGCCTTTCTCCAGGGTTTGACAACGGGATAAGCAAGAGTTCAAGAGCTGGCATCAACGTTTTTAATCACCACAACTGCAAAACAATTCAAGAAAAGCTTTGGCTTACCTTCACAATCTCTAAACAAGTCTTCCTGTATCAAAGCGGCGGCCTCTGCTAAAAAGAGCGTAACTCAGAAATGAATAACCGTGTCAATGGTTTTCGATGTTCTGAGAGTGTGTACTCTCTAACACACGCTACGTACACTGCCAGTAGCTTCCCCTGTAGACTCACTGCACAAATTCCACACACTGAGTTACGTATTTTTTCTTATGAGCGTGACAATATTTTAGTCAATTTTTCTAATGAGCGTGACAATATTTTGGTCAATTTTTCTTTTGAGCGTATATATTTTTAATTTTTAGAGCTTGTTTTTAATCCAAATATAACATATTTATATGTTTTTGGAATCAGAAAATGATGGAGAATAAGATAAACGTAAATTTGGATCGTTTTATAAAATAAATATTTGTTTTACAATTTTCAGATTTTTAATGACCAAAGTCATTAATTAATTTTTAAGCCACCACGCTGAACTGCAATACCGAAGTCCGGGCTTCGTCGAAGACTACTTGACCAAAATTTCAACCAATTTGGTTGAAAAATGAGAGCGTGACAGTGCCGCCTCAACTTTCACGAAAAGCCGGATATGACGTCATCAAAGACATTTATCAAAAAAATCAAAAAAAGTCTGGGGATATTATACCCAGGAACTCTCATGTCAAATTTCATAAAGATCGGTCCAGTAGTTTAGTCTGAATCGCTCTACACACACACACACACGCACAGACACACACACACACACACATACACCACGACCCTCGTCTCGATTCCCCCCTCTACGTTAAAACATTTAGTCAAAACTTGACTAAATGTATAAATAGGTTAAGTAAGTACTGTGTTCGCACGCGTGACCTGTCTCGCTCTTTGGGTGTGGTTAGTCGAGACTATCAGAATATAGTATCGGTGATGACTGTTTTTTGGTGTTGATCTTTTACTTTGATGCCGACAGCTTGACTAAAGGTTTTTATATCGCTTCACGCGACTTGTTGTCAGCTGAGCTCCTCAACAATGTCAATGTTTCTGATGAGCGTGACGATATTTGATTGTGCGTGGTGTAGATAATCCTGACAGCATAGTGACGATATTTGATTGTGCGTGGTGCAGATAATCCTGACGGCATAGTGACGATATGTGATTGTGCGTGGTGCAGATAATCCTGACGGCATAGTGACGATATGTGATTGTGCGTGGTGCAGATAATCCTGACGGCATAGTGACGATATGTGGTTGTGCATGGTGCAGATAATCCTGACGGCATAGTGACGATATTTGATTGTGCGTGGTGCAGATAATCCTGACGGCATAGTGACGATATGTGATTGTGCGTGGTGCAGATAATCCTGACGGCTTAGTGACGATATTTGATTGTGCGAGGTGAGGATAATCCTGACGGTATAGTGACGATATTTGATTGTGCGTGGTGCAGATAATCCTGACGACATAGTGACGATATGTGATTGTGCGTGGTGCAGATAATCCTGACGGCATAGTGACGCGTGAAGAGTACGTCAAGTACCAGACACGTCACGACCCGGAGCTGGACGGACTGTCCCACGAGCTGTACAACGTCTATGACGTCAACAATGACCACCGCCTGACCATGGACGACTACGACGGCTTCTACAGGCAGATGGACGTGGACAGTAAGTCTGTGTGTGTGTGTGTGTGTGTGTGTGTGTGTGTGTGTGTGTGTGTGTGTGTGTGTGTGTGTGTGTGGTGTGTGTGTGTGTGTGTGTGTGTGTGGTGTGTGTGTGTGTGGTGTGTGTGTGTGTGTGTGTGTTGTGTGTGTGTGTGTGTGTGGTGTGTGTGGTGTGTGTGTGTGTGTGTGTGTGTGTGTGTGTGTGTGTGGTGTGTGTGTGTGTGTGGTGTGTGTGTGTGTGTGTGTGGTGTGTGTGTGTGTGTGTGTGGTGTGTGTGTGTGTGTGTGTGTGTGTGTGTGTGTGTGTGTGGTGTGTGTGTGTGTGTGTGTGTGGTGTGTGTGTGTGTGTGTGTGTGTTCTTCTTGTTCTTGTTCTCCTTTTGTGTTTTGGTCTGACACTCCCACGTACACTGGTCTTGTTTTTTCGTGAGTGGGTGTTTACGTGCATGGCCGGTTTTGCCATTTAGGCAGCCATACGCCGATTTGGGGGATAACCGTTCTGTGCTAAATTTACTGTAACGGTCCCTTGATCCATGCCAGGGTCAAGGTCATTACAGTTAGCAATACCCAGCATGCATCACTCCGAAAGGCACAGTATGGCTGTCTGAATGAAAGGAACACGTTTTGCTCATGAATGTAGAGTGGATGATTGACTGTCAATTTGTCTCACTGCTGACGAGTAAACTCATTGACTTGTTGACTTAGTTTTAAATGATCAGACGAGTAACCTCATTGACTTGTTGACTTAGTTTTAAATGATCAGACGAGTAAACTCATTGACTTGTTGACTTAGTTTTAAATGATCAGACGAGTAACCTCATTGACTTGTTGACTTAGTTTTAAATGATCAGACGAGTAAACTCATTGACTTGTTGACTTAGTTTTAAATGATCAGACGAGTAAACTCATTGACTTGTTGACTTAGTTTTAAATGATCAGACGAGTAACCTCATTGACTTGTTGACTTAGTTTTAAATGATCAGACGAGTAAACTCATTGACTTGTTGACTTAGTTTTAAATGATCAGACGAGTAAACTCATTGACTTGTTGACTTAGTTTTAAATGATCAGACGAGTAAACTCATTGACTTGTTGACTTAGTTTTAAATGATCAGACGAGTAAACTCATTGACTTGTTGACTTAGTTTTAAATGATCAGACGAGTAAACTCATTGACTTGTTGACTTAGTTTTAAATGATCAGACGAGTAAACTCATTGACTTGTTGACTTAGTTTTAAATGATCAGACGAGTAAACTCATTGACTTGTTGACTTAGTTTTAAATGATCAGACGAGTAAACTCATTGACTTGTTGACTTAGTGTTAAATGAACAGACGAGTAAATTCATTGACTTGTTGACATAGTGTTAACCTTTGCCGTGCTTCCTGGGTTCACCTGTACCCAGAGACACACTAAAATCATTGTAACTCTGGAACCATTAAAGGTATCGTTTTGAAATTTTAAGTATCTCTCACACACCTAATTTGCTCTCTGTCTGCAAATTGTTAGTGTGTACATGACAAAATATCAAGATTAATTGATTATGATAATTTACATAGACACTGCCGATGGCGCGGGTTCACACAAACCCATACTTTTAAAGAGTAGTATTGATTGTAACTATCCCTCTGCCGACGGCGCGGGTTCTGCTACACCCATAATTACCAAAGCGGCGGAACAGTGTCTGTCTGCCTGTTTGTCTCCAAGAGACTGTCTGTCTCTCTGTCTGTCCGTATCTCTCTGTCTGTATGTCTGTTGTCAGTTGCTCTGTCTGTCTGTCTGTCTATCTGTCTATCCGTCTATCTGACTGTCTGTCTCTATCTGTCTGTTTCTCTCTCTCTTTCTCTCTCTGTCTCTCTCTCTTAGTCTCTCTCTCTCTGTCTCTCTCTCTTAGTCTCTCTCTCTGTCTCTCTTTCTTAGTCTCTCTCTCTCTTTCTTAGTCTCTCTCTCTCTTTCTTAGTCTCTCTCTCTCTCTTTCTTAGTTTCTCTCTCTCTCTTTCTTAGTCTCTCTCTCTCTTTCTTAGTCTCTCTCTCTCTTTCTTAGTCTCTCTCTCTCTCTCTTTCATAGTCTCTCTCTCTCTCTTTCTTAGTCTTTCTCTCTCTCTCTCTTTCTTAGTCTCTCTCTCTCTTTCTTAGTCTCTCTCTTTCTTTTTTTTTTTTTTTTTTTTTTTTTTGACCTCAGTTGCATGCAAGGCTGCTTCAACCCATCTTTTTTTTGCCTCTTTCGTCTTTTATTTTATTTTATTTTCTTTCTTTCTTTTTGGGCGGTGAGCATATCCTTCTTCATTGGTCTTTTTTTTTTTTAATGAAATTTTAATTTTGTTTTCTTTTACATTACAGGTTACATTTCCATTAAATTACTTTTTAATTCAACAACAATTTAACTAATGTTTGCGTGTATGTGCATATGTGTGTGTGTGTGTGTGCGTGTGTGTGTGTGTGTGTGTGTGCTGTTGTTGTTCCCATAATTCTGTTATATAATACATTTTCAGCGGGACAATACATAACAAGTTAATTAATCCAATTACAGTACTAGTTTTCAGCACAACATCATACAGCGCATATATAAATAACTTTACATTAACAGCACAATACTACTAGTTATCTATATTCTTATACACAGTTCAATTTTACTAGAGATTTCGAAGTCGAGCTTGGTTCTGAAATAAGATCTTCATGTTAGTTTTTGGATTTCCGTACTTAAACTGGCTTACGCACATTTTCGATATCAATATAAGGTGATTAATTATGAAGGTTTTCTCTCTGGGGATATCACGTGTGAAATACCCAAAAAGAGCCTCTTCGCAGCTTAACTTTATATTTTTGCCTGTATATTTAAATATGTACCCTTGACATTCCTGCCATATGGGTTGCACTGCTCTACACTGCCAAAAAAAGTGCTCGATGAAGTCGGTTTCGTTACAATACTGACAGAGATTTGTTTGACGAATTCCCATCTTATGTAGCAAAATATTGGTGGGATATATATTGTGTAAAATTTTCCAATGCAATAGACGAAGACGGGTTTCTGTCGAGCATTCGTTAGCTAATTTCCAGTGTTTATCTTCTAATGTAATATTTAATTTGTTCGACCAAAATCCAGCTGAGCTTGGCTCCTTTATCTCATAATTTAACATCTTTAGGCGGATTTGGCGTGGAGATAATTGTATAAATGGCATATGATCAAAACGGGCCTGACCCGTATCACGCAATAATAGAGCTTTAATGGCAGTCTGTATTGCATTATATTCAAATAGGCGAGACTGTTTATATCCAGTTCGTTCACATATTTCCTCAAAAGAGTACATGTCGTTATCGTTAAAAACATCTTTAACATCGCATATTTTAGCCTTTATCCAGTCATTCATGTATAGTGTTTGCTTCCTGTACCTTATATTTGTATTATTCCATAAGGTTTGATTGCGTACACTTATCTGCTGTTCATTACTGCTTATTTCTTTGATCTTGTGTTTATTGTTTAGCCAGGTGATAAAAGCTTGTTTCCAGAAATATTGCTTTATGGCACCTAGTCCTTTAAAATTTTCTGCACTCACATTTGAGCGCAGACAGCATAAGCGTTCGCCCAGATTTAAAAATGATGCTAATGGAATCTGTTGCCACTTTGCGTTACTTCCGTCCAGCAGCCTCATAATCCATGAAATTAGAAATGATGTTTGTACATCTTTGACATTAATCATTTTCAGACCTCCAAGATTTGTCTCTTGGCACATTACTTTTCTATTAACTTTTTCATAAGCTCTTTTGTTTGAATATTTTTTCTTCCAGATAAATCGGAATAGAGATGAATTTAGCTTATTGAGGAAGTTTTCTGTGGCACATAGAGATTGCAGTGCGTAAGTAAACTGTGACAACATTAATGTTTTGACTATACAAATTTTCCCCATTATACTTAGGTTTCTTTTCGACCATGTTGCTATTAATGAATTTACTTTATGTAGTTTAGGTTCCCAGTTTTCTTCTATGTTTCTTAGTCTCTCTCTCTCTCTCTTTCTTAGTCTCTCTCTCTTTCTTAGTCTCTCTCTCTCTCTTTCTTAGTCTCTCTCTCTCATTCTTAGTCTCTCTCTCTTTCTTAGTCTCTCTCTCTCTCTTTCTTAGTCTCTCTCTCTCTCTTTCTTAGTCTCTCTCTCTCTCTTTCTTAGTCTCTCTCTCTCTCTCTTTCTTAGTCTCTCTCTCTCTCTCTCTCTTAGTCTCTCTCTCTCTTTCTTAGTCTCTCTCTCTCTCTTTTAGTCTCTCTCTCTCTCTTTCTTAGTCTCTCTCTCTCTCTTTATTAGTCTCTCTCTCTCTTTCTTAATCTCCCTCTCTCTCTTTCTTAGTCTCTCTCTCTCTCTCTCTTTTTCTTAGTCTCTCTCTCTCTCTCTCTTTATTAGTCTCTCTCTCTCTTTCTTAGTCTCCCTCTCTCTCTTTGTTAGTCTCTCTCTCTCTCTCTCTCTTTCTTAGTCTCTCTCTCTTTCTTAGTCTCTCTCTCTCTTTCTTAGTCTCTCTCTTTTTCTTAGTCTCTCTCTCTCTCTTTCTTAGTCTCTCTCTCTCTCTCTTTCTTAGTCTCTCTCTCTCTCTCTCTTTCTTAGTCTCACTTTCTTTCTTAGTCTCTCTCTCTTTCTTAGTCTCTCTCTCTTTCTCTCTCTCTTTCTTAGTCTCTTTCTCTCTCTTTCTTAGTCTCTCTCTCTTTCTTTCTTTGTCTCTCTCTCTCTCTCTCTCTTTCTTAGTCTCTCTCTCTTTCTTAGTCTCTCAGTCTCTCTCAGTCTCTTCCTCCCCCTCTCCCTCCCCCTCCCCCTCTCCCTCCCCCTCTCCCTCCCCTGCAAGAAGTCGGTGAAGGGAGAAACTCGATGCACCCACTGAAGTAGCGCTGTGGGTTTCCCTGAACCCACCCCGTCGTTAGAGAAATAAACGGTAAAAACCCTCTTTCAAATGTATGGGTTCAGACAAACCCGCATCGTCGGGCGTGTGTAGTCAAAAGCGGCATCCGGCAAAGGTTAAATGAACAGACGAGTAAACTCATTGACTTGTTGACTTAGTGTTAAATAAACAGACGAGTAAACTCATTGACTTGTTGACTTAGTGTTACATGAACAGACGAGTAAACTCATTGACTTGTTGACTTACTGTTACATGAACAGACGGATAACTGGAAGGACTGATTCACAAGTTGCCGCATGATTGGATTGTCAGGTGGATGGATGGATGGCTCTATGCTTGAATGGATTGATTTATCAGTCGACGCTCTGATGTATCGATTGACTGACTAAATTGACTAGTTGACTCACTGCTGAATCGTCAGATGGATGGATGGATGGATGGGTGGGTGGGTGGAGGGAGGGTGGGCGTCTTGGGTGGGTGTCTTGGGTGGGTGGATGGATAGATGGATTTGATGGGTAGATGAATGGATGGATGGATAGATGGACAAATTAACTTTTACAGTTGACTTTCTGATTAATTAATATTCAGATGGACATGAGGGTAGACAATGGGTGAATTGTGGACTGAATGACCGACTGTGGCTTTCTTCTTGCAGCTGATGACAGTGTGACAGAACCAGAGTTCACGACCTACTGGACCAAGGTCAGTTTAAAGCGTTGGTCACGTGACATGGTGTGTCAACCAGAGAGACAACTATATTGTTATTGTGTTATGTTGTGTTGCGCTGTGTTGTGTTGCGTTGCGTTGCGTTGAGTTGTGTTGCGTTGTGTTGTGTTGTGTTGTGTTGCGTTGTGTTGAGTTGCGTTGTGTTGAGTTGCGTTGAGTTGTGTTGCGTTGTGTTGTGTTGTGTTGTGTTGTGTTGCGTTGTGTTGCGCTGTGTTGTGTTGTGTTGCGTTGTGTTGTGTTTTGTTGTGTTGCGTTGTGTTGCGCTGTGTTTTGTTGTGTTGTGTTTTGTTGCGCCTTGAATATGTGCGCGATATAAATTGTATAAAATAAAATAAAATCATAAAATTAAATCCCTGCGCTTAGAACTGTACCCACGGAATACGCGCGATATAAGCCTCGTATTGATTGATTGATTGAGTGTTGTTTTTCACAGTGCCTTGCGTTGTGTTTTCAGCTGTTCAACAGCGTCAAGCACCACACCAACCTCATCTGTTAGACACACCTGCTACAATCGCCTCCTGTACAGCTCGCTGCCCTGCTGTCAACTCAACACGTCTCACCTGTCATACTGTGGAATAGCATCACTCACTCTGTGCTTGGTCTTAATATCAAACTTATTCAAAACCACCAACTGTTGCTTCCCGTGACGTCACAATCACCAACTTGTGACGTTTTCCGTGACGTCAAAATCACAAAATTGTGACTTTGACCATGCTAGCAAATTCAAAGCGTGTTGCTCCAAATGTTGTGCACTTGGTTTTCTTGTGTGGACTTGGCAATTTGATTGTGTTTGTGTCGCTTTATAGAGGTTACGTGTGTTTGCAGGTTTGGCTGTCCGCTTCTTAGATAATGGGATAGTCAGCTTACGAAAACATTCACCCGGCAACACTCATGTAGCCTACAGCTGTAATTATTATTCATCTATTGACTACGTCACTACGTAGTCACGTGAGTATTGTGCGCGCATGAGCAAGAAGTCAATTGGCGGTAAGAGCTTGAAGGTAATGGACGAGCTGTTCCACACCATGGATTAAATCGTGGTTCATCGAACTGGTTTTGTGCAGGACTAATTCTTTTTCGACTGCAAAGTGTTTGTGTATTAACGTTTTGTGTTTGGAATTCGTTTGTACGGTGAGTTGCTCCTTTTTTCATAAGTGATTTAAATCGTTGAGGGCTTGTGACCGGTTCCACCTGTGTTGTGTGTCGGAAATGAATGATAATGAGAAAGCCGGGCCTGCTGAGTCAGGAGATAGACCTAATCCGAAGCCTAGCTCGGAACAAGCGAATCAACAAATTATCCAAGATTTGATGCAACAATTAGATGCCAAGTGGGAAAAGAAGTTCGCTGCCCTCTCGAACCCCACGCTGCTGAGCCAGCAAAGTAGGTTACAGGCACAGACAGGCCCTGAGTTGGTCGAATCACAGTCTGAAAAGCCTCAAGGTTGCAAAAGAAAGGGGGCTAGTGCTCCTAATGCAAAGAAGGGCAAGACGCTCATGAAAAAGCGCAAGGTCGAATCGAATCAGCCTGAGAGCAATGGGGATTCTGAATCTGATAGTCATTATCGCTCAGACTCGTCTGATGGAGAAATCCTTGTTGAGGATGACGTACTCTCGATAGTCTGTTCGGACGAAGATTTGATGAAAGAAATTGATGGTGAACTAGACCGAGAAGAAATCACTGCTGACGCAGTAGCCTCCTCAATGGCGGATTTGATTGATAAACGGTTTGCCAAAGGACTGGGCGAAGAAAAGTTCGCTGAGAGGATAGATCTATACCCAAGGCCCATCAACTGTCAGAAGTTGCAAGTGCCAAAAGTAAACACTGAAGTGTGGAAACTGTTGCCCGTGAACGCAAAAAAGGCGGACCTGAAGCTAGCCTCTATCCAACGCGCTGTGATAAAAGCCGCGACTGCAGTGACGTCATCCACGCAGGCACTTTTTAAAGCGCAGAGAGAAAAGTCAATGAAAGACGGGAAAACCGGTAAAGCCATTGTCAAAGCTAACTCGGATGCTCTCGCTATGCTTGGGCATGCCAGCAGAGAGCTCTCCCTAAGACGTCGCTATGCGCTACGCCCACACCTCCCAAAACACATGATAGGGCTGTGTTCGGACTCGGTGCCAATTAGCAGCCAACAGTTGTTCGGTGACAATTTGTCAAACTCGCTAAAGGAGGCCAAAGAGCTCGACAGATATGCACAGAGTACAGGTGCGAATGTGGATAGACGAGGGTTCAACTTCAAACCGTGGAAAAACAATGGTCGAAAGCCTTTTTTAGGCATGAGACAGCCGCAGTGGCAGAACAGATTTCAGAGTCAGAAGAGGCAGTTTGGGGGAAAGAACAGTCAGAGAGCGCAGTTCCCCAGGAGAAACTAAATGACGATGCTGTCACTTCTCAGGTGAGAGAACTATCTGTATGTCTCTCCTCTTTGCTCACAGATATAAAGATGGAGACCTCTCTCTTTCAAGGTGGTAGAATAAAGCAGTTCTTGGATATCTGGAAATCATTAACCTCAGATCCTGAAATCATTCAAACCGTGTCTGGTGTTCACCTTGAGTTTAATAAATCTAGATCAACACCTAGATCTAGTCCATTTAAAAACCAACCTTTGTTGAACAAACAGGAAGTGAAAGTAATTGATTCAGAGATTCAAAAGCTGAGTGCAAAAGGAGTGATAGAGCAGTGCGAATTTGAACCGGGGCAGTTTGTTTCACCTGTTTTTACACGGCCAAAGAAAGATGGCACACACAGGATGATTCTTAACCTAAAGTGTTTGAACAGAGACATAGCTTACCATCATTTTAAGATGGAAACGCTACAAGCTGCTGCGTTGAAATTGGTGACGCAAGACTGTTTCATGGCTTCCATAGACCTGAAGGATGCATACTATTCTGTACCAATCTTTGAAGGCCACAAAAAGTTTTTGAGGTTTGAATGGGATGGTAAGATGTGGCAGTTTAATTGCATGCCAAATGGTCTCGCACTTGCTCCACGCAAATTTACAAAATTGTTGAAGCCTGTGTTTGCTACCTTGAGAGAGAAAGGTCATCTGTCCACCGTTTTTCTGGATGATTCTCTGTTACTTGCTGAGACAAGACTAGCATGTATGCAAAATGTGATTGATACAGTGCAACTATTGCGATCAGTTGGTTTCATTGTTCACCCAGGAAAGTCAGTGCTTGAGCCCAGCCATTGTGTTCAGTATCTTGGGGTAATCATAGATTCAAAGCAGATGATTACCACTCTTACACCTGATAGGAGTGCAGACCTGCTTTCGTGTTGTAAGACTGCAATGTCCAAACTCTCAATGACAATACGATACTTAGCCAAAGTCATAGGGAAAATTGTAGCGGCATTCCCTGCAGTGAAATATGGGCCTCTATACTACAGACAGCTTGAAAAGGAGAAAAAAGCAGCGCTTGCTAGCAGTAAAGGGGATTTTGATTGTTGCATGAGTCTGTCTTTTTCTGCAAAGTCAGAACTACAGTGGTGGATAGATAATGTGTCGGCTTCTTACAACAACATACACCAGTCTGCACCAGATATCACTCTTTCTTCTGATGCTAGTCTCACAGGTTGGGGCTGTGCACTTGGAGACGCACAGTCAGGTGGTTTATGGTTGCCTGTTGAAACACAGTTCCATATTAATTACCTTGAGTTAAAAGCGGCATACTTTGCACTGCTGTGCTTTCAGGATCAACTTATTGGTAAGCATGTGCGCATTCTTGTTGACAATACCACGGCTGTTGCCTGTATCAATCACATGGGTACTAGTCATTCGGATACGTGTGACTCTATTACAAATACAATGTGGCTGTGGTGCATCACTCATGATATCTGGCTAAGTGCAGCTCATATTGCAGGGAAAGATAACACTGCTGCTGATTCTGAATCAAGGAAAATAAATCTGGATACAGAGTGGAAGCTGGATGAGACAGTATTAACTCAGGCTCTCAGTTCTTTGCAGGTGAAGCCTACTATTGACTTGTTTGCATCCAGGTTAAACAAACAAATGGACAGGTATGTGTCCTACAAGCCAGACCCAGAAGCATTTGCTGTAGATGCTTTTTCCATGAACTGGGGAAATGTTGAGTTTTATGCATTTCCTCCTTTCAGTGTTATCACACAAGTTCTCATGAAGATTCGTCAAGACATGGGCATTGGAGTGGTGGTGGTTCCACGCTGGACGACGCAGGTTTGGTGGCCTCTGCTCAACAATCTCCTGATCCAGGAACCAGTGGAGATGGAAGGGAAGGAACTCTTGACGCTACCTTCTCACCCGGGCAAACTGCACCCTCTTCATCGTTCCCTTCGACTTCTGGTATGCAATGTATCAGGGAACGCTATCTCCAGGAAGGCTTCTCACAACGTGCTGCAGACCTGATGATTCAGTCTTTCAGATCATCGACTCAAGCTGTGTATAACTGCTATATTTCAAAATGGCGATCTTATGCTTCAGAGAATAGTTTTGATGCTGACATAGCTTCACCTGCAAGAGTAGCTAACTTTCTTGCTTCGCTGTTTGACGCTGGAGCAGGTTATAGTACTGTCAATTCTGCCCGTAGTGCGTTGTCAGCTTACTTACCCATGCTATCGGGTCAGACGATAGGAAGTCATCCAGTTGTGTGCAGAGTGATTAAAGGTGTTTTTGAAGAAAGACCTTCTTTCCCTAAGTATACTGACACCTGGAATGTGAATGTTGTATTAGACTATTTTGACAAGCTTCATCAACTGCATGAACTTTCTTTGAAGGAACTGACACTGAAAACGTGTATGTTAGTAGCTTTAGTCACAGGTCAAAGGGGACATGCTCTACATTCTTTAATGGTGGATGATATCAGAGTTTTTGATCAGAAGTGTGTGATAGTGTTTTCAAGCAAGCATAAGACTACTAAACCTGGGTTTCACACAGAACCTGCTGAAATACTCGAATTCACAGATAATGAGAAACTCTGTCCTGTACGTCACTTGAAGAAATATTTGACTGTAACTAAGCCCTTAAGGAAAGGGAAGCAACTCTTCATCAGTTATTCAAAACCTCATTGTGCTGTAGGAAAACAGACTTTTTCCAGGTGGATCAAAGCTGTGTTACGGAGTGCTGGCATAGACACAAAGAAATACACAGCACATTCCACACGAAGTGCGAGTTGTAGTGCAGCAGAAAAGAGAGGTGTGCCCTTGAAAACTATACTCAAAGCTGGTAGTTGGGCAAGTGACAGAGTGTTTGTTAAGTTCTACAAGAAAGATGTTTCTGTTTCAAATTTTGGTCAGATAATTCTTGATGGTTACTTTGAGAATAAAAGTTAGAACTCTTTAATTGTCTGATTGAGTGTGAGTTCACATAGACTGTTTCTGAAGTCTCACGTGACTACGTAGTGACGTAGTCAATAGATGAATAATAATTAGAAAATTAAACTAGACTTACGCTAGGAAGTTGAAGTTTAATTGAAATTATTAAGAGTCTATTGACAGGAACGGAGGAGTTACGTCCCTCCCTTGTCAGTAGATTTATGATGATTCAATAAACTGACCCTCCCTATAAGTCGTCAGTCTAGTGACCACACACAGCTCTTAACATTGACTTCTTGCTCATGCGCGCACAATACTCACGTAACTCCTCCGTTCCTGTCAATAGACTCTTAATAATTTCAATTAAACTTCAACTTCCTAGCGTAAGTCTAGTTTAATTTTCTAATTAATGTAAATGGGATATAACTATATATGTAAATCATATTGCCTGACGACAACACTCAAAACAACCAAACCTTTAAGGACATAGGTATTCGCTTGTCGGGTTCATCTTTCTCTGTTTTGTCAAGCCAACCGCAAAAAAAAAGAATATATGTTGTGTAAGACTGCTTTAGTATCAGGCTGGAGTGAGCGGCCAGTTGACAGTATGTCTGCTTTTACTCGCGTGTTTGCGCATGCTGTCATAGAGTGAGCTGTACAGTCAATAAAACAAACATCCGTATGCCGAGTGTATGTTTTAACTCTAGAATGGTTGGAACTGTCTTTCTGTGTGTGTGTGTGTGTGTTTGTGTGTGTGTGTGTGTGTATGTGTGTGTGTGTGTGTGTGCGTGCGTGTGTGTGCGTGCGTGTGTGTGCGTGCGTGTGTGTGTGTGTGTGTTAGTGTGTGTGTATGTGTGTGCGTGCGTGTGTGCGTGTTTCCGTATGTGTGTGGCTGTGGCTGTGTGTTTGCGTGTGTCTTAGTGTGTGTGTGTGTGTGTGTGTGTGTGTGTGTGTGTGTGTGTGTGTGTGTGTGTGTGTGTGTGTGTGTGTGTGTGTGTGTGTGTGTGTGTGTGTGTGTGTGTGTAACACGGTCTTTCTGACTTTATCAGCGACACACGAAACAAACCAGAAACCCATTTGCTTCACGTGCTCTTTGTTGTGTTGACAATGTCTGTCAGTCAGTTCCGATATTGTGTGTGTGTTCTGTCTTGTCTGTCTGTCAGTTCCGATATTGTGTGTGTGTTCAGTCTTGTCTGTCAGCCAGTTCCGATATTGTGTGTGTTGTGTCCTGTCTGTCAGTCAGTTCCGATATTGTGTGTGTGTTCTGTCTTGTCTGTCTGTCAGTTCCGATATTGTGTGTGTGTGTTCTGTCCTGTCTGTCAGTCAGTTCCGATATTGTGTGTGTGTTCTGTCTTGTCTGTCAGTCAGTTCCGATATTGTGTGTGTGTTCTGTCTTGTCTGTCAGTTCCGATATTGTGTGTGTGTTGTGTCGTGTCTGTCAGTCAGTTCCGATATTGTGTGTGTGTTCTGTCTTGTCTGTCTGTCAGTTCCGATATTGTGTGTGTGTTCTGTCTTGCCTGTCAGTCAGTTCCGATATTGTGTGTGTGTTCTGTCTTGTCTGTCAGTCAGTTCCGATATTGTGTGTGTGTTCTGTCTTGTCTGTCAGTCAGTTCCGATATTGTGTGTGTGTTCTGTCTTGTCTGTCAGTCAGTTCCGATATTGTGTGTGTGTTCTGTCTTGTCTGTCTGTCAGTTCCGATATTGTGTGTGTGTTCCGTCTTGTCTGTCTGTCAGTTCCGATATTGTGTGTGTGTTCTGTCTTGTCTGTCTGTCAGTTCCGATATTGTGTGTGTGTTCTGTCTTGTCTGTCAGTCAGTTCCGATATTGTGTGTGTGTTCTGTCGTGTCTGCCAGTCAGTTCCGATATTGTGTGTGTGTTCTGTCTTGTCTGCCAGTCAGTTCCGATATTGTGTGTGTGTTCTGTCCTGTCTGTCAGTCAGTTCCGATATTGTGTGTGTGTTCTGTCTTGTCTGTCAGTCAGTTCCGATATTGTGTGTGTGTTCTGTCTTGTCTGTCAGTCAGTTCCGATATTGTGTGTGTGTTCTGTCTTGTCTGTCTGTCAGTTCCGATATTGTGTGTGTGTTCTGTCTTGTCTGTCTGTCAGTTCCGATATTGTGTGTGTGTTCTGTCTTGTCTGTCAGTCAGTTCCGATATTGTGTGTGTGTTCTGTCTTGTCTGTCAGTCAGTTCCGATATTGTGTGTGTGTTCTGTCTTGTCTGTCAGTCAGTTCCGATATTGTGTGTGTGTTCTGTCTTGTCTGTCTGTCAGTTCCGATATTGTGTGTGTGTTCTGTCTTGTCTGTCTGTCAGTTCCGATATTGTGTGTGTGTTCTGTCTTGTCTGCCAGTCAGTTCCGATATTGTGTGTGTGTGTTCTGTCCTGTCTGTCTGTCAGTTCCGATATTGTGTGTGTGTTCTGTCTTGTCTGTCAGTCAGTTCCGATATTGTGTGTGTGTTCTGTCTTGTCTGTCTGTCAGTTCCGATATTGTGTGTGTGTTCTGTCTTGCCTGTCAGTCAGTTCCGATATTGTGTGTGTGTTCTGTCTTGTCTGTCTGTCTGTTCCGATATTGTGTGTGTGTTCTGTCTTGTCAGTCAGTTCTGATATTGTGTGTGTGTTCTGTCCTGTCTGTCAGTCAGTTCCGATATTGTGTGTTTGTTCTGTCTTGTCAGTCAGTTCTGATATTGTGTGTGTGTTCTGTCCTGTCTGTCAGTCAGTTCCGATATTGTGTGTGTGTTCTGTCTTGTCTGTCTGTCAGTTCCGATATTGTGTGTGTGTTCTGTCCTGTCTGTCAGTCAGTTCCGATATTGTGTGTGTGTTCTGTCTTGTCTGCCTGTCAGTTCCGATATTGTGTGAGTGTTCTGTCCTGTCTGTCAGTCAGTTCCGATATTGTGTGTGTGTTCTGTCCTGTCTGTCTGTCAGTTCCGATATTGTGTGTGTGTTCTGTCTTGTCTGCCTGTCAGTTCCGATATTGTGTGTGTGTTCTGTCTTGTCAGTCAGTCAGTTCCGATATTGTGTGTGTGTTCTGTCTTGTCTGTCAGTCAGTTCCGATATTGTGTGTGTGTTCTGTCTTGTCCGTCAGTCAGTTCCGATATTGTGTGTGTGTTCTGTCCTGTCTGTCAGTCAGTTCCGATATTGTGTGTGTGTGTTCTGTCTTGTCTGCCAGACAGTTCCGATATTGTGTGTGTGTTCTGTCCTGTCTGTCAGTCAGTTCCGATATTGTGTGTGTGTGTTCTGTCTTGTCTGCCAGACAGTTCCGATATTGTGTGTGTGTTCTGTCTTGTCTGTCAGACAGTTCCGATATTGTGTGTGTGTTCTGTCTTGCCTGTCAGTCAGTTCCGATATTGTGTGTGTGTTCTGTCTTGTCTGTCAGTCAGTTCCGATATTGTGTGTGTGTGTTCTGTCTTGTCTGTCTGTCAGTTCCGATATTGTGTGTGTGTTCTGTCTTGTCAGTCAGTCAGTTCCGATATTGTGTGTGTGTGTTCTGTCTTGTCTGTCTGTCAGTTCCGATAGTGTGTGTGTGTTCTGTCTTGTCTGTCTGTCAGTTCCGATATTGTGTGTGTGCTGTCTTGTCTGTCAGTCAGTTCCGATATTGTGTGTGTGTTCTGTCTTGTCAGTCTGTCAGTTCCGATATTGTGTGTGTGTTCTGTCTTGTCTGTCTGTCAGTTCCGATATTGTGTGTGTGCTGTCTTGTCTGTCAGTCAGTTCCGATATTGTGTGTGTGTTCTGTCTTGTCTGTCTGTCAGTTCCGATATTGTGTGTGTGTTCTGTCTTGTCTGTCTGTCAGTTCCGATATTGTGTGTGTGTTCTGTCTTGTCTGTCTGTCAGTTCCGATATTGTGTGTGTGTTCTGTCTTGTCTGTCAGTCAGTTCCGATATTGTGTGTGTGTGCTGTCTTGTCTGTCTGTCAGTTCCGATATTGTGTGTGTGTTCTGTCGTGTCTGTCTGTCAGTTCCGATATTGTGTGTGTGCTGTCTTGTCTGTCAGTCAGTTCCGATATTGTGTGTGTGTTCTGTCTTGTCAGTCAGTCAGTTCCGATATTGTGTGTGTGTGTTCTGTCTTGTCTGTCAGTCAGTTCCGATATTGTGTGTGTGTTTTGTCTTGTCTGTCAGTCAGTTCCGATATTGTGTGTGTGTGTTCTTTATTCCCCCCTCTGCTTCTTTACCTCTGTAAACTTGTAGAGCTAGTTATTTTTCGATAATGACCCAGCAACCAAACAAATAACGAGCCAGCAACAGCCTGAATCCTCGATAGTGCAATGGGTTGAGAAGCTGTTCTGTTTCGGTACTACTTTTGCGACTGAAAAGTTCCAAACGCTCTAATGTACGAAGTATACATTTCTGGAGCAAACAATACAAACATACCGCATTTAAATTAACAACTACAGGCCTGAACACATGAATCTCCATATAAAATCCATGAGTTCGGTTGTTTTCTGAATCTAGATCTGCCGTGCACAATCCGTTCATCACAAGCAAATTCCCAAGGCAAGTAACTCATACTCTAGCCGACAAGAGTAGTTCCCCTTCTTTTAACGCAGTTTCTTCGACAACACTGACTGCAATCCGACGGTCAGTTTTCAACAATATTTCATTTTATAAACAGATCACACGCAACCAAATGCACACATCTCATCAATTTAAACAACATAAAGCGGTTTCATACACTATTTTCCCCAGAAAACTGAACTTCATACAGTAATTAACGTTGGAACACGGGTGCAAAAGTTCGTCTGCTAGTCCCATTTGACGAAAGAACATTATCTTAAGCGATACTAAAACATAAACAGAACACACAATATCTGCCTTTACCGCCACAGCAGAATAACAGCTTATCTGTGTACTTGATTTTAGTCTAAAACAGGGAAACTGACAAGAAGTGTTAACAGAATAGAATGATTTGCACGGAACTATACAACCGCGCATTAATCGATCGCCTGCGCAGGTTGACTGGTTGAGTGATTCGGATTCGATCAAACTTTCGCACAAAAACTCCTGTTTTCTTTGAATAACTGAAGAAAGGGGGAATAAAGAGGTTACACACCTCGTCTCAGTGATTATTAGAAATAATGGTCTCAGTTCGCGGTCATGAAAAAACTCGCTGAAGCTCGCATGTTTCATGATCCGCTAACTTCGACCATTATTTTTAATAATCACTGAGACTCGGCATGTAACCTCTACGTCTTGTCTGTCAGTCAGTTCCGATATTGTGTGTGTGTATTCTGTCGTGTCTGTCAGTCAGTTCCGATATTGTGTGTGTGTTCTGTCGTGTCTGCCAGTCAGTTCCGATATTGTATGTGTGTTCTGTCGTGTCTGTCAGTCAGTTCCGATATTGTGTGTGTGTTCTGTCGTGTCTGTCAGTCAGTTCCGATATTGTGTGTGTGTTCTGTCGTGTCTGTCAGTCAGTTCCGATATTGTGTGTGTGTTCTGTCTGTCAGTCAGTTCCGATATTGTGTGTGTTCTGTCGTGTCTGTCAGCCAGTTCCGATATTGTGTGTGTGTTCTGTCTTGTCTGTCAGTCAGTTCCGATATTGTGTGTGTGTTCTGTCTTGTCTGCCAGTCAGTTCCGATATTGTGTGTGTGTTCTGTCCTGTCTGCCAGTCAGTTCCGATATTGTGTGTGTGTTCTGTCTTGTCTGTCTGTCAGTTCCGATATTGTGTGTGTGTTCTGTCTTGTCTGTCAGTCAGTTCCGATATTGTGTGTGTGTTCTATCCTGTCAGTCAGTTCCGATATTGTGTGTGTGTGTTCTGTCGTGTCTGTCAGTCAGTTCCGATATTGTGTGTGTGTTCTGTCTTGTCTGTCAGTCAGTTCCGATATTGTGTGTGTGTTCTATCCTGTCAGTCAGTTCCGATATTGTGTGTGTGTTCTGTCGTGTCTGTCAGTCAGTTCCGATATTGTGTGTGTGTTCTGTCTTGTCTGTCAGTCAGTTCCGATATTGTGTGTGTGTTCTGTCTTGTCTGTCAGTCAGTTCCGATATTGTGTGTGTGTTCTGTCTTGTATGTCAGTCAGTTCCGATATTGTGTGTGTGTTCTGTCTTGTCTGTCAGTCAGTTCCGATATTGTGTGTGTGTTCTGTCTTGTCTGTCAGTCAGTTCCGATATTGTGTGTGTGTTCTGTCTTGTCTGTCAGTCAGTTCCGATATTGTGTGTGTGTTCTGTCTTGTCTGTCAGTCAGTTCCGATATTGTGTGTGTGTTCTGTCGTGTCTGCCAGTCAGTTCCGATATTGTGTGTGTGTTCTGTCTTGTCTGTCAGTCAGTTCCGATATTGTGTGTTCTGTCTTGTCTGTCTGTCAGTTCCGATATTGTGTGTGTGTTCTGTCTTGTCTGTCAGTCAGTTCCGATATTGTGTGTGTTCTGTCTTGTCTGTCTGTCAGTTCCGATATTGTGTGTGTTCTGTCTTGTCTGCCAGTCAGTTCCGATATTGTGTGTGTTCTGTCCTGTCTGTCAGTTCCGATATTGTGTGTGTTCTGTCTTGTCTGTCAGTCAGTTCCGATATTGTGTGTGTGTTGTGTCTTGTCTGTCAGTTCCGATATTGTGTGTGTTCTGTCTTGTCTGTCAGTCAGTTCCGATATTGTGTGTGTGTTCTGTCGTGTCTGTCAGTCAGTTCCGATATTGTGTGTGTGTTCTGTCTTGTCTGTCTGTCAGTTCCGATATTGTGTGTGTGTTCTGTCTTGCCTGTCTGTCAGTCAGTTCCGATATTGTGTGTGTGTTCTGTCTTGTCTGTGAGTCAGTTCCGATATTGTGTGTTTGTTCTGTCTTGTCTGCCAGCTATGTACACCGAAAACATGTTTATATGTAGAACAATAAACCTAGTTTAGGATTTTTATCTACAAATCATATCATATTTGGGATAATGCGCGATACATGTTGATAAATTAAAAGCCCCACAATGATGCGCATGGCTAAAACAAAATTAAACATTACAATACAAAAATAAATAAATGATGTTTGTCTGTTTATCTGTCTGTCTGTCTATCTGTGTGTCTCACACACACACACACACACACACACACACACACACACACACACACACACACACACACACACACACACACACACACACACACACACACACACACACACACACACACACACACACACACACAAGCGACCCGAATTTCCCAGCAATGGTACAATCCAAGTAAAGTACAAGAAACGAAATGAACTGCTTGTCAATGGCAGGACGAATCTCTTCAGGTGGAGGTAAAGTCAACTAATACGTACGAACATCACAGTTTTCAATTGTCTAGTGCATCTTTGTGTCTTGAACAGTACTCTTGAGTTTGGTACCGTTGTGTTCCTAAGACTCTGCAACTCTTGATGTTGGTACCGCTGTGTTCCTAAGACTCTGCAACTCTTGATGTTGGTACCGCTGTGTTCCTAAGACTCTACAACTCTTGATGTTGGTACCGCTGTGTTCCTAAGACTCTACAACTATTGATGTTGGTACGGTTGTGTTCCTGAGACTCTGCAACTCTTGATGTTGATACCGCTGTGTTCCTAAGACTCTGCAACTCTTGATGTTGGTACCGCTGTGTTCCGAAGACTCTGCAACTCTTGAGTTTGGTACCGTTGTGTTCCTAAGACTCTGCAACTCTTGATGTTGGTACCGCTGTGTTCCTGAGACTCTGCAACTCTTGATGTTGGTATCGCTGTGTTCCTAAGACTATGCAACTCTTGATGTTGGTATCGCTGTGTTCCTGAGACTCTGCAACTCTTGATGTTGGTACCGCTGTGTTCCTGAGACTCTGCAACTCTTGATGTTGGTACCGCTGTGTTCCTAAGACTCTGCAACTCTTGATGTTGGTACCGCTGTGTTCCTGAGACTCTGCAACTCTTGATGTTGGTACCGCTGTGTTCCTGAGACTCTGCAACTCTTGATGTTGGTACCGCTGTGTTCCTGAGACTCTGCAACTCTTGATGTTGGTACCGCTGTGTTCCTGAGACTCTGCAACTCTTGATGTTGGTACCGCTGTGTTCCTGAGACTCTGCAACTCTTGATGTTGGTACCGCTGTGTTCCTGAGACTCTGCAACTCTTGATGTTGGTACCGTTGTGTTCCTAAGACTCTGCAACTCTTGATGTTGGTACCGCTGTGTTCCTGATACTCTGCAACTCTTGATGTTGGTATCGCTGTGTTCCTGAGACTCTGCAACTCTTGATGTTGGTACTGTTGTGTTCCTAAGACTCTGCAACTCTTGATGTTGGTACCGCTGTGTTCCTGAGACTCTGCAACTCTTGATGTTGGTACCGCTGTGTTCCTGAGACTCTGCAACTCTTGATGTTGGTACCACTGTGTTCCTGATACCCTGCACTTTCCTTTGACACAAGGCTCAGCTACGCTCAGTTCAGGACAGGCTTCAGTCTCTTCTCCTCACACACTAACGACACGTAAGAATAACTAAGCATAATGTGACGACACGTAAGAATAACTAAGCATAATGTGACGACACGTAAGAATAACTAAGCATAATGTGCCGGTCTAGAGTAGTTGCGCGGCAGAGGGGTGTATCTCTGTCTGTCCCAAGACTAGTTTTCTAGAGTTGTCGACGTCCAGTGTGTTTGGGACTAGCTGAGTTGCGCGGCAGAAGGGCGTATCTCGGTGAGCGGGTTGTCGACGTCCAGTGTGTGTCTGGCAGTGACACGGCGGTAGGTCAGCAAGGTGACGATGAAGGCCAGTCCGTAGCCAATAATCACCATAGAGATACCCAGCCCCGCCATGGCACCTGACACACACCGAGAACACATCTTTAACTGCCTGACACACACACCGAGAACACATCTTTAATTGCCTCAGGCCACATGCCCTTACAATAAGGGTTAAAATAACAGAATCATTTTTGAATTTCGTTAAAATAACATAAATGGTATGCACAGTTATAAACTATAATTACGCATAAATTGCAACAAATACATTAAAAATCCCTGTCACAAATGCCATATCACTGAACCTGATTAATAAGGGGTTGTCTCTTCTATAACATAACGAACACAAATCTGCTGAAGCTGTTCATCACACTATCATCATGACTACCACAACAATACCAACACTTGTTACAGACGTGTTCAAAACTTGTTACAGACGTGTTCAAAGCTTGTTACAGACGTGTTCAAAGCTTGTTACAGACGTGTTCAAAGCTTGTTACAGACGTGTTCAAAGCTTGTTACAGACGTGTTCAAAGCTTGTTACAGACGTGTTCAAAGTGTGTTACAGACGTGTTCAAAGTGTGTTACAGACGTGTTCAAAGCTTGTTACAGACGTGTTCAAAGCTTGTTACAGACGTGTTCAAAGCTTGTTACAGACGTGTTTAAAGTGTGTTACAGACGTGTTCAAAGTGTGTTACAGACGTGTTCAAAGCTTGTTACAGACGTGTTCAAAGCTTGTTACAGACGTGTTTAAAGTGTGTTACAGACGTGTTCAAAACTTGTTACAGACGTGTTCACAACTTGTTACAGACGTGTTCAAAGCTTGTTACAGACGTGTTCACAACTTGTTACAGACGTGTTCAAAGCTTGTTACAGACGTGTTCAAAACTTGTTACAGACGTGTTCAAAGCTTGTTACAGACGTGTTCAAAGCTTGTTACAGACGTGTTCACAACTTGTTACAGACGTGTTCACAACTTGTTACAGACGTGTTCAAAGCTTGTTACAGACGTGTTCAAAGCTTGTTACAGACGTGTTCAAAGCTTGTTATAGACGTGTTCAAAGCTTGTTACAGACGTGTTTAAAGTGTGTTACAGACGTGTTCAAAGTGTGTTACAGACGTGTTCAAAGCTTGTTACAGACGTGTTTAAAGTGTGTTACAGACGTGTTCAAAGTGTGTTACAGACGTGTTCAAAGCTTGTTACAGACGTGTTCAAAGCTTGTTACAGACGTGTTTAAAGTGTGTTACAGACGTGTTCAAAGCTTGTTACAGACGTGTTCAAAGCTTGTTACAGACGTGTTCAAAGCTTGTTACAGACGTGTTCAAAGCTTGTTACAGACGTGTTCAAAGCTTGTTACAGACGTGTTCAAAACTTGTTACAGACGTGTTCAAAGCTTGTTACAGACGTGTTCAAAGCTTGTTACAGACGTGTTCAAAACTTGTTACAGACGTGTTTAAAGCTTGTTACAGACGTGCTCAAAGCTTGTTACAGACGTTTATCCTACATACGTGAGAGAGATACCCGTGAGATAAAAATCGTTCAAATCACACGTGTGTATATCATGTAAATGAGGTCAACCGGAAGGTCATGCTATGTAAATTAGTAATTACATATTCATGAAGAACTACTTTTGCAACAAAATGGCAACTGCCACGAAACCGATTTGTCAACACTGAAAGAATTTTTGAGTGATGAGCTGTTCGAAGACATGTTTGGCGATGACGCGAATGACGAAGTCGATGAAGAAAAAAGCGAGTCATCCATGATTTATGATTTTTCTCCAATAGACTCATTCGTTCAGACAAACAAGAACAAGAACACTCTCCGAAAAACGGTTTACGATATACGTCGCCTATCGACGTTTATGGCGAAACACGGGGACAAAAGAAACATTAGCACCATCCAACCACAAAATTATGCAAAATTCTCTGCTCTCTTTTCATGAGTTTGAAAAAACCGGATGGCAAAGAGTATGAACCATCCCCACGCTGAGGGGCCTTCTCAGCAGCATCCATCGACAGTTGAAGTCTAAAAAGTACTGTGCACCCGTTATAGACGGCCCCGAATTTGCACTTGTAACTGAGAGAAGTCGTGAAGACAAAGCAGAAGATTGTTAAACAGGAAGGTTGTGGCAACTTACCTAACAGGGCTCAACCGCTGAAAGATGAAGATGTTGACAAGCTGTGGCAGACAAAACAGCTCGGAGTCGCAGATCCAGAAGTAATCCTGAATACTCTGTGGTGGCAAAACACAGTCAACTTTGGTCTGCGCAGCGTGACACCTCACAGGCACATGCAGTGAGGAGACGTGTCCTTGCATGAAGACAGTAATGGCAGATCTAGAGAATATCTCCAATTTTGCGAAAGACAATCCACAACCAAAGCCAGGGCGACATGTGAAGAAAAGCTGGGATCATCAACCCGAGGTAGATCTACACCAACCACTCTGCACGCCAGTTCCTAGTGCAGAAACTTTCCGAGAATAACGTTCCTCCGACCAAAATAATGCAGCTATCTGGGCACAACAACGTTAAGCAGCATTTCCCAAGAGGAACACCGTGGCTTCAGTCTGATGCTAAACGGCACTGCACCGGTCTCGGAGCTGTCGCCAGTGTCGGCAGACGACACATTGGATTCGCACGGCCACTTCAACTCCAGCCGTCTCCCCTGCCACTGCCACAATCACATCCCAGCAAACGCTAACAACACTGTTTGCAAGGCCTGTGCACGTTGGTACCATCAACATCAACCAATATTTGTCCAGTCACCAAACCGAGAAGTGACCATCTGAAAGCTGTCGACTCGCCTGGCTCCGACTTGACTGTCATCCTATCGCGGAAGGATATGCTTTGCTGTTGTTGTTCCTTTTGGTTTCTTTTATCCTGTGGCCACTGCTTTTCTTTTTATCTGGTATATTTTGAAGTGACCATCATTTCGTTGTTCGAATTTATTTAATCAATGTTCAATATTAAACTTAACAGTGTTAACAAAGGCGAACTACTTTGTCCTAGTTTGAGAGTGTGTGTCATGGCGGAGGAATGAATGTCAAATTGAGTAAAGTGGTTTGAAGTTCTAAAGCGGGTTGATCCAAAGGCAATAGCGCTGTCGGTGACTTTTAGTTAGATCTGGCACAGAAGTATATAATGTAGGATAAACAGAATACTACATGGCTTGCTGTGTCGTACCAGATTTACACTCGTTGCTTTTTCAAATAGTGAACAGCTCGCTTTCGCTCGCAGTTCACTATTTAAAAAAACAACTCGTGTAAATCTGGTACGACACAGCAAGCCATGTAGTATTCTCTATGTTCAAAACGTCTTACAGACGTGTTCAAAACAGGTTCCGTTCTGTTTGAGGCCCGGTAGCTCAGTGGGTAGAGTGCTGTTTGAGGCCCGGTAGCTCAGTTGGTAGAGTACCGGACTTGTGATCTTCGGGTCACAGGTTCGAATCCGCGCCGGGACGGACACGGGATTAGATTTACACTGAAGACTCAGAGAAGGTATCCACGTTCCACCCCCGTGTCACCGCTGTGTCACTTTAAAGACCTCGGCCATTCTGCCGTAAGTTCAGGTGGCTGAGTCCACCTAAAAACGCACACACTTGATTTGCGCGACTCCGTTGCTGCTACCTTTCCACTGGGAGGAAGCGACCCGGATTTCTCAGCGATGGGGCCATAAAGTAATAACAATGAAAAAGAACAAGTCGCGTGAGGCGAAAATACAACATTTAGTCAAGTAGCTGTCGAACTCACAGAATGAAACTGAACGCAATGCATTTTTTCAGCAAGACCGTATACTCGTTGCGTCGTCAGTCCACCGCTCATGGCAAAGGCAGTGAAATTGACAAGAAGAGCGCGGGGTAGTAGTTGCGCTGAGAAGGATAGCACGCTTTTCTGTACCTCTATTGTTTTTAACTTTCTGAGCGTGTTTTTAATCCACACATATCATATTTATATGTTTTTGGAATCAGGAACCGACAAGGAATAAGATGAAAGTGTTTTTAAATTGATTTCGAAAATTTAATTTTGATCATGATTTTTAGATTTTTAATTTTCAGAGCTTGTTTTTAATCCAAATATAACATATGTATATGTTTTTGGAATCAGAAAATGTTGAAGAATAAGATGAACGTAAATTTAGATCGTTTTATAGTTTTTTTTAAACAATTTTCAGATATTTAATGACCAAAGTCATTAATTAATTTTTAAGCCACCAAGCTGAAATGCAATACCGAAGTCCGGCCTTCGTCGAAGATTGCTTGGCCAAAATTTCAATCAATTTGATTGAAAAATGAGGGTGTGACAGTGCCGCCTCAACTTTTACAAAAAAGCCGGATATGACGTCATCAAAGACATTTATCAAAAAAATGAAAATTGTGTCCAGGGATATCATACCCAGGAACTCTCATGTAAAATGTCATAAAGATCGGTCCAGTAGTTTACTCTGAATCGCTCTACACACACACACGCACAGACAGACAGACACACACACACACACACTCACACACACACACATACACCACGACCCTCGTCTCGATTCCCCCTCTATGTTAAAACATTTAGTCAAAACTTGACTCAATGTAAAAAGAATGAAAGTGTGTGAGTGTGTGTGAGTGGGCGGTGTGCTGACCAGCGGAATAGGTGGAGGACGTGTCTTGGGGAGCGGCAGTCTTGACGTCCAGCTCCAGCCCCTCATCCCCTGCACCTCTTCTTGTCGCGCGGCGCTGTCGCTGTTCCTGGTGTTGAAGTAGCTGTCGTTGTCGTTGTTGGTGGTGGTGGCGGTGTTGTTGTGGTGGTGGTGGTGCAGGCTGGAGTGTGGGAGCCAGGCCGACGGTGAATTTCGTTACCTGGAGTTTCTGCAGCTTGACAGATTTGGTTTAAGTTGCTTGGTTCCTTAGCAAGATCTGCCTTGAAAGGTGTGTGTGTATGTGTGTATGTGTGTGTGTGTGTGTGTGTGTGTGTGTGTGTTTGTGTGTGTGTTTGCGTGTGTGTATGTGTGTGTGTGTGTATGTGTGTGTGTGTGTGTGTATGTATGTGTGTGTGTGTGTGTGTGTGTGTGTGTGTGTGTGTGTATGTGTCTGCATTTACGTGTGTGTGTGTGTGTGTGTGTGTGTGTGTGTGTGTGTTTGTGTGTGTGTGTGTGTGTGTGTGTGTGTGTGTATGCAAGTGTGTCTTTGCATGTGTGTGTGTGTGTACATTTACGTGTGTGTGTGTGTGCTTGTGTGTGTGTGTACGTGTGCGTGCGAGTGTGTGCGTGCGTACGTGCGTGCGTGCGTACGCGCGTATTTGCGTAAATAAATGCGTGCTTGCGCATACCACTCCATTATTATGTAACTGCAGTTCAATGAAGAATGTCCCGGAAGTGATGTCAGCCTCCATGGCGGACGACGCCTGCGTCAGATCCATTTCCGGTTC
>NC_090260.1:4986417-4988917 GCF_037325665.1 Littorina saxatilis
AAACTGACAGCAATAGAAAAGTTGTTATAACCAAGACTTGTGTGCAAATCTGCCAGCCCGGTAGCTCAATTGGTAGAGCACTGGACTTCGGAAGGTCGCAGGTTCGAATTCGGGCCGGGACGGATTCGGGTCAACTTTATGTGCAGACACAGAGACGGAAGCCACCACAATGGCACGTAAAAGACCTTGGTCATTCTGCCATAAGTGCAGGTGGCTGAATACACCTAAACACGCAGACACCTGGGTAGCGCGACTCCGTTGCTGCTAGCTTTCCACTGGGAGGAAGCGACCCGAATTTCCCAGCGATGGGACAATAAAGTAATGAAAATGAAATGAAAATAGGTCTAACAAAGACGTGAGACCCAAACTGCCAGCCATATAAAGAGTTATAAGATTAACATTAGTAACATCTGTGGCCCAAACTGCTAGCCATATAAAGTATGATAGGCTGACCGAGAGATAGGTGATGTGCTGCGTCCCGGCGTCAACGATCTTCGAGCTGAAGCTGAAGTTGTCGGTCATGTTGGGCAGGGCCATGGTGTTGACTCGGTGCGCACACGCCACGCCCTGGGGGGTCTGTAACATGCATCAGCTGAGATGAGATGAGATGAGATGAGGTGAGATGAGATGAGAAGCGATGAGATGAAATGAGATGAGATGAGATGAGATGAGATGAGATGAGATGAGATGAGATGAGATGATATGAGATGAGACCTCCCAATCCTGACACCTCACACCCACACACCCCTGCCCCTCCATCTCCCAATCCTGACACCCACACCCACCCACCCCTGCCACTCTATCTCCCAATCCTGACACCCCACACCCACCCCTGCCACTCCATCTCCCAATCCTGACACCCACACCCACGCACCCCTGCCCCTCCATCTCCCAATCCTGACACCCCACACCCACCCACCCTTTCCCCTCCATCTCTCAATCCTGACACCCCACACCCACCCACCCCTGCCCCTCCATCTCCCAATCCTGACACCCACACCCACGCACCCCTGCCCCTCCATCTCCCAATCCTGACACCCCACACCCACCCACCCTTTCCCCTCCATCTCCCAATCCTGACACCCCACACCCACCCACCCTTTCCCCTCCATCTCTCAATCCTGACACCCCACACCCCCACACCCCTGCCCCTCCATCTCCCAATCCTGACACCCCACACCCACACACCCCTGCCCCTCCATCTCCCAATCCTGACACCCCACACCCACCCACCCCTGCCCCTCCATCTCCCAATCCTGACACCCCACACCCACCCACCCTTTCCCCTCCATCTCCCAATCCTGACACCCCACACCCACCCCTGCCCCTCTATCTCCCTATCCTGACACCCACACCCACCCACCCCTGCCCCTCCATCTCCCAATCCTGACACCCCACACCCACCCACCCCTGCCCCTCTATCTCCCAATCCTGACACCCCACACCCACCCACCCCTGTCCCTCTATCTCCCAATCCTGACACCCCACACCCACCCACCCCTGTCCCTCTATCTCCCTATCCTGACACCCACACCCACCCACCCCTGCCCCTCCATCTCCCAATCCTGACACCCCACACCCACCCACCCCTGCCCCTCTATCTCCCAATCCTGACACCCCACACCCACCCACCCCTGCCCCTCTATCTCCCAATCCTGACACCCCACACCCACCCACCCCTGCCCCTCCATCTCCCAATCCTGACACCCCACAACCACACACCCCTGCCCCTCCATCTCCCAATCCTGACACCCACACCCACCCCTGCCCCTCTATCTCCCAATCCTGACACCCCACACCCACCCACCCCTGCCCCTCCATCTCCCAATCCTGACACCCCACACCCACCCACCCCTGCCCCTCCATCTCCCAATCCTGACACCCCACACCCACCCCTGCCACTCCATCTCCCAATCCTGACACCCCACACCCACACACCCCTGCCACTCCATCTCCCAATCCTGACACCCCACACCCACCCACCCCTGTCCCTCCATCTCCCAATCCTGACACCCCACACCCACCCACCCCTGCCCCTCCATCTCCCAATCCTGACACCCCACACCCACCCACCCCTGCCCCTCCATCTCCCAATCCTGACACCCCACACCCACACACCCCTGTCCCTCCATCTCCCTATCCTGACACCCACACCCACCCACCCCTGCCCCTCCATCTCCCAATCCTGACACCCCACACCCACCCACCCCTGTCCCTCCATCTCCCAATCCTGACACCCCACACCCACCCACCCCTGCCCCTCCATCTCCCAATCCTGACACCCCACACCCACCCACCCCTGCCCCTCCATCTCCCAATCCTGACACCCACACCCACACACCCCTGCCCCTCCATCTCCCTATCCTGACACCCACACCCACCCACCCCTGCCCCTCCATCTCCCAATCCTGACACCCCACACCCACCCACCCCTGTCCCTCCATCTCCCAATCCTGACACCCCACACCCACCCACCCCTGCCCCTCCATCTCCCAATCCT
>NC_090260.1:4993917-5043068 GCF_037325665.1 Littorina saxatilis
GACCATCAGATACACCACCACACCATAGACCATCAGATACACCACCACACCATAGACTATCAGATACACCACCACACCATAGACCATCAGATACACCACCACACCATAGATCAGTTCGGGAAATAACTCCGTCTGGATTTTGCATTTAGTCAAGTCTTTACTAAACGGTTTAACATCAACGGGGAATCGAAAAGAGGGTCGTCGTGGTGGTGGTGGTGGTGGTGTGTGTGTGTGTGTGTGTGTGTGTGTGTGTGTGTGTGTGTGTGTGTGTGTGTGTGTTAAGAGCAATTCAGAGAACACTAATGAACTGATCTCCATGACACTTTCCATGAAAGTTTCTAGGTATGATATCCGCAGACATTTGTTTCTCACTTTTTTCGAAAAATGTCTTTGATGACGTCATATCCGGCTTTTTCGTGAAAGTTGAGGCGGCACTGTCACGCCTTCATTTTTCGATAAAATTGATTGAAAGGTTGGTCAAAGAACCTCTGACAAAGTCCGGACTATGGTATTGAATTTCAGCTCAGCAGCTTAAAATTTAGTTAACTAGTTTGCTCATTGAAGTTGTCATCAAAATCGAATTTGAAAAATGATTGCATCGTATTCCTCATCTCCTCCTGCATTCAACAATATACTATGTCATGTTTAGTCTAAAAATGTGCTCAGCATGACAGAAAATAGGTTAAGTAAGTACTGCGTTCGCACGCTTCGCGGAGACGAGCGTGACCCGTTTTGGTCTTCGGGTGTGGTTCGTCGAGACTTTTTTTAAATATAGTCTCGGCAATGGCTGTTTTTTGGTGTTGATCTTTTACTTTGATGCCGACAGCTTGACTAAATGTTTTTATATCGATTCACGCGACTTGTTGTTGGCTACGGAAGAGTAACTTCTTACAAACAGTGAGGCAAATAACTGCACGTGACATTACAGGCCGGATACTGGCGAGCGGTATGTCTACACGCAAAGTTCCAAGTTATTCGGCTGTAGCAGACACGAGGCAGACACAGACAGATAGACAGACAGACAGACAGACAGATATACAGACAGACAGACATGTAGACAGACAGACAGACAGACAGACAGATAGACATGTATTCAGACAGACAGACAGACAGACAGACAGACAGACAGACAGACAGACGGACAAACACGCACACAACCATGCAGACAGAGAGACAGACAGACACACAGACACACAGACCTGAGAGCGTCCCCGACGTTGTAGATGTGTTGCGAGCCGTTAGTGTACGTGTGGTCCCCGAACACCATGGAATCGTTGACAGTGGACAGGGCACGGACCTCGCACCGCGTCACGTGCTGAGTGGGGTCTGTGGGGGCAGCAATCGGTCATCATCAGTCATGGAATTCAATCATGTGTGTCTGTTAATTGTCCTTCTAACCTGTCTTTACCATCGTGTTCTTCCTCATTGCTGTCAGGATCAACATGATCTTCGTTGCATGTGCGTTGCCTTTTTTAGTGTATGTCGTCGGTGTCTTCGTCCTTGTCGTCGTCGTCATAACCATCATCATTGTCGTCGTCGTCATCGTCGCCGAACAGCTTTTCAATCATCTGAGTATAATTATCAGCACAGTTAAATCTCAATCATATTCTCTGAAAACACCAACAGACAAGAACACTGGGATGGTGTGCGAAATAGAATCCTCCCCTCCCCGAATCCACCCCCCCCCTCTCTTCCTCACCCTCATTCTCTTCTTCACTACCACCGGCACCAGTTCCTCTCCGGCCCTCACTTAACCATAATTACCCCCCCCCCTTCCCCCAACTCACCGGCTCTGAAGTCATAGATGACCTGGGTCTCCACGCCTGTGTCCCACTGTAAGACACCACCACCATTCCCTCTACCCCCCTCCGTCTCCCTCCCACCACCACCACCACCACTGCCTCTACTCCCCCCACCCCTCTATCCCCCCTACCCCCCCTTCCTCAACCCCCTTTTCCCCCCCTACCCTCACCGGCTCTGTCAGGGAAAGTGACAGTGATGAGCTGACCGGCAGGGAAATCATATACTGTTCAAAAAAAGAAACGCATAGTTGCTACTTGCCAAATTTGTTTTATTTTTCGAAAAAATTAACAGAAAATCCAATATTTAGATTATTTGTTTGAAATTTGGCATGGACACAGTTGAATGCACACACAGTTCATTTGCATCTTCAAATCAATCAGTCAATCAATACGATTGGGTGCCGAGGCTGTCAAGTCAGTAGGGGGTGTGACTGCCTTGAGCAGCAACAACTGCCCGGCACCTTCTGGGCATGGACTGGATCAGATGCCGGATATCTTGCTGTGGGATGGTGTCCCACTCCTCCTGAAGTGCCTGCAATAGATCGCGGTGATTTGCCGGCGCTTCTTCTCGCCTGCGCACACGTCTGTCCAATTCATCCCAGAGGTGTTCTATCGGGTTCATGTCTGGCGACATGGATGGCCAGGGAAGCACCTGGACATGGTGGTCGGTGAGGAACTGGGTGGTGAGTCGTGCTGTGTGCGGGCGAGCGTTGTCCTGCTGGAATATGGCATCCTGGTCAGCCAGAAGAGGAAGGGCGTGTGGGCGCAGAATTTCCTCCACGTATCGCTGGGCAGTTATGCGCCCTTGGACGTGCACCAGGGTGCTCCTTCAAGCGGTATTGATCGCCCCCCACACCATGACGCCTCCACCACCATGAACGGGTACCTCATCCACACAGTTGGGCGCGTAACGTTCGTTTACTCTCCGGTAGACCCTCCTCCGACCATCATGTCGCTGGAGCAGGAAGTAGGACTCGTCGCTGAACCACACGTGTCTCCAGTGATTCCGGACGGTCCAGCGAAGGTGCTGGTTGCCCCACTGCACTCGGTTCTGGCGATGGCGGCGGGTGAGGACAGCTCCTCTGTGAGGTCTGCGAGCTCTCAAACCAGCTTCATGCAGGCGGTTCCGCACGGTCTGGTCCGATAATCGGTGTGGCCCGGGGAGAGCCTGGACAGAAGATGAGGCCGACAGGAAACGATTCCGGAGGTGGCGGAGCCGTATGAAGCGGTCGTGAGCAGCAGTTGTCGCCCTTGGTCTTCCCGCTCGTGGCAAGTCAGCAACGGAGCCAGTGGCTTGAAACCTGACCCACAGTCTACTGATGGTGCTCTGGGACACGTGGAAGTGCCTGGCGATTGCACTTTGACTTTGGCCTGCTTGTAAACGACCCAATGCAATTTGGCGGTCTTCTCTGCTCAATCGGGCCATCTTTCGTCGCTGAATTGTCGTCTGATTTCTTTATGGCGAACAATCCGCTTTTATGGGTTTTGGAAGACATGGTGAGAGCTCAATATTCCCCGAGTTTCACGAGATTACACTGAAGCATGACGAGTGGTCATGCCAAATGAGCAATGTTGACATTGTAGCCACTGATAACGCATGCGTCACGTGCAGAGCTCACTTGTGGCAATGGACGAAAGGTCGACGACCAGATAAACATTTTCTGCAGTTTGGTGGATATCCTTGTAGCCATATAACTAAATTAACCAAATATTACAAGCTATGCGTTTCTTTTTTTGAACAGTATAGATGACCTGTGTCTCAACGCCTGTGTCCGAACCAAAGCCCTCCCCAACACACACACACACACACACACACACTCTCACACACACACACACACACACACACACACCCACACATACACACATACACACACACACACACACACACACTCACCGGCTCTGTCAGAGAAAGTGACCGCGCGCGATGAGCTGACCGGCAGTGAAGTCATAGATGACCTGGGTCTCAACGCCTGTGTCCGAATCAAAGACACCCCCCCCCCCCACACACACACACACACATACACCCACACACTCACCGGCTCTGTCAGGTAAGGTGACCGTGATGAGCTGACCGGCAGTGAAGTAATAGATGACCTGGGTCTCAACGCCTGTGTCCGAATCAAAGACACCCCCCCACACACACACACCCACACACTCACCGGCTCTGTCAGGTAAGGTGACCGTGATGAGCTGACCGGCAGTGAAGTAATAGATGACCTGGGTCTCAACTCCTGTGTCCGAATCAAAGACACCCCCCCACACACACACACACCCACACACTCACCGGCTCTGTCAGGTAAGGTGACCGTGATGAGCTGACCGGCAGTGAAGTCATAGATCGGCAGTGAAGTAATAATATGACCTGGGTCTCAACGCCTGTGTCCGAATCAAAGACACCCCCCCCCCACACACACACCCACACACTCACCGGCTCTGTCAGGTAAGGTGACCGTGATGAGCTGACCGGCAGTGACGTCATAGATGACCTGGGTCTCAACGCCTGTGTCCCACTGATGGACGGCGCCCCTGTTGTGGACAGAGTCATAGAACTCGTGAGCATCCACCGTGCGGTTGGCTTCCTTCAGGTTGGCTTCCACTCGCAGGCTGTACTGGCTGGCTAGCCTGGGCTTGGTGGCGCCTGGGGGCAAGGAAACATAGTACAGACAGACAGACAGACAGACAAACAAACAGACAGACAGACAGACAAACTGACTGACTCAAAGAAATGCGAGCGTGCCCATGCATGTACGCATACATGCACGTTAGCACATAATTATGCGCGGAAGCAAGCACAAATACATACACACACTAACGCACACACACACACAAGCTCGTGTGCGCGCACACACACATACTCACACACACATACACCCACCCACACACACACACACACACACACACACACACACACCTACACACTCACTCACACACACACACGCACTTACACACAAATTAAAACACTCTCTCTCTCTCACACACACACACACACACACACACACTTACACACTTACACACAGATTAACACTCTCTCACACACACACACACACACACACACACACACACACACACCCACACACGCGCGCGCGCACACACACACACACACACGCACGCACGCACACACACACACGCACACATGCACATACACACATACTAACACTCACACACTCACACACACACACACACACACACACACACACACACACACACACACACACGAGCACCCCCGCACACACACACACAAACACACCCCACACCCACACACACACACACACACACGTCAGAGAATTGTCTAAAGACGACCCACCAGGATTATTTGCAGCTTGCTGTTTAAAAGCGTCCATGTCGCACACTGTTCGATCATAGGCTGCTCCTGTCATGTGACACAAAATGGCCGCCACCACAACATACGCCAACCTGAAACATTTTTTTTTCTTCTCCATTTTCGTCTACTTTTTAATCCACAGACGTGTACATCACAGAACAAACAAGTCTCGTGAGGGGAAATTACTACATTTAGTCAAGCTGTCGAACTCACCGAATAAAACTGTACACACTGCCAAGACCGTCGTCAGTCCTCCTGTCGTGGAAAAGGCAGTGAAATTAAAAAGCCAGTATAGCGCGGTAGTGGTTGCGCTGAGTTGGAAAGCACGCTTTTCTGTACCTCTATTCTTTTTAATTTTCAGAGCTTGTTTTTAATCCGAATATAATATGGTTTTGGAATAAGGAAATGACGAAAAATAAGATGAATTTGTTTATAGGATCCAAAAAAAAAATAATTACAATTTTCAGATTTTTAATGACCAGACTCATCATTTAAATTTTAAGCTTCCAAGCTAAAATGCAATACCAAAGTCCGGCTTTTGTCGAAGATTGCTTGACCCAAATTTCACATCAATGTGGTCAAAGAATGATGGCGTGACAGTGCCGCCTCCACTTTTACTAAAAGCCGGATATGACGTCATCAAAGACATGTATCGAAAAAAAGAAAAAAAAACTTCTGGGGATATCATGCCCAGAAACTCTCATATGAAATTTCATGAAGATCGGTCCAGTAGTTTTTTATGAATCGCTATATACACAGACAGACAGACAGACAGACAGACAGACAGACAGACAAACAGACACACCCACACGCACGCACGCACTAACACACACACACACACACACACACAGACAGATAGACACAAGTCGTATATATATATAGATACATAGATACATAGATACATAGATACAAACATACATACATACATACATACATACATACATACATACATACATACATACATACATACATACATACATACATACATACATACATACATACATACATACATACACATACACCACCACCCTCGTCTCGATTCCCCGTCTATGTTAAAACATTTAGTCAAAACTTGACTAAATGTAAAAACGAGACCGAACGGTCCTGATGAACAAGCTCTGTACGATCCTGATGGACAAGACCTGTACGATCCTGATGGACAAGCCCTGTACGATCATGATGAACAAGACCTGTACGATCCTGATGAACAAGCCCTGTACGATCCTGATGAACAAGACCTGTACGATCCTGATGAACAAGCCTTGTACGATCCTGATGAACAAGGCCTGTACGATCCTGATGGACAAGCCCTGTACGATCCTGATGAACAAGCCCTGTACGATCCTGATGAACAAGCCCTGTACGATCCTGATGAACAAGCCCTGTACGATTGCCAAGCTGTTCTTGTTCTGACCCCACACCCCAACACATTCAAACAACAAAACAGACCCCTAATAAATGTTGACTGAAGTTCATGTTGATTGAAGTTCATGTTGATTGAAGTTCATGTTTATTGAAGCTCATGTTCACTGAAGTTCATGTTGATTGAAGCTCATGTTCACTGAAGTTCATGTTGATTGAAGTTCATGTTGATTGAAGTTCATGTTGATTGAAGTTCATGTTTATAGAATCTCAGTTGCTAACGCTAAAGAAGAGAAACCAGACGTCAATCATGAACTCTTACCTTGAAAACGACCGTGCTCTGGTGGTCGCCATGTTGGTGTGTGGTACGAAAAGGTGAGTGTATCTGTTAAACAAGTGTACCTGTTATCACCTGTGTCGTCACCGACACACACAGGTGTGTCAGCAGGTGAGATAGCCCACACTAAGTCATCTTCGTGTGTTTCCTACAGCTACTCCTAAAACCAGTGATAACAGACACGGGAAGTGTCGCCACATTGATTTGTTTGCCTTTGTGAATTTGTGTTGTGATTAGGCCAAAAAAAAAAAAGGTCTGTTTACGGTAACATAGGCCAAAAAAATAGGGTCGGTAGGTCGGGATTTTTTTTTTTTTTTTTTTCCAAAAAACCATATTTTTACGTTATTTTGCCAAAAAAACCGAGATTTTTTTTTTTTTTTCCCAAATGCCAAAAAAAAGTTTAGGGTCGCGCGAAAAAACTAGAGTCGGTCGGGTTACCGTAAACAGACCTATTTTTTTGGGGGGCCTTATCTTTTGTAAATATGGGCTGTGAATATTTGTGGTGAACGTCTGTCATACATTTTTGCTGTGAACGTCTGTCATACATTTTTTGCTGTGAATGTCGGTTGTGACTGTCAATTATAGTTCTATTGGGATTTTTTGTGTGAATATCTGCTATGAATTTCAGTTGCGAATTTCTGTTGAGAATTACTCATTTCTGCTGCGATGACGTGTTGTGAATTTCTGTTGGGAATTTCTTTGGTGAATATCTGTTGTAAATATCAATTGAGAATATTTGTTGTAAACATCTGCTATGAATTTCTGTTGTGAATATCCTTTGAGAATATGTGTTGTGAATATCGGCTATGAATTTTCGTTGCGAATTTAAGTTCAGAATTACTGATTTCTGTTTCGATGACGTGTTGTAAATTTCTGTTGTGAATTTCTTTGGTGATTATCTGTTGTAAATATCCATTGATAATATGTGTTGTAAATATCTGCTATGAATTTTTGTTGTAAATATCCTTTGGGAATATGTGTTGTGAATATCTGCTATGAATTTATGTTGCGAATGTTGGTTGTGAATATCTGTTGTAAATATTCGTTTAGAATATGTTTTGGGAATACCTGCTACGAATTTCTGTTGTGAATTTCTGTTGTGAATTTGAATTGTAAAATCTGTTGTGAATTTCTGTTGTGAATTTCTGTTGTGAATTTCTGTTTTGAATTTCTGATGTGAATTTGAATTGTAAAATCTGTTGTGAATTTTTATTGTGCATTTCTGGTGTTAATTTCTGCTGTTGTGAATATCTGTTGTGAATATCTGTTGTGAATATCTGTTGTGAATATCTGTTGTGAATATCTGTTGTGAAACTCTGTTGTAATTGTGAATATCTGTTGTGAATATCTGTTGTGAATATCTGTTGTGAATATCTGTTGTGAATATCTGTTGTGAATATCTGTTGTGAAACTCTGTTGTGAAACTCTGTTGTGAATATCTGTTGTGAATATCTGTTGTGAATATCTGTTGTGAATATCTGTTGTGAATATCTGTTGTGAATATCTGTTGTGAAACTCTGTTGTGAATATCTGTTGTGAATATCTGTTGTGAATATCTGTTGTGAAACTCTGTTGTGAATATCTGTTGTGGTTGTGAATATCTGTTATGAATATCTGTTGTCAAACTCTGTTGCGAATGTATGTTGCAAATATCTGTTCCAATAATGTCCAGAACGCAGAAGAAGAACGAGAAATTGCTTTAGTTTCAACACTAAAGAAAATCATGCTCGTTTCACAATGCAACGCTGTAACTCCACCGTGAATACGTTGTTTCAATGTTAGTATCATATTCTCTATCAGAAAAAGGCCAATGTGTCGAGTTATCTGCCCTTACGCCGGCTGTCGTCATCACTGTTGTCACGTAGGTGTGAAGTTATCTGGACATTCATTTGCTTGTCGGTCTTGACCTACACACATTCGGTGAGGAAGCTACTTGTAACAATGTGCATGGCTTGGTTTACTGTGTGCCTTGTATTGACCTACACACGTACGGTGAGGAGGCTACTTGTAACAATGTGCATGGCTTGGTTTACTGTGTGCCTTGTATTGACCTACACACGCACGGTGAGGAGGCTACTTGTAACAATGTGCATGGCTTGGTTTACTGTGTGCCTTGTATTGACCTACACACGCACGGTGAGGAGGCTACTTGTAACAATGTGCATGGCTTGGTTTACTGTGTGCCTTGTGTTGACCTACACACGTACGGTGAGGAGGCTACTTGTAACAATGTGCATGGCTTGGTTTACTGTGTGCCTTGTATTGACCTACACACGTACGGTGAGGAGGCTACTTGTAACAATGTGCATGGCTTGGTTTACTGTGTGCCTTGTATTGACCTACACACATACGGTGAGGAGGCTACTTGTAACAATGTGCATGGCTTGGTTTACTGTGTGCCTTGTATTGACCTACACACGTACGGTGAGGAGACTACTTGTAACAATGTGCATGGCTTGGTTTACTGTGTGCCTTGTATTGACCTACACACGTACGGTGAGGAGACTACTTGTAACAATGTGCATGGCTTGGTTTACTGTGTGCCTTGTATTGACCTACACACGTACGGTGAGGAGACTACTTGTAACAATGTGCATGGCTTGGTTCACTGTGTGCCTTGTATTGACCTACACACGTACGGTGAGGAGACTACTTGTAACAATGTGCGTGGCTTGGTTTACTGTGTGCCTTGTATTGACCTACACACGTACGGTGAGGAGGCTACTTGTAACAATGTGCATGGCTTGGTTTACTGTGTGCCTTGTATTGACCTACACACGTACGGTGAGGAGGCTACTTGTAACGATGTGCATGGCTTGGTTTACTGTGTGCCTTGTATTGACCTACACACATACGGTGAGGAGGCTACTTGTAACAATGTGCATGGCTTGGTTTACTGTGTGCCTTGTATTGACCTACACACGTACGGTGAAGAGGCTACTTGTAACAATGTGCATGGCTTGGTTTACTGTGTGCCTTGTATTGACCTACACACATACGGTGAGGAGGCTACTTGTAACAATGTGCATGGCTTGGTTTACTGTGTGCCTTGTATTGACCTACACACATACGGTGAGGAGGCTACTTGTAACAATGTGCATGGCTTGGTTTACTGTGTGCCTTGTATTGACCTACACACGCACGGTAAGGAGGCTACTTGTAACAATGTGCATGGCTTGGTTTACTGTGTGCCTTGTATTGACCTACACACATACGGTGAGGAGGCTACTTGTAACAATGTGCATGGCTTGGTTTACTGTGTGCCTTGTATTGACCTACACACATACGGTGAGGAGGCTACTTGTAACAATGTGCATGGCTTGGTTTACTGTGTGCCTTGTATTGACCTACACACATACGGTGAGGAGGCTACTTGTAACAATGTGCATGGCTTGGTTTACTGTGTGCCTTGTATTGACCTACACACATACGGTGAGGAGGCTACTTGTAACAATGTGCATGGCTTGGTTTACTGTGTGCCTTGTATTGACCTACACACATACGGTGAGGAGGCTACTTGTAACAATGTGCATGGCTTGGTTTACTGCGTGCCTTGTATTGACCTACACACATACGGTGAGGAGACTACTTGTAACAATGTGCATGGCTTGGTTTACTGCGTGCCTTGTATTGACCTACACACATACGGTGAGGAGGCTACTTGTAACAATGTGCATGGCTTGGTTTACTGTGTGCCTTGTATTGACCTACGCACATACGGTAAGGAGGCTACTTGTAACAATGTGCATGGCTTGGTTTACTGTGTGCCTTGTATTGACCTACACACATACGGTGAGGAGGCTACTTGTAACAATGTGCATGGCTTGGTTTACTGTGTGCCTTGTCTTGACCTACACACGTACGGTAAGGAGGCTACTTGTAACAATGTGCATGGCTTGGTTTACTGCGTGCCTTGTCTTGACCTACACACGTACGGTAAGGAGGCTACTTGTAACATTGTGCATGGCTTGGTTTACTGTGTGCCTTGTATTGACCGACACACATACGGTGAGGAGACTACTTGTAACAATGTGCATGGCTTGGTTTACTGTGTGCCTTGTATTGACCGACACACATACGGTGAGGAGACTACTTGTAACAATGTGCATGGCTTGGTTTACTGTGTGCCTTGTATTGACCTACACACATACGGTGAGGAGGCTACTTGTAACAGTGTGCATGGCTTGGTTTACCGTGTGCCTTGTATTGACCGACACACATACGGTGAGGAGGCTACTTGTAACAATGTGCATGGCTTGGTTTACTGTGTGGGTTGTATTGTCTCTCTTCTTTCTTTCTCATATGTTTTACCTTTAACTGTGTGTGTGTGGACGGGGAGGAATGTGTGTATGTGTGTGTGTGTGTGTGTGTGTGTGTGTGTGTGTGTGTGTGTGTATGCTGTTTATGCTGTGTGTGTGTGTGTGTGTGTGTGTGTGTTATTTATGCTGTGTGTATGTGTGTGTATGTGTGTGTGTGTGTATGTGTGCGTGTGTGTTAGTATGTGTGTATGTGTGTGTGTGTTATTTATGATGTGTGTGTGTGTGTTTGTTTTTTATGTTGTGTGTGTGTGTGTGTGTGAGTGTGTGTATGTATGTGTATGTGTGTATGTGTGCTATTTATGATCTGTGTGTGTGTGTGTGTGTGTGTGTGTGTGTGTGTGTGTGTGTGTGTGTGTGTGTGTGTGTGTGTGTGTGTGTGTGTGTGTGTGTGCATGCGTGAGTCTGTACTCGTGCGTGTCTGTGTGTATGTGTGTGTGTGTGTGTGTGTGTGTGTGTGTATGTGTGTGTGTGTGTGTGTGTGTGTGTGTGTGTGTGTGTTATTTGTACAATGTGCTTTTGATTTCATTCTTTTCTCAGCTCACTGCCTCTCAAAGTTTCAGTTGATGATATGGAAGTATACAGCTTTTGTCGTTGTCTTATACATGCAAGCTTGTATCAATACAACGAATTGTTCTGAGTAAATACACATTCATTTTGGTTAATATTTTGAATTGAGCGTAGATTATAATAGTGAAGATGTGCTTTGTAGTTGCCCCAGGAGTTTATAATAGTGAAGATGTGCTTTGTAGTTGCCCCAGGAGTTTATAATAGTGAAGATGTGCTTTGTAGTTGCCCCAGGAGTTTATAATAGTGAAGATGTGCTTTATATTTGCCCTAGGTGCTTGTTAGCATGACAAGGGAAGGGAGTAGAAGCGGGAAGAGGATGGTGTGGGTCGTGTCGTTGTCGCTGTTGTTGCTGGCAAGTCCGGTGAGGGCGCGATTAGACAGACAGGTGTGCGAACAGCGGCAACCAACAGGTAAGTGTGTGTGTGGGAGGGGGGGTGGCGGGGAGTGTGTGTGTGTGTATGGGGGAGTGTGTGTGTGTGTGTGTGTGTGTGTGGGTGTGTGTGGGGTGTGTGTGTGAGGGTGTGTGTGTGTTTGTAAGTGTGTGTGTATGTTTGTATGGGTGTGAGAGTGTGTGCGTGTTTGTGTTTGTCGGTATATGCGTGCGTGCATGATTGCGTGCGTGCGTGTGTGTGTGTGTGTGTGTGTGTGTGTGTGTGTGTGTGTGTGTGTGTGTGTGTGTGTTTGTGTGTGTGTGTGTGCGTGTTTATGTGTGCGGGTTTGTGTGCGTGCGTGCGTACATTTCTTCGCAATGTATCATCATTTACATTATTTCAATCTTTATTGCTTGGGTCACGTATATTAAAACAAAACATGTCACGCACGCACACGCTGTTCGGCATCAACTCCCCAATGGCTGTGTAACGTACCCTAGCTAGGTACATCATTGTACCGAATATGGTGGAGGTACTCGAAGCGATTGAAATCTCGCTGCTGCTTATGTCCACAGCATCACCAGAAAGCGAGCCCCAGCGTCCAGTTGTACCCGACACTTTTGAGGTGCACGTGGACTGCAAAATAGCCAATGCAAATCGCTCTACGGAGGTGCACGAGTACTACGACTACGCGAACAACAGGGACGTCATGCACCAGATTGAGTACGGGTCGCCCTACTATCTCTACTATGACTATGCTCAGAACGAGGCGCTCACGGTGTTTCCCAAGGAGAGTGAGTACATGTTCGGAAATAACTCTGTCGGGTATGTGTGGAAATAACTCTGTCGGGTATGTGTGGAAACAACTCTGTCGGGTATGTGTGGAAATAACTCTGTCGGGTATGTGTGGAAATAACTATGTCGGGTATGTGTGGAAATAACTCTGTCGGGTATGTGTGGAAACAACTCTGTCGGGTATGTGTGGAAATAACTCTGAAAGAGCGAGCATTTTTCAAAGAATGTATTTCGTGCAGTCAGAACGGATTGTCTATGAACACAATTGGAAGCCACATTCTGGCGCTAGACCTAACTTTTTTTTATAATCTAAATGATAAATTGACAGCTTGTCACACAAAAATTCTTAAATCATAAAATAATTCTTTTGTCATCAATACAAGATCAGTTCAACTCGAAGTTTTGAAAGTTTTAAAAAAGGGAACCCGGAAGGAGGTGACAGGTCACGCAAGATCGTGTTTCCCCAAGCAGACGAATGTTCTTTGAAGCCAACCGCCGCCGATAAGTTCGTGTGAATCGCAGTCGTTTGTTGCATTTTAGATTCAGAAGTACACAATTACGTGCTATTGCAGATACAGACAGTCGCATTGAAATCACAAACTGACGACGAAATTGTGAAAAATAGAAAGTGAGTGACACGGGTCCACGATGGCTCAAGGGTAAAATAAACCACGAAACGAACTGTGTCATTTAATGCTGTTAAATGCTATTGCAAGTGTGTTCCATAAGGTTAAAATGCTTTTTTTGTGAGAAGATTTAAATCGTTCTGTAAACCGTTTGAGACAGACTGGGGATTTAATTGATTTATTTTAACTATACAAATCGATTTCATTAATAAATAATGGTATCAAATATATCCTTGATCAGCAGAGAAAGAATTATAAATACTTTCAAATGTTGATTGTCTCCGTTCAGGACATTGCAAGCATTAAACAAAAACATTATTCGCGCAACATGGAAACCAGATAATGTTACATGGATTCGAAAATAAACATTACATTTTTTTTTTTAAAGATTGGTGGCTTGTCGTCAGACCAGCATCTTTGTCGATCTAAGGTGCTTTTCGCCTTGGATATTACCCCTTTAACTGACAGATTACGATGACTATTAAAGGCTGTCTGGCAGTCTTCTCAGGCAACCACATTACATCTGCAGAAAGGTGCTTCGTTGAGCAGCTGTCGGGGGATGTAAACCGCTTCCTGTTTGGCTACAAGACAGCCAATGGGCGAGGACATGTCTTCTCTCCATCCGCAGCGCTACACGTTGGCTTTAGCGGCGCCACCACCACCTACCTGGGCTCCGGCTGGGCGCGGGGAGTACGGGTACACACCTGGTACTCCTGTCAGTATGTACCCGAGTTTGACGCCTCCGTCAACGTGTACTGGTCTTTCACGGGTGAGTGGCGGGTTGAGAGGTTGTTTGTCACGTGTCACCAGGGTTGTGTTTCAATCGGAAGTTTACTGAGGTTATTTGTCACGTGTCATCATGGTTTTGTTTCAGTCGGAAGTTTACTGAGGCTGTTTGTTCCTGAAGACAAGAGTTAATGCCACCACCACTCTCACTCCCTCTTCCAGCGTCACTGCATCTTAGTCCCAATTATCTAGGCATTCACACATTCATTCTTCCGTCCATCTATCCATCCATCCACCAATCAATCCTTACACCCACCCATCCATCATCCATCCATCCACCAATCAATTCTTACACCCACCCATCCATCCATCCATCCACCCACCCACTCATCCACCCATCCATTCATCCATATATCCATTCATTCTTCCTTCCGTCCATCTATTCATCAATCCAGCCATCTGTGCACCAACCAACTCATCCATCCATCCGTCAATCCATCTAACCATCAATTTATCCACCAACCCACCCATTCATTCATTCATTCATTCATTCATTCATCCATCCATCCATCCATCCATCCATCCACCCACCCACCCATTTATTCACCCATCTATTCATTTACCCATCCATCCATCCACACATCCATTTATTCACCCACCCATCCATCCGTTCAAAACAATGTGGAAACAGACACGTTACTGGTTTGCAAGCAGAATACACAGAAACCTTTAATTGGTGCGTTTATAATTGACCTCAAGCTTGCCCTTGCGACTAACTACATGTATATTCTGTGTGAGAACTAACGATGATACTGTTAGCGATTGGCACAACACATGTTGACAGCGAGTGACTATATGATATTATAGTCAGTCGCTGTCAAGATGTGTTGTGCGAATCGCTAACAGTATCATCGTCAGTTCTCACACAGAATATAGTCAGTCGCTGTCAACATGTGTTGTGCGAATCGCTAACAGTATCATCGTCAGTTCTCACACAGAATATAGTCAGTCGCTGTCAACATGTGTTGTGCGAATCGCTAACAGTATCATCGTCAGTTCTCACAAATAATATAAATATTATTCTGTGTGAGAACTGACGATGATACTGTTAGCGATTCGCACAACACATGTTGACAGCGAGTGTTTGCACTTTTCAGACCCTCGGAGCTGGGACACAGCGGTGGGGTACCCAGACACACCCGTCCAGTGCCGGGTAGCCGGGGTAGCCATCAACCAGAACGATCCCATGAACGGAACCCACACCTTCAGTCACACTTACGACTTTCTCCACTTCAAGAATTTCATCTCCAGGCCTGAAGTGTTTGAGGTGATGATGATGATTCTGCTGCTCCTGCTGCTGCTGCTGCTGATGATGATGATGAAGATGATGAAGATGATGAAGATGATGATGTTGATGATGATGAAGATGATGATGATGATGATGATGATGATGATGATGATGACGATAATGATGATGATGATGCTGACGATGATGATGTAATTGTAGTTGTGGTTGTTGTTGATGTTGTTGTTGTTGTTGTTGTTGTTGTTGTCCACTCTTCACGTCTCCAGTGTTGGCGGTGAAACGTTGATCTGCCCCCCGTCCCCTGGCCCTCTCCCCCCCCCCCACCCCATCCCTCCCCGGTCTGGAGAAGGGGGTGGTGGGGGAGGGGGGGGGGTGGAAGCAGTGTAGGAAAGGACAATGGCTGGAGATGGGTGGACTGGTAGCAGTGTAGGAAAGGACAATGGCTGGAGATGGGTGGACAGGTAGCAGTGTAGGAAAGGGCAATGGCTGGAGATGGGTGGACTGGAAGCATTGTGGGAAAGGGCAATGGCTTGGCTGGAGATGGGTGGACTGGTAGCAGTGTAGGAAAGGGCAATGGCTGGAGATGGGTGGACTGGTAGCAGTGTAGGAAAGGACAATGGCTGGAGATGGGTGGACTGGTAGCAGTGTAGGAAAGGGCAATGGCTGGAGATGGGTGGTCTGGTAGCAGTGTAGGAAAGGGCAATGGCTGGAGATGGGTGGACTGGTAGCAGTGTAGGAAAGGGCAATGGCTGGAGATGGGTGGACTGGTAGCAGTGTAGGAAAGGGCAATGGCTGGAGATGGGTGGACTGGTAGCAGTGTAGGAAAGGACAATGGCTGGAGATGGGTGGACTGGTAGCAGTGTAGGAAAGGACAATGGCTGGAGATGGGTGGACTGGTAGCAGTGTAGGAAAGGACAATGGCTGGAGATGGGTGGACAGGTAGCAGTGTAGGAAAGGACAATGGCTGGAGATGGGTGGACTGGTAGCAGTGTAGGAAAGGACAATGGCTGGAGATGGGTGGACTGGTAGCAGTGTAGGAAAGGACAATGGCTGGAGATGGGTGGACTGGTAGCAGTGTAGGAAAGGACAATGGCTGGAGATGGGTGGACTGGTAGCAGTGTAGGAAAGGACAATGGCTGGAGATGGGTGGACTGGTAGCAGTGTAGGAAAGGACAATGGCTGGAGATGGGTGGACTGGAAGCATTGTGGGAAAGGGCAATGGCTTGGCTGGAGATGGGTGGACTGGAAGAGGAAGTTTTGGGTAGATGTTGCCCCCCAAACGTCTTGCTGTTTTATAAGTGCGGTATTTCCTTTTTTGTGATAGTAGACGTCGATCTGCTCTAAATGGGTCGGCCCTTCTCTCGTGTGATAGTTAACGTCGACCTCGTATTAAAGGTGAGGTGCTTCTCTATTGTAGTAGTAGACACACACATCGCGCTCGGCGTGAATTGTGATGGATTGTGATGGATTGTAGTGAATTGTGCTGGATCGTAGTGAATTGTGATGGATCGTAGTGGAATGTGGTGGATTGTGATGATGTTTGTGTTGACGCAGACCCCGGATGACGTGGTGTGTGCGGGCCGTGTTAACAGCCGGACTGTCCCTGACCTACCTGACGCCTTCTCATTCACAGTGGAGGTGGTCAACGTCCTGGACAAACAGGTGTCCTTTATGCAGGTGAGGTTCGAGTCCTTTACACCTGGCCACATTCCCGAAGGCCCGGTAGCTAAACTGGTAGAGCACTGGACTTGTCATCCTTAGGTCGCAGGTTCGAGTCCTTTCCACCTTGCCACATTCCCGAAGGCCCGGTAGTTAAACTGGTAGAGCACTGGACTTGTCATCCTAAGGTCGCAGGTTCGAGTCCTTTCCACCTTGCCACATTCCCGAAGGCCCGGTAGCTCAACTGGTAGAGCACTGGACTTGTCATCCTAAGGTCGCAGGTTCGAGTCCTTTCCACCTTGCCACATTCCCGAAGGCCCGGTAGCTCAACTGGTAGAGCACTGGACTTGTCATCCTAAGGTCGCAGGTTCGAGTCCTTTCCACCTTGCCACATTCCCGAAGGCCCGCTAGCCCAACTAGTAGAGCACTGGACTTGTCATCCTAAGGTCGCAGGTTCGAGTCATTTCCACCTTGCCACATTCCCGAAGGCCCGCTAGCCCAACTAGTAGAGCACTGGACTTGTCATCCTAAGGTCGCAGGTTCGAGTCCTTTCCACCTTGCCACATTCCCGAAGGCCCGCTAGCCCAACTAGTAGAGCACTGGACTTGTCATCCTAAGGTCGCAGGTTTAAAACCAGGCCGGACGGACACGGGTCAACTTTATGTGCAGACTGAGAGAGGTATCCATGTCCCATCCTCGTGTCACCATTGTGGCACGTAGAAAACCTTGGTCATTCTGCCATAAGTGCAGGTGGCTGATTACACCTAAACACGCAGACACCTGGGTAGTGCGACTCTGTTGCTGCTAGCTTTCCACTAGGAGGAAGCGATAGGACAATAAAGTAATGAAAATGAAAAGAAAATGAAAATGAAGGAGAAGTGAGGTACGCGGCGAACGGCGTGAGGCCCAGACAGCCAGACATGCGAACGAAGACTGAAAGAAACAACAAAGGAGAACAAATACCGTTAACAAAACTTCTTAACAGATACAAACAATCTCTTTAACCTAACCTGGAGAGAATAGCTCGCTGAAAGATTGCTCAAACAAGTCTTACCCAGGTATTTAACCCTTATACCCCACTGCTCATCCACACTGGGCTATACAGTGACATAGCTGGCACTGATTTATAGACAGTTCATACAAGTTATTAGAAAGAAATCAAACATAATTGTAAACCAATGACATGCAGGGTTCAGCCTTGATCATGATGTAAGAGGGTATGGGTCATCGGACCCCACAACCACATGCAGTGTTCAGCCTTGATCATGATGTAAGAGGGTATGGGTCATCGGACCCCACAACCACATGCAGTGTTCAGCCTTGATCATGATGTAAGAGGGTATGGGTCATCGGACCCCACAACCACATGCAGTGTTCAGCCTTGATCATGATGTAAGAGAGCATGGGTCATCGGACTCCACAACCAAATGCCATTGGGACATGGTCAAAGGCGCAAAGTTCGAGAAGAGGGGGGGGGGGGTCTGGGACACCCACCATCCCTACCCATACACACACCCGTCCCCGGAATTGTGGTTTGTCCAAGTAAGCTAAATTATGCATCCTGATTTCATTTGAGCTTAGAATGTGCAATCGCAAAAGTATTATTTTAACAAGAGCTGTGTGGAACTGTGACTGACTCTTGTTGCATATGTTTATATTCATAAGAGAAGTTGTAAATGTTCTTTTGTCGTTTAGATTGTACTGGCTCTGTCTCATTGTACGATGATTGTGTCTCTGGCTTTGGGTGAAAGCAGTGGTACGCAAAATTGATGGCATTACAGCGGTGTGTGTGTGTGTGTGTGTGTGTGTGTGTGTGTGTGTGTGTGTGTGTGTGTGTGTGTGTGTGCGTGCGTGCGTGTATGTGTGTGTGTGTGTGTGTGAGAGAGAGAGTGTGTGTGTTTGTGTTTCGTGTATATGTGTGTGTGTGTGTGTATGTGTGTGTGTGTGTGTGTGTGTGTGTGTGCTTGTGTGTGTATGTGTGTGTGTGTGTGTGTGCGTGCGTGCGTGTGTGTGTGTGTGTGTGTGTGTGTGTGCGCGACAGGAGTGGTATGACTACAGGCTGAAGGTGGTCCAGTTTCGCTACGTACCGGGCCCTTACCAGAGCATTTTGTATGGAGGCCGACCACTGAGAGAAGTACACGACTTTGGAACCGGTCAGTGAGTTACATGCCTTGTACATCGTTGATCAATAACATATATCAGAAAGAATTACGTGGCTTTGGGACCGACGAGTGATTTACGTACATGCATGATGACGTCGCTGGTGGTGACGTCACATCTGGTTCCGTCACTGCGCGGTGCGCTGACGTCATCATCAGACACGGAAATGAAACTGGGCGTGATCCTGCCTCGTACAATCGCACTCAGTACAAGTCGGGTAGAAACCGTCCGATCCGATACACATGACTATAGGACCGCCCAGTCTGTTCAATAACTTGACATGCACCAATCAATAGCTTACAGTGCCGATCTGTAGGGCAGAAGAGGTATGATCCGATACACATGACTATAGGACCGTCCAGTCAGTTCAATAACTTGACATGTACCAATCAACAGCTTACAGTGCCGCTCTGTGGAGCAGAAGAGGTATGCTCCGATACACATGACTATAGGACCGCCCAGTCTGTTCAATAACTTGACATGCACCAAGCAACAGCTTACAGTGCCGCTCTGTAGGGCAGAAGAAGTATTCCCGTTGGTGCACTGTTCGCTTGTGTTTTCCTGGTACAAAACAAGCGCGGGCAATAATAACAATTCTTATTTTAAGAGGGCACTAAATAAAGTGCCGTTCACATGGCTGAGTTTCAACCAGCTTTTCCCCACCTTTTCTCGTTTGAAAATCGCTCTTGAGTCTTCGAGGCCAAGTCGGCGAAAAGTGTGCCATGTGTTCGGCCCCGGCGGTTTAGGAACGATTTAGGCCAGATTTAGCACCGACTCCCAAACTCAGTTGAACACTGCTCGACTCGGCCGTGACTTGGCGAAGATTGTGTGCAGACTTTTCTCATCGTGCTAACCGATTGGTTGGCTCTTGCCAGAGATGAAGAAAATGTAGGTTTTACGCCCTCACGGCAAAAGCTAGCCAGAGATATTAGCAGATGCCTATTTCTATCTATGCTCTAGCCAGAGATATGATCATATGCCTATTTCTATCTATGCTCTAGCCAGAGATATGATCAGATGCCTATTTCTATCTATGCTCTAGCCAGAGATATGATCAGATGCCTATTTCTATCTATGCTCTAATCAGAGATGATCAGATGCCTATTTATATCTATGCTCTAGCCAGAGATATGATCAGATGCCTATTTCTATCTATGCTCTAGCCAGAGATATGATCAGATGCCTATTTCTATCTATGCTCTAGCCAGAGATATGATCAGATGCTTATTTCTATCTATGCTCTAGCCAGAGATATTATCAGATGCCTATTTCTATCTCTGCTCTAGCCAGAGATATTATCAGATGCCTATTTCTATCTATGCTCTAGCCAGAGATATTATCAGATGCCTATTTCTATCTATGCTCTAGCCAGAGATATTATCAGATGCCTATTTATATCTATGCTCTAGCAAAACTGCTCTTCCCGCATCAGGAGCTAGTCCCGATAACTTAAATGGCCTTCACGTCTGACGAAAATCGCCGCTTAAAACTAGTTTGATTTTTCGCGCTTTTCACATGTGGAGCGATTTTGATTTGACTTGAACACCAACTGAAATCGCGTGAAAGTTGGGGGAACTACAGGTGGTAGAAAGTCCTCCGTTTGAAAGGTACTTTTACAGAATTAGCAGATGCACACAGTCCGCCAAAAGATGATTGGTTCATGATTTTACCCATGGGACCCCCTCTCTGTTGTGTGGAGGTGTGGCCTACATCATGGACGAGAAGCTGGGCAACTGCACCGTGACGTCAATAGAGCGTGACGTCTTTGATGATAGAGCCGCTGCTGACGTCACACACGTGCGACTGAGAACGGCGGTGGAGTTCTTCGACCTAGACAACACGAAGCCTGTCTACATGGGACCGGTCAGTTCTGCTGACAGGGGGGATAGGGGGGGAGGGGGGGGGGGGGTCAGGGGTGATGACTGTTTATTGGAGAGGTTGAATGACGCGAATTCGCACATGTATATAGATAGTTTAAATCAAAGTTTGAGAGCAGACGTTATAATTATACAGTGTAAGCTAGCCCCCCCCCCCCTTTCCAGATGTAAGGGCACCCTCCACCCCCCCCCCCCCACTCCCCCCCCCCCCCTCCGCCCCTCTGCTGAAGACTGTGTATTACCCCTATTGTTAGCATGACAACGTCGGGTAAACTCTTGCCCTCACTAAAACACAGTTTCGTCAAATGCATTTATTAATGTAACTAATTAATCTCGTATCTATTAATGATTTAATCAATTCATCAATTTATTCATTTATTTATGTATTAGTTATTTGTCTTTTCTTTTAATCATTTACTTATCTGTAATTGTTTAGATATTGGAACAGGGCATAAGACATGTTTAGATATTAGAACAGGGCATAAGACATGTTTAGATATCGGAACAGGGCATAAGACATGTTTAGATATTGGAACAGGGCATAAGACATGTTTAGATATTGGAACAGGGCATAAGACATGTTTAGATATTGGAACAGGGCATAAGACATGTTTAGATATTGGAACAGGGCATAAGACATGTTTAGATATTGGAACAGGGCATAAGACATGTTTAGATATTGGAACAGGGCATAAGACACGTTTAGATATTGGAACAGGGCATAAGACATGTCAAGAAAGACTGAGTGAGGTGAAATAAGTGAGAAACGTATGTCCCCAGAGAACTGTGCGAGGCCTACCGTGTGAGACGTGGATCGCCAACAAGGCGGACTACCCCCCCGGCTCCAACAACACGGCCACACTGGAGTGGTCCTTCAGGGCGGTACGTTTATCTAAACAGACCTTAAGTCACTCGTGGTTAACGTTAACTGGAGTGGTCTTTCAGGGCGGTACGTTCATCTAAACAGACTTTAAGTCACTCGTGGTTAACATTAACTGGAGTGGTCCTTCAGGGCGGTACGTTCATCTACACAGGCCTTAAGTCACCCATGGTTAACATTAACGTAACCGCAAGCCACATCTGGCATTGCGCAACACACCCCACGCGAGGAGAAGATCGTTACCAAATCAGCTTACCACATGCAGACCGTAAAATCGCCTAGTTGTACGGCCTGTGGCCAGAAGGCTGTGAGCTTTGTCTCGGTTGCGCAACTTAGGCAAACCTTGACTATCACTACAGTACTCTCTGCCCCACGGAGCGCCCGTAGCAGATACCTGCGCCAGGGGTGTCGATGGGCGTTGGCAATCGCGCAAAATGTTGCCATCATCTTTCTAGAGCTACCGATCGTTTTACGATTTTCCTCTGAGATGTGGCTAAGCTCATGTCCGTTATGCTACTCTTACACTGTGCCGAATTGTCCTTGCGAATAGAATTTTCCAATAATTCGCAATGATCGGGACATGGTCGCAAGACATTCGTAAATGTTCTTAACCATTCGCCACCATTCGTCTCTTGTTTCGAACAAAGCAACATGTTTATAATATTGGCAAGGACATCATATTCTTAACTTTTTTTGCAAGTATTCGCAAGACATTCGTAACCATCGCTTTGTGTTTGTAACGCTCGCAACCATTCGCTATGCCTGTCTTACACTGTGCTGAATATCCTTGCGAACATTCGTAATCATGCATCGCAATGTACTCGTAACGCTCGCAAGGCATTCGCAACCATTCGCTATGCCTGTCTTTTACTGTGCCGAATATCCGTGCGAATATTCGTAATCATGCATCGCAATGTACTCGTAACGCTCGCAAGGCATTCGCAACCATTCGCTATGCCTGTCTTTTACTGTGCCGAATATCCGTGCGAATATTCGTAATCATGCATCGCAATGTACTCGTAACGCTCGCAAGGCATTCGCAAACATTCGTGATGCCAGTCTTACACTGTGCCGAATATTCTTGCGAATATGGATTATTATGCATTCACAATGATCGGTAGACATTCGCAAGCACTCGCAATCATTCGTAAGACATTCGCAAGGATTCTTTAGGCTTCGAATGGTCAATATTGTTCCTGTCCATTCGTCTTTGTTTTTTTTATTAATACAACATGTTCATATACACATTTCTTGCGAATGTCTTAAGAATGGTTGCGAGTGCTTGCGAATATGTTGCATTGCGAGAGCTACGAATACCTTTACGATGATTACGAATGGCTTGCGATACTTACGAGTACGTTGCGAACAAGTGAAGAATATGCCTTCCTTGCGAAGACAAGCAGTCCACAATAAGCAGTCGGTTAAATTCATCATTTGATTACAGAAACAGTCGATGTGAATCTGTCGCCATCATTATCTTGTCAATGCAAGTACACGCGTACCTATATTACAGGACAACTGGACGTCAACACTGGACCAGCAGGCGCTGCTGAGTGGCGGCACACCGGTGCAGATGCATCTAGAGTTGGCTGGGGAAGAGTACGACAACAACTTCTTCCATTTCTTCAAGTCGCGACCTGACGTGCTGGCTTTTGACGTGTCGCCCTGCTTCCTACACAGGGGGAGGCGCAACTTTGACTTTGCCATCTCCAGTAAGTCACCTTATTCTGACTTTGCCATCTCCAGTAAGTCACCTCATTCTGACTTTGCCATCTCCAGTAAGTCACCTTATTCTGACTTTGCCATCTCCACTAAGTCACCTCATTCTGACTTTGCCATCTCCAGTAAGTCACCTCATTCTGACTTTGCCATCTCCAGTAAGTCACCTCATTCTGACTTTGCCATCTCCAGTAAGTCACCTCATTCTGACTTTGCCATCTCCAGTAAGTCACCTCATTCTGACTTTGCCATCTCCAGTAAGTCACCTCATTCTGACTTTGCCATCTCCAGTAAGTCACCTCATTCTTACTTTGCAATATGCAGTAAGTCACGTCATTTGTGACCCTCCACCACGGAATGAGTCGCATGTCGCCTTTAAAGAGTTTGTTATGCTCTATCCAGTGGTGAAGACCGTTTTAGAAAAGAGCAAAAACTGTTTAAGTTATAAGCCTGTGACTAAGGTGACCCTCACACTGTTACAAGGGGTCCTGATTTGGCCTATTATGGACCGCTGGACCCGAAAAGCAACAGCTAACTAACTAACACTGTTACAAGACACTCCCGGGACTTATATTAAGCTTAGCGAAGAACCGCGCGAGGTGACATGCGACTCATTTCGTGGTGGAGGGTCACATTTTGACTTTGACATTTGAACTAGGTCACGTCATTATGACGTTGCCATCTCCGGTAATTTGGTTCATTTTACTAAGCAATTTGAATAAAGTCACGTCATTTTGACTTTGACTTTGCCGTCTTAAGAAAGTCACGTCATTTTAAATGTGCCATATCCAGTACGTCATGTCATTTTGGCTTTGCTATCTGAAGTAGTTCACGTCATTCTGACTTTACCATCTCCAGTAACATCACATCATTTTGAATTTGACATCTCCAGAAAGTTTTTTGTTTAGCCATCTACAGGAAATCTTAGTGAGATTACCTCATTTTGTCTTTGCAATCTTCAATGAGTTACGTCATTTTGACTTTGGCATCTATAGTAAGTCACGTCTTTCTGATTTTATCATATTAAGTAAGTTTTGTCATTCTGACTATGCCATGTCCCGTAAGTTACGTCATTTGGACTTTAACATTTGAGTACGTCACGTCATTTGGACTTCGCTATCTGCAGTCACGTCACGTCATTTTCACCTTGCCACCTCAAGACAGTAACGTCATTTTCATTCAATCATTTGCAGTAAGTCGCGTCATTTCAACTCGAGCTTCTCTGTTCCTTGAGGCTGTGGATTTACAGTGATGTACAGTTATGACAAGATAAGCAATAACAACAAGAGTTTTGTTTGTGTTCCTAAAGTCCAGACATGTTGCAGACGATTTCCTGGCCAACGTCAAGCGCAACTTACGGGAGTTCAAGTTGTCGGTCCTGGCCTCTCTGGTCTACGTCACGGAGTTGTCTGCTCTTCGCATCGCTGACATCCAGGTGGACCGTTGATGCAATTCTCTCCGCGTGAAAGAAAACAAGTCTTGATAAACACACACACACACACACACACACACACACACACACACACACACACACACACACACACACACACACACACACACACACAATGACACATCCACACATACGCCACACCCTCATCTTGATTTTCAGTCAATGTTAAAACATTTACTCATAACTTTACTCAATGTAAAAAGACCAATGAAGAAGGATGATCGGCGCCTAGTAAAAAAAAAAGAGAACAAAAGAAGATGTGAATGTCGTTTCCTCGTGCAGGTTGTGTTCCTGGACAATATCCACATCCGGGTATCCTTGCTGGACAAAGCGCCCATTTCCGGTGACGTCAGCAAGGTCCAAGCGCAGCCAGAACTGGACAACTCGGCCAACGCCTTGCTGCAGGTCATCAGAAACAACAGCTTCATCATCGGGGGCTTCGGACCTGATGGCCAGGTATGCAGGAGATGTAGAGGTTACATGCCGAGTTTCAGTGATTATTAAAAAATAATGGTCGAAGTTAGCGGATCATGAAAAATGCGAGCTTCAGCAATAATGGCAATAACAAAGACGCATGGTTCCGGTTTCTTCGACGTGTATAAAGTACACACATGCCTCGCCAGGTTTGTTTCTGTGACTGGTCAACAGACGATGCCATTTGCTTTGTTTGTGTTTTTGTGTGTGTTGCTAACCGTGCATACAAAATAGATTACGTGTAAAATCAAACAACAAACCTTGCACAGTTCAAGAAGCTGCAATCTGATTCTGAAGCGATCTTTCTCTGATTCTAGCAGACGGTTTTTTCAATGTTTGACACAAAAGCAGCAAACTCTCCTGTCTACATGGAACGTCCTTGTACAGTGCAATGTTGAAATGAAGTTACCGGTCTGAAACATTTAGCCGTTGACTTTCTTCTGAGACAATCCTTGTTCTCTTATCATCTACAGATTTACCGCAGTCTTCATCACGCGAAGCCCCAACAGAAGTCAGACTTTCGAACATAAAATATACGTAAGCAAGCATGATACGTCGAGTCATGACGTCATATGAATCCTGGCATATTGACGTAATGCCAAACATCCGGTTATTTCGAGTCTTCTCCGTAATACATGTCAATGGCTTTTTCAATGTTCGGTCATTTCCGTGGATAAATGCGCAAAGAGAAATGCGCACTAAACTGTCACTGTCGTCTGCAATCGACGGCATGGACCATTCTGGTAGTTGTTGCTGACAAAAACATGATTTTAAAACAGAATATAATTTAAGAATAGCAATATAAACGCTATTGTGTTTTCAGCGTAGCAATATGGTCCAATATTTTGACTCGAAAAAGTATAATGCGTCGGCATTATACTTTATACTTGGGGTAAGTGATTTTGGTTGCTGGGTAAGTTACCGAAAAATAACTAGCCCTACAAGTTTACAGAGAGAAAGAAGCAGAGGGGGGAATAAGCTCCGATATGACCCTTCTCTCTCAACACACACACAGACACTCACACGCGCGCGCACACACATTCACACACGCGCACACGTACGCGCGCGCACACACACACACACAAACACACACACACACACACACAAACACACACTCACACTCCATCCCTATCAGTGAGCCATACTGACCAGCATACTTGACAACAATCGTGGCCAAAGTGATGACACATCATTCATTTGCTGGCTTGTGTTCCAGATAACTGGCATACTCTTTGCTGTCAACACAGTCGGGGCCCCCGTCTGACACCTGGCCGTCTCACACCTGACCGTCTCACACCTGACCGTCTGACACCTGACCGTCTCACACCTGACCGTCTGACACCTGACCGTCTCACACCTGATCGTCTGACACCTGACCGTCTCACACCTGACCGTCTCACACCTGGCCGTCTGACACCTGACCGTCTCACAACTGACCGTCTGACACCTGACCGTCTCACACCTGACACCTGACCGTCTGACACCTGACCGTCTGACACCTGACCGTCTGACACCTGACCGTCTTACACCTGACCGTCTCACACCTGACCGTCTCACACCTGACTGTCTCACACCTGACCGTCTCACACCTGACCGTCTCACACCTGACCGTCTCACACCTGACCGTCTGACACCTGACCGTCTGACACCTGACCGTCTGACACCTGACCGTCTCACACCTGACCATCTCACACCTGACCGACTGACACCTCACCGTCTCACACCTGACCGTCTGACACCTGACCGTCTGACACCTGTCCGTCTCACACCTGACCGTCTCACACCTGACCGTCTCACACCTGACCGTCTCACACCTGATCGTCTGACACCTGACCGTCTCACACCTGACCGTCTGACACCTGACCGTCTGACACCTGACCGTCTGACACCTGACCGTCTGACACTTGACCGTCTGACACCTGCCCGTCTGTCACCTGACCGTCTGACACCTGACCGTCTGCCACCTGACCGTCTGCCACCTGACCGTCTGCCACCTGACCGTCTGCCACCTGACCGTCTGACACCTGACCGTCTGACACCTGACCGTCTGACACCTGACCGTCTGACACCTGACCGTCTCACAGCGGACCGTCTCACACCTGACCGTCTCACACCTGACCGTCTCACACCTGACCGTCTGACACCTGACCGTCTCACACCTGACCGTCTCCCACCTGACCGTCTCGCACCTGACCGTCTCGCACCTGACCGTCTCACACCTGACCGTCTCACACCTGACCGTCTCACACCTGACCGTCTCACACCTGACCGTCTCAGACCTGACCGTCTCACACCTCACCGTCTCACACCTCACCGTCTCACACCTGACCATCTCACACCTGACCGTCTCACACCTGACCGTCTCACACCTGACCGTCTCACACCTCAACGTCTCACACCTCACCGTCTCACACCTCACCGTCTCACACCTCACCGTGTCACACCTCACCGTCTCACACCTCACCGTCTCACACCTCACCGTCTCACACCTCACCGTCTCACACCTCACCGTCTCACACCTCACCGGTCTTTTACATGGTGTTAGCCCATCCTTATCTTGGACATATGTTTTTGATAAATCAAAATCTTAAAAAATAGTTCACACAAAAACAGTCGCTTTTACAAAATGAATTCATGTCAACATCCCACTCGGCACAGAGAACATCCGGGCTCTTCACTTTTGCTATTTATCCAAGTGGAGGGATGTTCTTTTTCATGTTCTGATCTCTTCTTCTTCTTCTTCTTCTTCTTCTTCTTCTGCGTTCCTGGGCTGAAACTCCCACGTACACTCGTGTTTTTTGCACGAATGGGGATTTACGTGTATGACCGTTTTTACCCCGCCATTCAGGCAGCCATACGCCGCTTTCGGATGATGCATGCTTGGTATTTTCGTGTTTCTATAACCCACCGAACTCTGACATGGATTACAGGATCTTTTTCGTGCGCACTTGGTCCTGTGCTTGCGTGTCCACACGATCTAAAGTAAGCTGGCAGGAGAGTGCCTTTAAATGTAATCTTAGTTTACTTCTGGTTATATTTAATGGTTTTGCTGTTTCTTCTTTTGTGGTGTTCCTGTGTCATTTGTAATGCTGCTGTTCGTAGAGTTAGTACTGTTGATCAAATTATATAGATTTTCTCAAAAGTATGTGTGACAAATGCAGTCTTGGCTTCTCTTAAAACAAGCAACGCTCACATAGAAACATGGTTTTGCTTTTTATGTTTTATTATTTTTATTTTTTTATTGTGTTTTTTCTTTGTTGATTTTGTCGTTTGTCGTTGTTTTTGTTTTGTGTCGTGCTAGTTTAATTATATGCACTGTTGTTGTGTTAAATTTAGACATCCGTCACCAAGATGGTGGTGTTGCCGGACAGTGTCCGAGAGTACGTGCACGAGAGTGACCTGGCTCTGACCAGCACCACGCCCAGCGTCACCACAACCACGCCCACAGCGGTCAGCAAGACATCTCCCACACCCTCCGCCTCCAAACTGCCGCCTGGCGTGTCTCAAACCACGCCCACCGGACAGAAAAGCACCCCCAGTGCTCAGAGAAGCACGCCCACGCCCATTTCGTCCAGAACGACTTCCAAAGAGTCAGGCACGACACGGAAGCCTAGTACCGGTCACGATGTGGGAAGCCCTGGTGGGGCCACGGGATATTCTCCCGGTGAGTGTGTTGCGTTCACGTTGGAGAGAAATATACAGCTCTAATTAGACCCCCCACCCCCCCTGCACACACACACAGTTTGTCATGCTTACCAGCTGACATGTTTCGTGCTGACGGCGAAGGGAAGCAACTGTAGTCAGTATAGTACGGACGTAATGATGACTGACCTCCCTTGGAAACACTTCCTGTAAAGGCGGTCCTTAAATAGCCCGAAGTCGACTTCTTGAAAACTTCCCGAAGTCTTGTTACTTCGAGTTGTCGACTTGGCCTAATTAAGTACAAGCTTAACGCACACGCTACGTTGTAAGCATGGCTGAATAAACCCTGTTTTCCCGCCAACATCTTGTGTTTATATCACCAGCCAGCCCACTTCCAACTGAAGTTTTCGCGGAATCGACTTGGGTCTAAATTAATGACCGCCTTACCTTGCTTGTCTGTTTGGTTTAAACAAAATTTTTGTATTCAGAATTTCTTCGCATGAACAGTTGGGACACGCACTCAAGCAAATGCTTATATCACGTGACCAGAACAATACTAAATTACACACATTTTCGTAATGGTGGACATAACAACAATAAACCAGAAGAACAAATTGAAAGAATGGGGATGGGGAACTAACTAGAAACAAAAGAATCTACAGAAGATAAAAAGAAAAGGGAGGGGGAGGGGGGAGAAAGTACTAACAACCACAAGGAGAGACTAGGACGAAAGCACATAGGAAGAGAGCATCAAGTCTAAGACATGCAACATGTAAATTCAAGTAAATGTAACAATTTTATGGAAGGCAGTAATTCTGTTTATTTGGTTGATTGCAAGATTGAAAGGTGATCTGGTTACCTGCTTGATTGATGACAATAACAACACTTTATCGTCAATTAAAATTAATATATTAAAATGGAATATTCTTCTAAATACGTCAAGAATTGTGACCTGGACATTCACAAATACATAAAACACATAGATTATTGTTTTCATTATTTATTTGTTTTGTTTACCTCATTTGCATGCAGACTTCTTCAACCCTGAGTTGTTTTGGCCTTTTTTCTGTCTTTTTTTCTTGCATTTGATTCTTTGTTTGTAAGGCGGGGAGCATCTCTCTCTAATTATTGACATGATTGATTGATTGATTGATTAACTGTTGGCTTTTCTATACCGTTCCAGGCGCCATGGGAGGGCTGGCGATGGGAACCCTGGCTCTGGGGGCCCTGCTCGGAACGGGCTCGGCTATCATCTTCATACGGCGCACGTCCCGAAGATAGTCCTTTCTGTCATGCTGACGTCACACCACATACACTACTCACTGACGTTACACCACATATACTACAAACTGACGTCACACCACAGACACTACTCACTGACGTTACACCACAGATACTACACACTGACGTCATACATCAGATACTACATACTGACGTCACACCACAGACACTACTCACTGACGTCACATCACAGACACTACTCACTGACGTCACACCACAGAAACTACACACTGACGTCACACCACAGACACTACTCACTGACGTCACATCACAGACACTACACACTGACGTCATACCATATATACTACTCACTGACGTCACACCACAGAAACTATACACACTGATGTCACACCACAAACACTACACACTGACGTCACACCACATACGATACTCACTGACGTCACACCATATACACTACACATTGACGTCAAACCACATACACTACTTACTGACTTCACTCCACAGAAACTACACACTGACGTCACACCACATACACTACTCACTGACGTCACACCACAGAGACTACACACTGACGTCACACCACATATACTACACACTGACGTCACACCACATGCACTACTCAATGACATCACACCACGTACACTACTCACTGACGTCACATTACTGACTCACGTCACACCACATGCACTACTGACGCCACACCACATACACTACATACTGACGTCACACCACATATACTACTCACTGACGTCACACCACAGAAACTATACACACTGACGTCACACCACAAACAATACACACTGACGTCACACCACATACGCTACTCACTGACGTCACACCATATACACTACACATTGACGTCAAACCACATACCCTACTTACTGACGTCACTCCACATACATGTACACTACACACTGACGTCACACCACATACACTACTCACTGACGTCACACCACAGAAACTACACACTGACGTCACACCACATATACTACACACTGACGTCACACCACATTCACTACACACTGACATCACATCACGTACACTATTCACTGACGTCTCATTACTGACTTACGTCACACCTCAGACACTACACACTGACGTCACACCCCATACACAACTCAATGACGTCACACCACATACCCTACCCACTGACGTCACACCACAGACATTACTCTTTGACGTCACACCCCATACACAACTCAATGACGTCACACCACATACCCTACCCACTGACGTCACACCACATACACTACTTACTGAAGTCACATCACCGACACTACTCACTGACGTCACACCACCGACACTACTCACTTACGTCACACCACATGCACTACTCACTGACGTCACTCCAGTCAAAAATGATAGCCTTTACGCTCCTATCAAGTGACAAGAACGGATATTTTGTTGTAAAAAAAATGACACAGGTTTGGTGCAATGTGTCATACATCGGTTCTCACAACGTGTTTTTTTTAGCGTGAGGTTGTGTGCGCGTTTCCGAGATAAAAGGTTGTGTGCGCGTTTGTTAGTCCGTTTGCATGAGTGTGGTAGATTAGAACGTGTGCGTAATATGTTCATGTTCTACACCGTGTGTGTGTGTGTGTGTGCGCGTGTGTGTGTGTGTGTGTGTGTGTGTGTGTTGTGTGTCTATGTGTGTGTGTTGGGTGTGTATTGTGTGTGTGTGTGTGTGTGTGTGTGTGTGTGTGTGTGTGTGTGTGTGTGTGTGTGTGTGACAACAGTACGTGCTCTCCCCCCCCCCCCCACCCCTTCCCGGGCCCCTCTCCACCTGTGGACAATCTAATTTGTTGCGTCAATAAAAAGTGACACCAGTCATGGTTTGTTTCGCTCCTTTCTTTGTTCTCAATTCATTGACTCGTGCATTCTTTGTGTTTGTATGTTCTATTTGGGCATCTTCGTATCATATGTATACCTTTGTCTGATATCTACTTCAATTCTTTCGCAGGATACTTCGTGTGTTAGCGTCAGAAAGTCTGTTAGTAAGTCAGTCTGTCACTTACGCAGTCAGACTTGACAGTTTGTAAACGCGTTGGTTTGTTTGCTTGCAAATCATTGTACTTCTTCCCAGCTCGCAAGAGACGTTATTTCGTATTAGCAGTGCTCGATTCGAACGGCGGGTAAGGGCCCGTTCACACACACACACACACACACACACACACACACACACACACACACACACACACACACACACACACACACACACACACACACACATATATATTTTTTTTGATTTGCCATGTGCTGGATTTTGACGGCGAGCCCCTCGCAAAAATGTAGAGCTGTGTGACGGGGGCCATACAAATACTACATCACGACTGTACTGCGCCACCACCCGGCTACACTTGTTTTGTGCAGTTCAAAATAAGCGTAGGGAGAGCGCGCAGTTTCGAGACCTAGCATATCCCACCCCGACCAAACCACGCTCGTAAAGATCCTCCCACATTTGGCCCACGATTGGCCACGCTCTCCACAAATTGTGGATGTTTGATTGCTGGCTTCTTATAGACATCGGGTGTCTGGCACAGTTAAAACCACACATGTCAGGGGGGGGGGGGGACATTTCAACATCTGTTGGTCGCTTCTTATTGACATTGGGTGTCTGACACAGTTAAAACCACACATGTCAGGGGGGGGGGACATTTCAACATCTGTTGGTCACTTCTTATAGACATTGGGTGTCTGACACAGTTAAAACCACCCATGTAAGGGGGGGGGGGGGGACATTTCAACATCTGTTGGTCGCTTCTTATTGACATTGGGTGTCTGACACAGTTAAAACCACACATGTCTGTTGGGGGAGGGGGGGGGGGCATTTCAACATCTGTTGGTCGCTTCTTATTGACATTGGGTGTCTGACACAGTTAAAACCACACATGTCTGTTGGGGGAGGGGGGGGGGGGACATTTCAACATCTGTTGGTCGCTTCTTATAGACATTGGGTGTCTGTCACAGTTAAAACCACACATGTCAGGGGGGGGGGGGGGGCATTTCAACATCTGTTGGTCGCTTCTTATAGACATTGGGTGCCTGTCACAGTTAAAACCACACATGTAAGGGGGGGGGGGGAGAACTTTCAACATCTGTTGGTCACTTCTTATAGACATTGGGTGTCTGACACAGTTAAAACCACACATGTAAGGGGGGGGGGGGACATTTCAACATCTGTTGGTCGCTTCTTATAGACATTGGGTGTCTAGCACAGTTAAAACCACACATGTAAGGGGGGGGGGGGGACATTTCAACATCTGTTGGTCGCTTCTTATAGACATTGGGTGTCTAGCACAGTTAAAACCACACATGTAAGGGGGGGGGGGGGGGACATTTCAACATCTGTTGGTCGCTTCTTATAGACATTGGGTGTCTAGCACAGTTAAAACCACACATGTCAGGGGGGGGGGGGGGGGGACAATTCAACATCTGTTGGTCGCTTCTTATTGACATTGGGTGTCTGACACAGTTAAAACCACACATGTCTGTTGGGGAAGGGGGGGGGACATTTCAACATCTGTTGGTCGCTTCTTATAGACATTGGGTGTCTGTCACAGTTAAAACCACACATGTCAGGGGGGGGGGGGGGGGACATTTCAACATCTGTTGGTAGCTTCTTATAGACATTGGGTGTCTGACACAGTTAAAACCACACATGAAAGGAGGGGGGGGACATTTCAACATCTGTTGGTCGCTTCTTATAGACATTGGGTGTCTAGCACAGTTAAAACCACACATGTCAGGGGGGGGGGGGACAATTCAACATCTGTTGGTCGCTTCTTATTGACATTGGGTGTCTGACACAGTTAAAACCATACATGTCTGTTGGGGGAGGGGGGGGACATTTCAACATCTGTTGGTCGCTTCTTATAGACATTGGGTGTCTGTCACAGTTAAAACCACACATGTCAGGGGGGGGGACATTTCAACATCTGTTGGTCGCTTCTGATAGACATTGGGTGTCTGACACAGTTAAAACCACACATGTAAGGGGGGGGGGACATTTCAACATCTGTTGGTCGCTTCTTTTAGACATTGGGTGTCTGACACAGTTAAAACAACACATGTAAGGGGGGGGGGGGGACATTTCAACATCTGTTGGTCGCTTCTTATAGACATTAGGTGTCTGACACAGTTAAAACCACACATGTAAGGGGGGGGGGGGACATTTCGACATCTGTTGGTCGCTTCTTATAGACATTGGGTGTCTGGCACAGTTAACACCACACATGTAAGGGGGGGGGGGACATTTCAACATCTGTTGGTCGCTTCTTATAGACATTGGGTGTCTGACACAGTTAAAACCACACATGTAAGGGGGGGGGGAATTTCAACATCTGTTGGTCGCTTCTTATAGACATTGGGTGTCTGACACAGTTAAAACCACACATGTCAGGGGGGGGGGGGGACATTTCAACATCTGTTGGTCGCTTTTTATAGACATTGGGTGTCTGGCACAGTTAAAACCACACATGTAAGGGGGGGGGGACATTTCAACATCTGTTGGTCGCTTCTTATAGACATTGGGTGTCTGACACAGTTAAAACCACACATGTCAGGGGGGGGGGGGGGGCATTTCAACATCTGTTGGTCGCTTCTTATAGACATTGGGTGTCTGACACAGTTAAAACCACACATGTAAGGGGGGGAGGGGGGACATTTCAACATCTGTTGGTCGCTTCTTATAGACATTGGGTGTCTAGCACAGTTAAAACCACACATGTCAGGGGGGGGGGGACATTTCAACATCTGTTGGTCGCTTCTTATAGACATTGGGTGTCTGACACAAGGAAAACCACACATGTCTGGGGGGACATTTCAACATCTGTTGGTCGCTTCTTATAGACATTGGGTGTCTGACACAGTTAAAACCACCCATGTAAGGGGGGGGGGGGACATTTCAACATCTGTTGGTCGCTTCTTATTGACATTGGGTGTCTGACACAGTTAAAACCACACATGTCTGTTGGGGGAGGGGGGGGGGGCATTTCAACATCTGTTGGTCGCTTCTTATTGACATTGGGTGTCTGACACAGTTAAAACCACACATGTCTGTTGGGGGAGGGGGGGGGGGACATTTCAACATCTGTTGGTCGCTTCTTATAGACATTGGGTGTCTGTCACAGTTAAAACCACACATGTCAGGGGGGGGGGGGCATTTCAACATCTGTTGGTCGCTTCTTATAGACATTGGGTGCCTGTCACAGTTAAAACCACACATGTAAGGGGGGGGGGGAGAACTTTCAACATCTGTTGGTCACTTCTTATAGACATTGGGTGTCTGACACAGTTAAAACCACACATGTATGGGGGGGGGGGACATTTCAACATCTGTTGGTCGCTTCTTATAGACATTGGGTGTCTAGCACAGTTAAAACCACACATGTAAGGGGGAGGGGACATTTCAACATCTGTTGGTCGCTTCTTATAGACATTGGGTGTCTAGCACAGTTAAAACCACACATGTAAGGGGGGGGGGACATTTCAACATCTGTTGGTCGCTTCTTATAGACATTGGGTGTCTAGCACAGTTAAAACCACACATGTCAGGGGGGGGGGGGGAGACAATTCAACATCTGTTGGTCGCTTCTTATTGACATTGGGTGTCTGACACAGTTAAAACCACACATGTCTGTTGGGGAAGGGGGGGGGACATTTCAACATCTGTTGGTCGCTTCTTATAGACATTGGGTGTCTGTCACAGTTAAAACCACACATGTCAGGGGGGGGGGGACATTTCAACATCTGTTGGTAGCTTCTTATAGACATTGGGTGTCTGACACAGTTAAAACCACACATGAAAGGAGGGGGGGGGACATTTCAACATCTGTTGGTCGCTTCTTATAGACATTGGGTGTCTGACACAGTTAAAACCACACATGTAAGGGGGGGGGGGGGACATTTCAACATCTGTTGGTCGCTTCTTATAGACATTGGGTGTCTAGCACAGTTAAAACCACACATGTCAGGGGGGGGGGGGACAATTCAACATCTGTTGGTCGCTTCTTATTGACATTGGGTGTCTGACACAGTTAAAACCATACATGTCTGTTGGGGGAGGGGGGGGACATTTCAACATCTGTTGGTCGCTTCTTATAGACATTGGGTGTCTGTCACAGTTAAAACCACACATGTCAGGGGGGGGGGGGGGACATTTCAACATCTGTTGGTCGCTTCTGATAGACATTGGGTGTCTGACACAGTTAAAACCACACATGTAAGGGGGGGGGGGGACATTTCAACATCTGTTGGTCGCTTCTTTTAGACATTGGGTGTCTGACACAGTTAAAACAACACATGTAAGGGGGGGGGGGGACATTTCAACATCTGTTGGTCGCTTCTTATAGACATTGGGTGTCTGACACAGTTAAAACCACACATGTAAGGGGGGGGGGGGGACATTTCGACATCTGTTGGTCGCTTCTTATAGACTTTGGGTGTCTGGCACAGTTAACACCACACATGTAAGGGGGGGGGGACATTTCAACATCTGTTGGTCGCTTCTTATAGACATTGGGTGTCTGACACAGTTAAAACCACACATGTCAGGGGGGGGGGGGGGACATTTCAACATCTGTTGGTCGCTTCTTATAGACATTGGGTGTCTGACACAGTTAAAACCACACATGTCAGGGGGGGGGGGGGACATTTCAACATCTGTTGGTCGCTTTATATAGACATTGGGTGTCTGGCACAGTTAAAACCACACATGTAAGGGGGGGGGGGGGACATTTCAACATCTGTTGGTCGCTTCTTATAGACATTGGGTGTCTGACACAGTTAAAACCACACATGTCAGGGGGGGGGGGGCATTTCAACATCTGTTGGTCGCTTCTTATAGACATTGGGTGTCTGACACAGTTAAAACCACACATGTCAGGGGGGGGGGGGACATTTCAACATCTGTTGGTCGCTTTATATAGACATTGGGTGTCTGGCACAGTTAAAACCACACATGTAAGGGGGGGGGGGACATTTCAACATCTGTTGGTCGCTTCTTATAGACATTGGGTGTCTGACACAGTTAAAACCACACATGTCAGGGGGGGGGGGGCATTTCAACATCTGTTGGTCGCTTCTTATAGACATTGGGTGTCTGACACAGTTAAAACCACACATGTAAGGGGGGGAGGGGGGACATTTCAACATCTGTTGGTCGCTTCTTATAGACATTGGGTGTCTAGCACAGTTAAAACCACACATGTCAGGGGGGGGGGGGGGGACATTTCAACATCTGTTGGTCGCTTCTTATAGACATTGGGTGTCTGACACAGTTAAAACCACACATGTAAGGGGGGGGGGACATTTCACCATCTGTTGGTCGCTTCTTATAGACATTGGGTGTCTGACACAGTTAAAACCACACATGTCAGGGGGGGGGGGGACATTTCAACATCTGTTGGTCGCTTTTTATAGACATTGGGTGTCTGGCACAGTTAAAACCACACATGTAAGGGGGGGGGGGGGGACATTTCAACATCTGTTGGTCGCTTCTTATAGACATTGGGTGTCTGACACAGTTAAAACCACACATGTCAGGGGGGGGGGGGCATTTCAACATCTGTTGGTCGCTTCTTATAGACATTGGGTGTCTGACACAGTTAAAACCACACATGTAAGGGGGGGAGGGGGGACATTTCAACATCTGTTGGTCGCTTCTTATAGACATTGGGTGTCTAGCACAGTTAAAACCACACATGTCAGGGGGGGGGGGACATTTCAACATCTGTTGGTCGCTTCTTATAGACATTGGGTGTCTGGCACAGTTAAAACCACACATGTAAGGGGGGGGGGGGACATTTAAACATCTGTTGGTCGCTTCTTATTGACATTGGGTGTCTGACACAGTTAAAACCACACATGTCAGGGGGGACATTTCAATATCTGTTGGTCGCTTCTTCTTGACATTGGGTGTCTGACACAGGGAAAACCACACATGTCAGGGGGGGGAGGGGGGGACATTTCAACATCTGTTGGTCGCTTCTTATAGACATTGGGTGTCTGACACAAGGAAAACCACACATGTCTGGGGGGACATTTCAACATCAGTTGGTCGCTTCTTATTGACATTGGGTGTCTGACACAGTTAAAACCACACATGTCAGGGGGGGGAGGGGGGGACATTTCAACATCTGTCGGTCGCTTCTTATAGACATTGGGTGTCTAGCGCAGGAAAACCTTTTGGCGACAAGGTTCGGGCCTCTGATCTCTCTGGTTCAATTCATTAGCATTGTTAGGGAGAATGTTTGAATGTAACAGCGTAAGAATGTTAAAACTGCACTGCAGGGAAAGTCCCAACGATCTATTGAGGCTAAATTCCCCAGAAACCGTCTCCACAAATGGCTGCTTTGTGACCGTATCGTTGAATGTATCAGATTACAAAAAGTACGCGGCTGTCTTTCTGCCCCAGTGTGAGTTCACCGTGGCCCCGATGTGCAGTCGTGCGTGACGTCACGAGAGTCCGGGTACACGTATCGTGTGTCAGCGCTGAAGCCTATATATTGTTAGTCACTCTTGATGTTGAGTCACTCTTGATGTTGACGTGAGTATCGGGAACTTCATGTCTCGCTCAATGGGTTTTCAGTTCGGTCTTCGATCTTCAGTCCTGAGATATCAGGCTGACGTCGTTAGTTGTGCGTGCAGGAAATATTGCACTGAACGTCTTCCATGCTGATCATACCTCAGATAGCCAGGACACATCTTCACAACGCCTGTGTTTGACTGTATTGCCTTTGTTGTTCTAGTATCGGTCTAAGACTTTGGATGTGTCTACTTTCTTTTTAAAGGGATAGACCTACCGGGATTGTGACTAGAAATAGCTTTAAGCATGGAGCTTACCATGTGAACTGTGACAGGAGACAAACTGGCATCAGTCTCGGCTAGCACTGTCAGCTGAAGACAGTCTCGGCTAGCACTGTCAGCTGAAGACAGTCTCGGCTAGCACTGTCAGCTGAAGACAGTCTCGGCTAGCACTGTCAGCTGAAGACAGTCTCGGCTAGCACTGTCAGCTGAAGACAGTCTCGGCTAGCACTGTCAGCTGAAGACAGTCTCGGCTAGCACTGTCAGCTGAAGACAGTCTCGGCTAGCACTGTCAGCTGAAGAGACGACAAGAAATAACAACCAACCATTGGATGTGTCGAGATAGCCACAAGTTGCCAGGTGACATCGCTGAACAGAGGTAAGACTATGTGTGTAGAGGTAAGACTGTGTCTGTAATGGTAAGACTGTGTGTGTAGAGGTAAGACTGTGTGTGTAGAGGTAAGACTCTGTGTGTGTAGAGGTAAGACTGTGTTTGTGTGGATGTAAGACTGTGTGTGTGTAGGGGTAAGACTGTGTGTGTAGAGGTAAGACTGTGTGTGTAGAGGTAAGATTGTGTGTGTAGAGGTAAGACTGTGTGTGTAGAGGTAAGATTGTGTGTGTAGAGGTAAGACTGTGTGTGTAGAGGTAAGATTGTGTGTGTAGAGGTACGACTGTGTGTGTAGAGGTAATACTGTGTGTGTAGAGGTAAGACTGTGTGTGTAGAGGTAAGACTGTGTGTGTAGAGGTAAGATTGTGTGTGTAGAGGTAAGACTGTGTGTGTAGAGGTAAGATTGTGTGTGTAGAGGTAAGACTGTAAGTGTAGAGGTAAGATTGTGTGTGTAGAGGTAAGACTGTGTGTGTAGAGGTAAGATTGTGTGTGTAGAGGTAAGACTGTGTGTGTAGAGGTAAGATGGTGTGTGTAGAGGTAAGACTGTGTGTGTAGAGGTAAGACTGTGTGTGTAGAGGTAAGATTGTGTGTGTAGAGGTAAGACTGTGTGTGTAGAGGTAAGACTGTGTGTGTAGAGGTAAGACTGTGTGTGTAGAGGTAAGACTATGTGTGTAGAGGTAAGACTGTGTCTGTAATGGTAAGACTGTGTGTGTAGAGGTAAGTCTGTGTAGAGGTAACACTGTGTGTGTAGAGGTAAGACTGTGTCTGTAATGGTAAGACTATGTGTGTAGAGGTAAGACTGTGTGTGTAGAGGTAAGACTGTGTGTGTAGAGGTAAGACTGACTGTGTGTGTAGAGGTAAGACTGTGTGTGTAGAGGTAAGACTGTGTGTGTAGAGGTAAGACTGTGTGTGTAGAGGTAAGACTGTGTGTGTAGAGGTAAGACTGTGTGTAGAGAGCATTGAAAGAATTATGTGAGCTTCAAACAGCTTCAAAAACACGTTGCTTGAGGCGAGCCCACACTTATTCAGTGTTGTGAAGATTTCTGTCGTTCCTTGCTTGCCTCGCGATACACATTCCTCTGTGCCTATGTTGACACTCATTGTTGTAAAAAAGGTGAAGCCAAGGTATGTATCATCTACCAACACCTTGAGCTCCTTGGTAACCAAATACCGCATCTCTTTTTTCGGATAAGTAACCATGTTTACGGAATACCACAGCTTTTGTTTTTACATTTAGTCAAGTTTTGTGTGTGTGTGTGTGTGTGTGTGTGTGTGTGTGTGTGTGTGTGTGTGTGTGTGTGTGTGAGTGTGTGTGTGTGTGTGTGTGTGAATGTGTGTGTATGTGTGTCTGTCTGTCTGTGCGTGCGTGTGTGTAGAGCGATTCAGACCAAACTACTGGACCGATCTTTATGAAATTTGACATGAGAGTTCCTGGCTTTGATATCCCCGGATGTTTTTTTCTTCTTTTCGATAACTACCTTTGATGACGTCATAACCGTTTTTTTTGTAAAAGTTGAGGCGGCAGTGTCACACCCTCATTTTTCCATCAAATTGATTGAAATTTTGGCCAAGCAATCTTCGACGAAGGCCGGACTTTGGTATTGCATTTCAGCTTGGTGTCTAAAAAATTAATTAATGACTTTGGTCATTACAAATCTGAAAATTGTAAAAAAAATAATTTGTTTTTAAAACGATCCAAATTTACGTTCATCTTATTCTTCATTATTTTCTGATTCCAAAAACATATAAATATGTTATATTTGGATTAAAAACAAGCTCTGAAAATTAAAATTATAAAAATTATTATTAAAATAAAATTTCTGAAATCGATTTAAAAACAATTTCATCTTATTCCTTGTGGGTTCCTGATTCCAAAAACATATAGATCTGATATGTTTGGATTAAAAACACGCTCAGAAAGTTTAAAACAATAGAGATAAAGAAAAGCGTGCTATCCTTCTCAGCGCAACTACTACCCCGCTCTTCTTGTCAATTTCACTGCCTTTGCATCGAGCGGTGAACTGACGATGCTACGAGTATACGCTCTTGCTGTAAAAATGCAGTGAGTTCAGTTGCATTCTGTTAGTTCGACAGCTTGACTAAATGTTGTAATTTTGCCTTGCGCGACTTGTTTCCAGTTAAAGTCTGCTTGATGATGCGTAAGAATTTGCCGTCTTATTACAGCACATGATATGAGAGCGTGATCTTCCGCAAACAACATGGGAAATAGTTCTCTCTTTACGAAGGACATATTGGCCATCTCTCACACACACACACTGACACGCGCGCGCACGCACAGCTTGCAGGATTCTTGATACATGATCTGGGAAGCGGTGTGAGAGACACGATCGGAATCCACAGGTCTCTTGCCCACCCCGTAACCGCCCCACCCTAACTACCCCCACCCCTTCTCTTGTCCACCCCACCTCCGCCCCTCTTTTCCGTCCTCTCCCAGATCTGTCATCTACTGTCACAAACAAGAGCAGTAAAGGGAGGGGGGGGGGGGCGCAGTGGGGTGGAGGGTTTAACCTATATAAACTCATATTCCCATTTTTGAGACGCTGAATGAAATCAGCTGCTGGCATTAACATTGCGGTGATAGTTAAGATTTATGTTTTTAATTAGACTAGGGAATCACAACGCACAACCAGTTAGTTTCAGTGATTTCTTCTCTTACATTTTGCTGAGGCAGTAATTCGCACATTTGTTGGGTGTTGGTGCGAGCATTTATTGACACCAAAACAACAATTGTTGAAAATAAAAATGAAAATTCCCTGGCCTGTAATACGGAACACCAACCCAAGGTACTCCAATATAGGTGAACAATATAATTATTAAACGGTGCCCCCTATTAAGGGACGACAAAGCAACATTCACCATGTCTATGTGCAGTTTACATGCAGGACAAGGGCGTACAGCTATTAAGGAACGACAAAGCAACATTCACCATGTGTTTGTGCAGTTTACATGCAGTGATAAAGGATGTATAGCTATTAAGGAACGACAAAGCAACATTCACCATGTGTTTGTACAGTTTACATGCAGTGATAAAGGATGTATAGCTATTAAGGAACGACAAAGCAACATTCACCATGTGTTTGTGGAGTTTACATGCAGTGATAAAGGATGTATAGCTATTAAGGAACGACAAAGCAACATTCACCATGTGTATGTACAGTTTACATGCAGTGATAAAGGGTGTATAGCTATTAAGGAACGACAAAGCAACATTCACCATGTGTATGTGCAGTTTACATGCAGTGATAAGGATGCATAGCTATTAAGGAACGACAAAGCAACATTCATCATGTGTATGTACAGTTTACATGCAGTGATAAAGGGTGTATAGCTATTAAGGAACGACAAAGCAACATTCACCATGTGTATGTGCAGTTTACATGCAGTGATAAGGATGCATAGCTATTAAGGAACGACAAAGCAACATTCATCATGTGTATGTACAGTTTACATGCAGTGATAAAGGGTGTATAGCTATTAAGGAACGACAAAGCAACATTCGCCATGTGTATGTACAGTTTACATGCAGTGATAAAGGGTGTATAGCTATTAAGGAACGACAAAGCAACATTCACCATGTGTATGTGCAGTTTACATGCAGTGATAAGGATGCATAGCTATTAAGGAACGACAAAGCAACATTTACCATGTGTTTGTGCAGTTTACATGCAGTAATAAAGTGCGTACAGCTATTAAGGAACGACAAAGCAACATTCACCATGTGTATGTACAGTTTACATGCAGTAATAAAGGGCGTATAGCTATTAAGGAACGACAAAGCAACATTCACCATGTGTATGTGCAGTTTACATGCAGTAATAAAGGGTGTATAGCTATTAAGGAACGACCAAGCAACATTCACCATGTGTATGTGCAGTTTACATGCAGTAATAAAGGGTGTATAGCTATTAAGGAACGACAAAGCAACATTCACCATGTGTATGTGCAGTTTACATGCAGTAATAAAGGGTGTATAGCTATTAAGGAACGACAAAGCAACATTCACCATGTGTATGTGCAGTTTACATGCAGTAATAAAGGGTGTATAGCTATTAAGGAACGACAAAGCAACATTCACCATGTATATGTGCAGTTTACATGCAGTAATAAAGGGTGTATAGCTATTAAGGAACGACAAAGCAACATTCACCATGTGTATGTGCAGTTTACATGCAGTAATAAAAGGTGTATAGCTATTAAGGAACGACAAAGCAACATTCACCATGTGTATGTACAGTTTACATGCAGTAATAAAGGGCGTATAGCTATTAAGGAACGACAAAGCAACATTCACCATGTGTATGTGCAGTTTACATGCAGTAATAAAGGGTGTATAGCTATTAAGGAACGACAAAGCAACATTCACCATGTGTATGTGCAGTTTACATGCAGTAATAAAGGGTGTATAGCTATTAAGGAACGACAAAGCAACATTCACCATGTGTATGTGCAGTTTACATGCAGTAATAAAAGGTGTATAGCTATTAAGGAACGACAAAGCAACATTCACCATGTGTATGTACAGTTTACATGCAGTAATAAAGGGCGTATAGCTATTAAGGAACGACAAAGCAACATTCACCATGTGTATGTGCAGTTTACATGCAGTAATAAAGGGTGTATAGCTATTCAGGAACGACAAAGCAACATTCACCATGTGTATGTGCAGTTTACATGCAGTAATAAAGGGTGTATAGCTATTAAGGAACGACAAAGCAACATTCACCATGTGTATGTGCAGTTTACATGCAGTAATAAAAGGTGTATAGCTATTAAGGAACGACAAAGCAACATTCACCATGTGTATGTGCAGTTTACATGCAGTAATAAAAGGTGTATAGCTATTAAGGAACGACAAAGCAACATTCACCATGTGTATGTACAGTTTACATGCAGTAATAAAGGGCGTATAGCTATTAAGGAACGACAAAGCAACATTCACCATGTGTATGTGCAGTTTACATGCAGTAATAAAGGGTGTATAGCTATTAAGGAACGACAAAGCAACATTCACCATGTGTATGTGCAGTTTACATGCAGTAATAAAGGGTGTATAGCTATTAAGGAACGACAAAGCAACATTCGCCATGTGTATGTGCAGTTTACATGCAGTAATAAAGGGTGTATAGCTATTAAGGAACGACAAAGCAACACTCACCATGTGTATGTGCAGTTTACATGCAGTAATAAAGGGTGTATAGCTATTAAAGAACGACAAAGCAACACTCACCATGTGTATGTGCAGTTTACATGCAGTAATAAAGGGTGTATAGCTATTAAGGAACGACAAAGCAACACTCACCATGTGTATGTGCAGTTTACATGCAGTAATAAAGGGTGTATAGCTATTCAGGAACGACAAAGCAACATTCGCCATGTGTATGTGCAGTTTACATGCAGTAATAAAGGGTGTATAGCTATTAAGGAACGACAAAGCAACACTCACCAAGTGTATGTACAGTTTACATGCAGTAATAAAGGGTGTATAGCTATTAAGGAACGACAAAGCAACACTCACCATGTGTATGTGCAGTGTACATGCAGTAATAAAGGGTGTATAGCTATTAAGGGTGTATAGCTATTAAGGGTGTATAGCTATTAAGGGTGTATAGCTATTAAGGGTGTATAGCTATTAAGGAATGACAGATCAACATTCACCTTGTGTATGTGCAGTTTACATACAGTAATAAAGGGTGTATAGCTATTAAGGGTGTATAGCTATTAAGGGTGTATAGCTATTACGGGTGTATAGAACAAGAACAAGAACAAGAACATCATTTATTCTTCAGGCCTCTAGCCCCTAGAATAGGGTCGTTACAAACAAAAATACAAGTCAAAAGTACATACAGCGGCAATGCAACACGAAGATACAAAACTAAACACATACAGCGGCAAAGCAACCAAGATACAAAACTAAACATACACGGTAAAGTAATACAGTCACAATCAGTCGTCTTGAGCTATGTTTTCAGTAAACTCCAGGCGAGTTTTTAGAGCAATAAACAAGTAAATGCTTAATCTACGAATATCAGATGATGAGCCATTGCGGAGAATATTCACAAAATTTATTGAATTATATCTTGTATTTAGAAACTTAGCCCTGGCGTTTGCATACAATGGACAATCAAATACAAAGTGCTTTTCGTCTTCCTCAACCTCACAAAGCTTGCATAGAATATTCCTGTCCCTTCCAAATGTTCTTCTAAAACACGAAGCTCCAATAGGCAACACACCCAGACGCAATTTGATCAAACAATCGCGGAAACATTTTTTGTCAATAAATTCAAAGTACTTCTCACTTTCAAAAACTGTTTTGAATAATCGGTAGTTTTGATAAATGTCATTACTTATAATGGAACCATTCCATTCCTGCAAATACATATCAGCCATTCTCTGTTTAAACAAAGAAATGAATGTTTTTTCACACCCCACCCCTTGTTGCAACCAAACATATCCAAACCCTGTGCTAAACAATGTATTCTTTACATGTGTTGCCCAGCATGTTTTACCTCGCTCGTCCAAGTTTTTTAACATTAAGTATGCCTGTCTGGGAATTCTGGATATATCTAGTGTCAACAGCTTCAACCAATATTTTATGCACCTTACTGCACTGTTGATGTACAAAGGGTAGCGTCCCAGTTCTCCATACACAAACTTGTTGGATACTTTAAGAGGAACACTTAAGAACCTTTTGCATGCAAGTGTGTGAACCTTTTCTATATTGTCTAATCTTTGGAGACCCCACATTTCAGAAGAGTACATTAATATGGATTGCACCTGGGAATCGAAAATTTTGAAAAAACAACTTTTGGAGATATCATTCAGTTTTCTAACGTGTCTAATACAGTCAATGCATGCTCGCCTCCCTTTCACCGCTAAAAAATCAACTCCCCTTTTCAAACTCATTTTTGTAGTAAACACAAAACCTAAATAATTATATTCATTAACAACCTCAAGCAATTTTCCATTCAAATACCATTTTTCATTCTTACCCAAAAAAAAAACCTTTTCTAAATACCATACATTTGGTTTTATCAAAGTTAATGTTTAGGTACAGTCTTTTACATGCATCGTTTAAAACATTAATCTGCCTTTGTAATCCCAGTGCTGTGTCAGAGAGGAGAGCTAGGTCGTCCGCAAAAAGTAAAATAAATAATTCGACAAGACCGGGCAAAAACTGAATGCCATGCATTCCACCGTTTTCCACAGAGTTAGCTATCTCGTTTATAAAAAGGGAAAAAATTTGTGGACTTAAAATACAACCTTGACGGACCGCTACTGGACACTAAAAAAAATCAGTCATTCTGTCTTCAATCCTCACACATGACAAAACATTTTGATAAATGGCAACTATTGCTTTCATAAATTTTCCATTCATACCATACTGCATCAAAACGTCAAACAGTGGTTCTCTTTGAACAGAATCAAATGCCTGGCGTAGATCCACAAAACATACATATAATTTACATCCTCTCTTTGCAAAACATTTATCAACAACAGCCTTTAATGTAAAGATATGATCCACGGTGGAATAACCACGCCTAAAACCAGCCTGAGATTCTGTTAGTTTTTTATGTTCTTCCGTCCATTTCACTAATCTCTTATTCAAAACAAAAGTATAACATTTACTGACTAAACTAAGTAATGAAACCCCGCGGTAATTCGCAGTTAACTTGGGATCACCCTTTTTAAAGATTGGAACAATAATAGCTTTTGCCCATTCATCCGGATAAATGCCCTGGTCAAACAGGATATTAAATAATTTTGTGAGGAAGTGGACAGCAGTATCAGCAACTAACTTTAACATTTCCGCTAGAACTTCGTCGCTACCACATGCTTTTCCTTTTTTCAAATTTCTAATGGCTTCCAAAACCTCAGATTCTGTAATTACTGCATTCAAGTCGGCACATAAATCTTCGGTTACTTCCCTTGCACCCGCCTGCCCACCCTCACCCTCTCTCACCGCTTGCCTTACAACGTCAACATTAAATAGCTGCTGAAAATGTTCAAACCACTGTGCATCAGTGACCTCCTTAGAAATCCCTGACTTTTTTCTTCCCGATAACTGCTTTACTTCCTTCCAAAATAGTTTCCCATCTTTTCCCAAAGAAGCCAGATGTAAAGCTTTATTACGGCTATAGCTTATTTGTTTTGTTTTGGTTAACGTCTTATACTGTTTCCGTGCTTGTACATAAAGTTCGCGGTCTGTATCTGATTTACTAAGTCTATAATCAGTCAAGCGTTGCCGTGCAACAGTCTTCGCCGTATTACAATCATCGTCAAACCATAACGCAGGCCTACCAAAACCCTCTTTCTCATACACTCACTCGCTGACAACAATGCATCAGTAAACAATGTCAATGCTTCATCTACATCATAGTCTACAACAATAAAAGCTTGTTCATACAAATCATGTAAATCATCTCTATACCAAGTTTCCAAAAAGCTCTGATCTTTAGACTGGTCCCAACACATTTTAGAAATCCATTTTGGTTTGCTTGCCTGATCTTTGTCAGAAAAATCAATATTGTTTAGGCAACTCAACACTAATGAAACAGGAAAATGTGACGAATCAACAGAAGACATGACACGTAACGAGCGAATAAAATCTGAAGTACAAATATCAATAGAAATAATGAAGTAGTCAATGGTACTACCACCTGATGTAGACACAAAAGTTAAAGAATCATCACAATCAAATTGCCGTAAGCCATTCATTATAATACAACCAAACATAGAACACATATCAAGCAGCTCTTTACCAAACGCGTTTGTTTCTTTATCATCAGAAATCCTTGCACACATTTCATAATCTGAATCTCTAAAACACACTTTATTCCAATCCTCATCAAAACTATCATCAGGCACAGCATTATTCGAACTTGTTCTAGCATTCAAATCTCCACACACAATCAAAGAGAAATCCTCATGAATAGATTCAAACAAATCAACAATGCATTGTTCTAGAATTTCAATGCCACAGCCATATTCGGAAACATCCCAAAATTTGCTGTCATATGGGTGTAAATACATGCAAATCAAAAGCACATTCTTATCTAAACCGAACAACGTTTTATTTATTTCCAGTACAACCGTGTGTTTATATTTAACATCGATGCGTTTCACTAGCTGTGACAATCGTTTTTTAACAAAAACCATCACACCACCCGAACATCTTGCTCCCTGCGATAAGGGTGTATAGCTATTAAGGGTGTATAGCTATTAAGGGTGTATAGCTAAGCATCGCTCGTGTTGAAGGTCTTCGAGAGTCTTCACATTCACTTTGTATGGAGTCTGCCTTAAGAAC
>NC_090260.1:5043268-5053268 GCF_037325665.1 Littorina saxatilis
GTATTATACACTAACCTGTGTGTTTTATGTATTATACAATAACATGTGTGTTTTATGTATTATACAATAACCTATCAGTTTTATGTATTATACAATAACCTATCAGTTTTATGTATTATACAATAACATGTGTGTTTTATGCAATAACATGTGTGTTTTATGTATTTTACAATAACCTATTAGTTTTATGTATTATACAATAACCTATGTGTTTTATGTATTTGTGAATGTCCAGGTAATCATTCTTATGACAATGAGTGCTTTTTATATTTAGTCAAGTTTTGACTAAATATTTTAACATCGAGGGGGAATCCAAACGAGGGTCGTGGTGTATGTGCGTGTGTCTGTGTGTCTGTGTGTCTGTGTGTCTGTGTGTGTGTGTGTGTGTGTAGAGCGATTCAGACTAAACTACTGGACCGATCTTTATGAAATTTGACATGAGAGTTCCTGGGTAAGAAATCCTCGAACGTTTTTTTCATTTTTTTGATAAATGTCTTTGATGACGTCATATCCGGCTTTTCGTGAAAGTTGAGGCGGCACTGTCACGCCCTCATTTTTCAACCAAATTGGTATATAATATATTTCATCTTATTCCTTGTCGGTTCCTGATTCCAAAAACATATAGATATGATATGTTTGGATTAAAAACACGCTCAGAAAGTTAAAACAAAGAGAGGTACAGAAAAGCGTGCTATCCTTCTTAGCGCAACTACTACCCCGCTCTTCTTGTCAGTTTCACTGCCTTTGCCATGAGTGGTGGACTGACGATGCTACGAGTATACGGTATTGCTGAAAAATTACATTGCGTTCACTTTCATTCTGTGAGTTCGACAGCTACTTGACTAAATATTGTATTTTCGCCTTACGCGACTTGTTTATATTTAGTCAAGTTTTGACTAAATATTTTAACATCGAGGGGGAATCGAAACGAGGGTCGTGGTGTATGTGCGTGTGTCTGTGTGTCTGTGTGTCTGTGTGTGTGTGTAGAGCGATTCAGACTAAACTACTGGACCGATCTTTATGAAATTTGACATGAGAGTTCCTGGGTATGAAATCCCCGAATGTTTTTTTCATTTTTTTGATAAATGTCTTTGATGACGTCATATCCGGCTTTTCGTGAAAGTTGAGGCGGCACTGTCACGCCCTCATTTTTCAACCAAATTGGTTCAAATTTTGGTCAAGTAATCTTCGACGAAGCCCGGGGTTCGGTATTGCATTTCAGCTTGGTGGCTTAAAAATTAATTAATGACGTTGGTCATTAAAAATCTGAAAATTGTAAAAACAAATAAAAATTTATAAAACGATCCAAATTTACGTTTATCTTATTCTCCATCATTTGCTGATTCCAAAAACATATAAATATGTTATATTCGGATTAAAAACAAGCTCTGAAAATTAAATATATAAAAATTATTATCAAAATTAAATTGTCCAAATCAATTTAAAAACACTTTCATCTTATTTCTTGTCGGTTCCTGATTCCAAAAACATATAGATATGATATGTTTGGATTAAAAACACGCTCAGAAAGTTAAAACAAAGAGAGGTACAGAAAAGCGTGCTATCCTTCTTAGCGCAACTACTACCCCGCTCTTCTTGTCAATTTCACTGCCTTTGCCATGAGCGGTGGCCTGACGATGCTACGAGTAAAATGGCATTGCGTTCAGTTTCATTCTGTGAGTTCGACAGCTACTTGACTAAATATTGTATTTTCGCCTTACGCGACTTGTTTTCGTTTACAGGCAGGTGAGACGTGCTCACGACAATTTTCCATTTCAATATAATTTTAATGGACGATAAAGTGTCGTAATTGTCATCAATCAAGCAGGTAACCAGATCACCTTTCAACCAAGTAAGCAGTCAAGCGAGGTAAGGCGGTCATTAATTTAGACCCAAATCGATTTCGCGAACACTTCAGCAAGTTTGAAGTGGGCTGGCGATATAAACACAAGATGTTGGCGGATAAACGGGATTTATTCAGCCAAGCTTTACAACGATCTCTCAGGTCAACTTATGTACAGACCTGCTAGTGACTTAACCCCCTTCGTGTGTATATGCAAGCACAAGACCAAGTGCACACGGTAAAGATCTTGTAATCCATGTCAAAGTTCGGTCGGTTATAGAAACACGAAAATACCCAGCATGCTTTCCCCGAAATCGGCGTATGCTGCCTGAAAACGGCCATGCACGTAATACACCAGAATCTTCAACATGCTGAAGGCGGGTGAACGAGAAGAAGAAGAAGATCGTATAAGTGTGTGCGTTACAGGAAGTTTTCCCAAGGGAGGTCAGTCGTCATTACGTCCGTACTATACTGCCTGCAGTTGCTTCCCTTAGTCCTTCAGCACGATACGTGACAGATGTTCAGTTTGATATAATATGAGGGTGGGAGAGGCACCTAATCGGAGCTATATATCATATCTCCTCCCACCTTGAACGCAACACACTCACCGGGAGAATATCCTGTAGCCCCACCAGGGCCTTCCACATATTGACCGGTACTCGGCTTACGTGTCGTCCCTGACTCTGTGGAAGTCGTTCTGGACGAAATGGGCGTGGGCGTGCTTCCCTGAGCACTGGGGGTGCTTTTCTGTCCGGGGGGCGTGGTTTGAGACACGCCAGGCGGCAGTTTGGAGGCGGAGGGTGTGGGAGATGTCTTGCTGACCGCTGTGGGCGTGGTTGTGGTGACGCTGGGCGTGGTGCTGGTCAGAGTCAGATCACTCTCGTGCACGTACTCTCGGACACTGTCCGGCAACACCACCATCTTGGTGACGGATGTCTGCACACAACAACACTGCATATAATTAAACTAACACGACACAAAACAAAAACAACAACAACAAAATCAACAAAGAAAAAAAAACCGATACAAAAATAAAAATTATAAAAATAAAAAGCAATAACATGTTTTTATGTCAGTTTTGCTTGTTTTTTTTAGAGCAGCCAAGACTAAATTTTTCACACATACTTTCGTATAGAGAAGAGACAATCTATATAATTTGATCAAAAGTACTAACTCTACGGACAGCAGTAGTCAAATCACACAGGAAAAAAGAAGAAACAGTAAAACCATTAAATATAACCAGAAGTAAATAAGGATTACATTTAAAGGCACTCTCCTGCCAGCTTACTTTAGATCGTGTGTACACGCAAGCACAAGACCAAGTGCCCACGAAAAAGATCCTGTAATCCATGTCAGAGTTCGGTGGGTTATAGAAACACGAAAATACCAAGCATGCATCCTTCAAAAGCGGCGTATGGCTGTTGTTTGATTTTACACGTAATCTATTTTGTATGCACGGTTAGCAACACACACAAAAACACAAACAAAGCAAATGGCATCGTCTGTTGACCAGTCACAGAATCAAACCTGGCGAGGCATGCGTGTACTTTATACACGTCGAAGAAACAGGAACCATGCGTCTTTGTTATTGCCGTTATTGCTGAAGCTCGCATTTTTCATGATCCGCTAACTTCGACCATTACTTTCAATAATTACTGAGACTCGGTATGTAACCTCTACATCTCCTGCATACCTGCCCATCAGGTCCGAAGCCCCCGATGATGAAGCTGTTGTTTCTGATAACCTGCAGCAAGGCGTTGGCCGAGTTGGCCAGTTCTGGCTGCGCTTGGACCTTGCTGACGTCACCGGAAATGGGCGCTTTGTCCAGCAAGGATACCCGGATGTGGATATTGTCCAGGAACACAACCTGCACGAGGAAACGACATTCACATCTTTTGTTCTCTTTTTTACATTTCGTCAAGTTTTGACTAAATATTTTAACGTAGAGGGGGGAATCGAGACGAGGGTCGTGGTGTATGTGTGTGTGTGTGTGTGTGTGTGTGTGTGTGTGTGTGTGTGTGTGTGTGTGTGTGTGTGTGTGTGTGTGTGTGTGTGTGTGTGTGTGTGTGTGTGTGTGTGTCTGTCTGTCTGTCTGTGTTTGTGTGTAGAGTGATTCAGACCAAACTACTGGACCGATCTTTATGAAATTTGACAGAGTTCCTGGGAATGATATCCCCGGAAGTTTTCTTTTTTTTGATAAATAGCTTTGATGACGTCATATCCGGCTTTTTGTATAAGTTGAGGCAGCACTGTCACACCCTCATTTTTCAATCAAATTGATTGAAATTTTTGTAAAGCAATCTTCGACGAAGGCCGGACTTCGGTATTGCATTTCAGCTTGGTGGCTTAAAAAATTAATTAATGACTTTGGTCATTAAAAATCTGAATTGTAAAAAAGAAAAAAGTTTTTTAAAACGATCCAAATTTACGTTTATCTTATTTTTCATCCTTTTCTGATTCCAAAAACATATAAATTTGTTATATTCGGATTAAAAACAAGCTCTGAAAATTAAAAAGAATAAAACAAAATTTCCGAAATCGATTTAAAAACATGTTCATCCTATTCTTTGTGGGTTCCTGAATCCAAAAACATACAGATGTGATATGTTTGGATTAAACAAACGCTCAGAAAGTTAAAAAGAATAGAGATAAAGAAAAGCGTGCTATCCTTCTCAGCGCAACTACTACCCCGCTCTTCTTGTCAATTTCACTGCCTGTGCATCGAGCGGTGGACTGACGATGCTACGAGTATACGCTCTTGCTGTAAAAATGCAGTGAGTTCAGTTTCATTCTGTTAGTTCGACAGCTTGACTAAATGTTGTAATTTCGCCTTACGCGACTTGTTTTTTACTTGGCGCCGATCATCCTTCTTCATTGTTATGAGTAAATGTTTTAACATTGACTGGAAATCTAGATGAGGGTGTGGCGTATGTGTGTGTGTGTGTGTGTGTGTGTGTGTGTGTGTGTGTGTGTGTGTGTGTGTGTGTGTGTGTGTGTGTGTGTGTGTGTGTGTGTGTTTATCAAGACTTGTTTTTTCACGCGGAGAGAATGGCGTCAACGGCTTATACCTGGATGTCAGCGATGCGAAGAGCAGACAACTCCGTGACGTAGACCAGAGAGGCCAGGACCGACAACTTGAACTCCCGTAAGTTGCGCTTGACGTTGGCCAGGAAGTCGTCTGCAACATGTCTGGACTTTAGGAACACAAACATAAATCTTGTTGTTATTGCTTATCTTGTCATAAATCTTGTTGTTATTGCTTATCTTGTCATAAATCTTGTTGTTATTACTTATCTTGTCATACATCTTGTTGTTATTGCTTATCTTGTCATACATCTTGTTGTTATTGCTTATCTTGTCATACATCTTGTTGTTATTGCTTATCTTGTCATAAATCTTGTTGTTATTGCTTATCTTGTCATAAATCTTGTTGTTATTGCTTATCTTGTCATAACTGTACATCACTGTAAATACACAGCCTAAAGGAACAGAGAAGCTCGAGTTGAAATGACGGGACTTACTGCAAATGATTGAATGAAAATGACGTTACTGTCTTGAGATGGCAAGGTGAAAATGACGTGACGTGACTGCAGATAGCGAAGTCCAAATGACGTAACTTACGGGACATGGCAAAGTCAGAATAACGTAACTTACTTAATATGATAAAATCAGAAAGACGTGACTTACTATAGATACCAAAGTCAAAATGACGTAACTCATTGAAGATTGCAAAGACAAAATTACGTGATCTCACTAAAGATTTCCTGTAGATGGCTAAAAAAAAGACTTTCTGGAGATGTCAAATTCAAAATGACGTGATGTACTGGAGATGGTAAAGTCAGAATGACGTGAACTACTTCAGATAGCAAAGCCAAAATGACAAGACGTACTGGATATGGCACATTTAAAATGACGTGAATTTCTTAAGACGGCAAAGTCAAAGTCAAAATGACGTGACTTTATTCAAATTGCTTAGTCAAAATGATCCAAATTACCGGAGATGGCAACGTCAGAATGACGTGACCTAGTTTAAATGTCAAAGTCAGAATGATGTGACTTACTGCATATTGCAAAGTCAGAATGAGGTGACTTACTGGATATGGCAAAGTCAGAATGAGGTGACTTACTGGAGATGGCAAAGTCAGAATGAGGTGACATACCGGAGATGGCAAAGTCAGAATGAGGTGACTTACTTGAGATGGCAAAGTCAGAATGAGGTGACTTACTGGAGATGGCAAAGTCAGAATGAGGTGACTTACTGGAGATGGCAAAGTCAGAATGAGGTGACTTACTGGAGATGGCAAAGTCAGAATGAGGTGACTTACTGGAGATGGCAAAGTCAGAATGAGGTGACTTACTGGAGATGGCAAAGTCAAAGTTGCGCCTCCCCCTGTGTAGGAAGCAGGGCGACACGTCAAAAGCCAGCACGTCAGGTCGCGACTTGAAGAAATGGAAGAAGTTGTTGTCGTACTCTTCCCCAGCCAACTCTAGGTGCATCTGCACCGGTGTGCCGCCACTCAGCAGCGCCTGCTGGTCCAGTGTTGACGTCCAGTTGTCCTGTAATATAGGTACGCGTGTACTTGCATTGACAAGATTATGATGGCGACAGATTCACATCGACTGTTTCTGTAATCAAATGATGAATTTAACCGACTGCTTATTGTGGGCAGCTTGTCTTCGCAAGGAAGGCATATTCTTCACTTTTTCGCAACGTACTCGTAAGTATCGCAAGCCATTCGTAATCATCGTAAAGGTATTCGTAGTGCTCGCAAGCCATTCGCAATCATCGTTAAGGTATTCGTAGTGCTCGCAAGCCATTCGCAATCATCGTTAAGGTATTCGTAGCGCTCGCAAGCCATTCGCAATCATCGTAAAGGTATTCGTAGTGCTCGCAAGCCATTCGCAATCATCGTAAAGGTATTCGTAGCTCTCGCAATGCATTCGCAATGATCGGTACACATTCGCAAGCACTCGCAACCATTCGTAAGACGTTCGCAAGAAATGTGTATATGAACATGTTGTATTCATATAAAAAAAAAACAGAGACGAATGGACAGGACAAATATTGACCATTCGAAGCCTTACGAATCCTTGCGAATGTCTTACGAATCGTTGCGAGTGCATGCGAATGTCTACCGATCATTGTGAATGCATAATAATCCATATTCGCAAGAATATTCGGCACAGTGTAAGACCGGCATCACGAATGTTTGTGAATGCCTTGCGAGCGTTACGAGTACATTGCAATGCATGATTACGAATGTTCGCAAGGATATTCGGCACAGTGTAAGGCAGGCAAAGCGAATGGTTGTGAATGCCTTGCGAGCGTTACAAACACATTGCGATGATTACGAATGTCTTGCGAATACTTGCAACAAAGTTAAGAATATGATGTCCTTGCGAATATTAGGGACTTGTTGCTGTGCTCGAAACAAGAGACGAATGGTGGCGAATGGTTAAGAACATTTACGAATGTCTTGCAACCATGTCCCGATCATTGCGAATTATTGGAAAATTATATTCGCAAGGGCAAGTCGGCACAGTGTCTTAGCCACATCTCAGAGGAAAATCGTAAAACGATCGGTAGCTCTTGAAAGATGATGGCAACATTTTGCGCGATTGCCAACGCCCATCGACACCCCTGGCGCAGGTATCTGCTACGGGCGCTCCGTGGGGCAGAGAGTACCGTAGTCATAGTCAAGGTTTGCGCAACCGAGACAAAGCTCACAGCCTTCTGGCCACATGCCGTACAACTAGGCGATTTAACGGTCTGCATGTGGTAAGCTGATTTGATAACGATCTTCTCCTCGCTTGCGGTGTATTGCGCAATGTCAGATGTGACTTACGGTTACGTTAGTGTTAATTACGGGTGACTTAAGGTCTGTTTAGATGAACGCACCGACCTCAAGGACCACTCCAGTTAATGTTAACCACGAGTGACTTAAGGTCTGTTCAGATGAACGTACCGCCCTGAAGGACCACTCCAGTTAACGTTAACCACGGGTGACTTAAGGTCTGTTTAGATGAACGTACCGCCCTGAAGGACCACTCCAGTTAACGTTAACCTCGAGTGACTTAAGGTCTGTTTAGATGAACGTACCGCCCTGAAGGACCACTCCAGTTAACGTTAACCACGAGTGACTTAAGGTCTGTGTAGATGAACGTACTGCCATGAAGGACCACTCCAGTTAACGTTAACCACGAGTGACTTAAGGTCTGTTCAGATGAAGGTACCGCCATGAAGGACCACTCCAGTTAACGTTAACCACGAGTGACTTAAGCTCTGTTTAGATGAACGTACCGCCCTGAAGGACCACTCCAGTTAACGTTAACCACGAGTGACTTAAGGTCTGTTTAGATGAACGTACCGCCATGAAGGACCACTCCAGTTAACGTTAACCACGAGTGACTTAAGGTCTGTTTAGATGAACGTACCGCCCTGAAGGACCACTCCAGTTAACGTTAACCACGAGTGACTTAAGGTCTGTGTAGATGAACGTACTGCCATGAAGGACCACTCCAGTTAACGTTAACCACGAGTGACTTAAGGTCTGTTCAGATGAAGGTACTGCCATGAAGGACCACTCCAGTTAACGTTAACCACGAGTGACTTAAGGTCTGTTTAGATGAACGTACCGCCCGGAAGGACCACTCCAGTTAACGTTAACCACGAGTGACTTAAGGTCTGTATAGATTAACGTACCGCCCTGAAGGACCACTCCAGTTAACGTTAACCACGAGTGACTTAATGTCTGTTTAGATGAACGTACCGCCCTGAAGGACCACTCCAGTTAACGTTAACCACGAGTGACTTAAGGTCTGTTTAGATGAACGTACCGCCATGAAGGACCACTCCAGTTAACGTTAACCACGAGTGACTTAAGGTCTGTTTAGATGAACGTACCGCCCTGAAGGACCACTCCAGTGAACGTTAACCACGAGTGACTTAAGGTCTGTTTAGATGAACGTACCGCCCTGAAGGACCACTCCAGTTAATGTTAACCACGAATGACTTAAGGTCTGTTTAGATGAACGTACCGCCATGAAGGACCACTCCAGTTAATGTTAACCACGAGTGACTTAAGGTCTGTTTAGATGAACGTACCGCCATGAAGGACCACTCCAGTTAACGTTAACCACGAGAGACTTAAGGTCTGTTTAGATGAACGTACCGCCATGAAGGACCACTCCAGTTAACGTTAACCACGAGTGACTTAAGGTCTGTTTAGATGAACGTACCGCCATGAAGGACCACTCCAGTTAACGTTAACCACGAGTGACTTAAGGTCTGTTTAGATGAACGTACTGCCATGAAGGACCACTCCAGTTAACGTTAACCACGAGTGAATTAAGGTCTGTTTAGATGAACGTACCGCCCTGAAGGACCACTCCAGTGAACGTTAACCACGGGTGACTTAAGGTCTGTTTAGATGAACGTACCGCCATGAAGGACCACTCCAGTTAACGTTAACCACGGGTGACTTAAGGTCTGTGTAGATGAACGTACCGCCATGAAGGACCACTCCAGTTAATGTTAACCACGAGTGACTTAAGGTCTGTTTAGATGAACGTACCGCCCGGAAGGACCACTCCAGTTAACGTTAACCACGGGTGACTTAAGGTCTGTGCAGATGAACGTACCGCCCTGAAGGACCACTCCAGCTAACGTTAACCACGGGTGACTTAAGGTCTGCTTAGATGAACGTACCGCCCGGAAGGACCACTCCAGTTATCGTTAACCACGGGTGACTTAAGGTCTGTTTAGATGAACGTACCGCCCTGAAGGACCACTCCAGTTAACGTTAACCACGAGTGACTTAAGGTCTGTTTAGATGAACGTACCGCCATGAAGGACCACTCCAGTTAACGTTAACCACGAGTGACTTAAGGTCTGTTTAGATGAACGTACCGCCCGGAAGGACCACTCCAGTTAACGTTAACCACGGGTGACTTAAGGTCTGTTTAGATGAACGTACTGCCATGAAGGACCACTTCAGTTAACGTTAACCACGAGTGACTTAAGGTCTGTTTAGATGAACGTACCGCCATGAAGGACCACTCCAGTTAACGTTAACCAAGAGTGACTTAAGGTCTGTTTAGATGAACGTACCGCCATGAAGGACCACTCCAGTTAACGTTAACCACGAGTGACTTAAG
>NC_090260.1:5058268-5070768 GCF_037325665.1 Littorina saxatilis
GCCGTTCGCATGTCTGGCTGTCTGGGCCTCACGCCGTTCGCATGTCTGGCTGTCTGGGCCTCACGCCGTTCGCATGTCTGGCTGTCTGGGCCTCACGCCGTTCGCATGTCTGGCTGTCTGGGCCTCACGCCGTTCGCATGTCTGGCTGTCTGGGCCTCACGCCGTTCGCATGTCTGGCTGTCTGGGCCTCACGCCGTTCGCATGTCTGGCTGTCTGGGCCTCACGCCGTTCGCATGTCTGGCTGTCTGGGCCTCACGCCGTTCGCATGTCTGGCTGTCTGGGCCTCACGCCGTTCGCATGTCTGGCTGTCTGGGCCTCACGCCGTTCGCATGTCTGGCTGTCTGGGCCTCACGCCGTTCGCATGTCTGGCTGTCTGGGCCTCACGCCGTTCGCATGTCTGGCTGTCTGGGCCTCACGCCGTTCGCATGTCTGGCTGTCTGGGCCTCACGCCGTTCGCATGTCTGGCTGTCTGGGCCTCACGCCGTTCGCATGTCTGGCTGTCTGGGCCTCACGCCGTTCGCATGTCTGGCTGTCTGGGCCTCACGCCGTTCGCATGTCTGGCTGTCTGGGCCTCACGCCGTTCGCATGCTTAGCTGTCTGGGCCTCACGCCGTTCGCCGCGTACCTCACTTCTCCTTCATTTTCATTTTCTTTTCATTTTTATTTTCATTACTTTATTGTCCCATCGCTGAGAAATTCAGCTCCCTTCCTCCCAGTGGAAAGCTAGCAGCAACAGAGTCGCGCTACCCATGTGTGCGTGTTTAGGTGTAAGCAGCCACCTGCACTTATGGCAGAATGACCAAGGTCTTTAACGTGCCACGGTGGTGACACGAGGGTGGAACATGAATACCGTATCTCAGTCTGCACATAAATTTGACCCCTGTCCGTCCCGGCCTGGATGTAAACCTGCGACCTTAAGATGACAAGTCCACTGCTCTACCAGTTTAGCTACCGGGCCTTCGGGAATATGGCAAGGTGTAAATGATTCGAACCTGCGACCTTAGGATGACAAGTCCAGTGCTCTACCAGTTGAGCTACCGGGCCTTCGGGAATGTGGCAAGGTGTAAAGGACTCGAACCTGCGACCTTAGGATTACACGTCCAGTGCTCTACCAGTTGGGCTACCGGGCCTTCGGGAATGTGGCAAGGTGGAAAGGACTCGAACCTGCGACCTTAGGATGACACGTCCAGTGCTCTACCAGTTGGGCTACCGGGCCTTCTGGAATGTGGCAAGGTGGAAAGGACTCGAACCTGCGACCTTAGGATGACACGTCCAGTGCTCTACCAGTTGGGCTACCGGGCCTTCGGGAATGTGGCATGGTGTAAAGGACTCGAACCTGCGACCTTAGGATGACAAGTCCAGTGCTCTACCAGTTGGGCTACCGGGCCTTCGGGAATGTGGCAAGGTGGAAAGGACTCGAACCTGCGACCTTAGGATGACAAGTCCAGTGCTCTACCAGTTGGGCTACCGGGCCTTCGGGAATGTGGCAAGGTGTAAAGGACTCGAAACTTACCTGCATAAAGGACACCTGTTTGTCCAGGACGTTGACCACCTCCACTGTGAATGAGAAGGCGTCAGGTAGGTCAGGGACAGTCCGGCTGTTAACACGGCCCGCGCACACCACGTCATCCGGGGTCTGCGTCAACACAAACATCATCACACATCCATCACAATCCACCACATTCCACTACGATCCATCACAATTCACGCCGAGCCGGACTGAGCGCGATGTGTGTGTGTCTACTACTACAATAGAGAAGCACCTCACCTTTAATACGAGGTCGACGTTAACTATCACACGAGAGAAGGGCCGCCCCTTTAAGAGCACATCGACGTTTACTGTCACACAAAAGGAAATACGGCACCTATAAACCATCATGACGTTTTGGCGGCAACATGCCCCCATAATTTCCTCTACCAGTCCACCCATCTCCAGCCATTGCCCTTTCCTACACTGCTACCAGTCCACCCATCTCCAGCCATTGTCCTTTCCTACACTGCTACCAGTCCACCCATCTCCAGCCATTGCCCTTTCCTACACTGCTACCAGTCCACCCATCTCCAGCCATTGTCCTTTCCTACACTGCTACCAGTCCACCCATCTCCAGCCATTGTCCTTTCCTACACTGCTACCAGTCCACCCATCTCCAGCCATTGCCCTTTCCTACACTGCTACCAGTCCACCCATCTCCAGCCATTGTCCTTTCCTACACTGCTACCAGTCCACCCATCTCCAGCCATTGCCCTTTCCTACACTGCTACCAGTCCACCCATCTCCAGCCATTGCCCTTTCCTACACTGCTACCAGTCCACCCATCTCCAGCCATTGTCCTTTCCTACACTGCTACCAGTCCACCCATCTCCAGCCATTGCCCTTTCCTACACTGCTACCAGTCCACCCATCTCCAGCCATTGCCCTTTCCTACACTGCTACCAGTCCACCCATCTCCAGCCATTGTCCTTTCCTACACTGCTACCAGTCCACCCATCTCCAGCCATTGCCCTTTCCTACACTGCTACCAGTCCACCCATCTCCAGCCATTGTCCTTTCCTACACTGCTACCAGTCCACCCATCTCCAGCCATTGCCCTTTCCTACACTGCTACCAGTCCACCCATCTCCAGCCATTGTCCTTTCCTACACTGCTACCAGTCCACCCATCTCCAGCCATTGTCCTTTCCTACACTGCTACCAGTCCACCCATCTCCAGCCATTGTCCTTTCCTACACTGCTACCAGTCCACCCATCTCCAGCCATTGTCCTTTCCTACACTGCTACCAGTCCACCCATCTCCAGCCATTGTCCTTTCCTACACTGCTACCAGTCCACCCATCTCCAGCCATTGTCCTTTCCTACACTGCTACCAGTCCACCCATCTCCAGCCATTGTCCTTTCCTACACTGCTACCAGTCCACCCATCTCCAGCCATTGCCCTTTCCTACACTGCTTCCAGTCCACCCATCTCCAGCCATTGTCCTTTCCTACACTGCTACCAGTCCACCCATCTCCAGCCATTGCCCTTTCCCACAATGCTACCAGTCCACCCATCTCCAGCCATTGTCCTTTCCTACACTGCTACCAGTCCACCCATCTCCAGCCATTGTCCTTTCCTACACTGCTACCAGTCCACCCATCTCCAGCCATTGTCCTTTCCTACACTGCTACCAGTCCACCCATCTCCAGCCATTGTCCTTTCCTACACTGCTTCCAGTCCACCCATCTCCAGCCATTGTCCTTTCCTACACTGCTACCAGTCCACCCATCTCCAGCCATTGCCCTTTCCTACACTGCTACCAGTCCACCCATCTCCAGCCATTGTCCTTTCCTACACTGCTACCAGTCCACCCATCTCCAGCCATTGTCCTTTCCTACACTGCTACCAGTCCACCCATCTCCAGCCATTGTCCTTTCCTACACTGCTACCAGTCCACCCATCTCCAGCCATTGTCCTTTCCTACACTGCTACCAGTCCACCCATCTCCAGCCATTGTCCTTTCCTACACTGCTACCAGTCCACCCATCTCCAGCCATTGTCCTTTCCTACACTGCTACCAGTCCACCCATCTCCAGCCATTGTCCTTTCCTACAATGCTACCAGTCCACCCATCTCCAGCCATTGCCCTTTCCTACACTGCTACCAGTCCACCCATCTCCAGCCATTGTCCTTTCCTACACTGCTACCAGTCCACCCATCTCCAGCCATTGTCCTTTCCTACAATGCTACCAGTCCACCCATCTCCAGCCATTGTCCTTTCCTACACTGCTACCAGTCCACCCATCTCCAGCCATTGCCCTTTCCTACACTGCTTCCACCGCCCCCCCTCCTCCACCTCCACCCCAACCCCTTCTCCAGACCGGGGAGGGATGGGGTGGGGGGGGGGAGGGCCAGGGGACGGGGGGCAGATCAACGTTTCACCGCCAACACTGGAGACGTGAAGAGTGGACAACAGCAACAACAACATCAACAACAACCACAACTATAATTACATCATCATCATCGTCAGCATCATCATCATCATCATCATCATCATCATCATCATCATCATCTTCATCATCATCATCTTCATCATCTTCATCATCTTCATCATCTTCATCATCATCATCATCAGCAGCAGCAGGAGCAGCAGAATCATCATCATCACCTCAAACACTTCACGCCTGGAGATGAAATTCTTGAAGTGGAGAAAGTCGTAAGTGTGACTGAAGGTGTGGGTTCCGTTCATGGGATCGTTCTGGTTGATGGCTACCCCGGCTACCCGGCACTGGACGGGTGTGTCTGGGTACCCCACCGCTGTGTCCCAGCTCCGAGGGTCTGAAAAGTGCAAACACTCGCTGTCAACATGTGTTGTGCGAATCGCTAACAGTATCATCGTCAGTTCTCACACAGAATAATATTTATATTATTTGTGAGAACTGACGATGATACTGTTAGCGATTCGCACAACACATGTTGACAGCGACTGACTATAATATCATATAGTCACTCGCTGTCAACATGTGTTGTGCGAATAGCTAACAGTATCACCGTTAGTTCTCACACAGAATATACATGTAGTTAGTCGCAAGAGCAAGCTTGAGGTCAATTATAAACGCACCAATTAAAGGTTTCTGTGTATTCTGCTTGCAAACCAGTAACGTGTCTGTTTCCACATTGTTTTGAACGGATGGATGGGTGGGTGAATAAATGGATGTGTGGATGGATGGATGGGTAAATGAATAGATGGGTGAATAAATGGGTGGGTGGGTGGATGGATGGATGGATGATGGATGGGTGGGTGTAAGGATTGATTGGTGGATGGATGGATAGATGGACGGAAGAATGAATGTGTGAATGCCTAGATAATTGGGACTAAGATGCAGTGACGCTGGAAGAGGGAGTGAGAGTGGTGGTGGCATTAACTCTTGTCTTCAGGAGCAAACAGCCTCAGTAAACTTCAAACTGAAACAAAACCATGATGACACGTGACAAACAACCTCTCAACCCGCCACTCACCCGTGAAAGACCAGTACACGTTGACGGAGGCGTCAAACTCGGGTACATACTGACAGGAGTACCAGGTGTGTACCCGTACTCCCCGCGCCCAGCCGGAGCCCAGGTAGGTGGTGGTGGCGCCGCTAAAGCCAACGTGTAGCGCTGCGGATGGAGAGAAGACATGTCCTCGCCCATTGGCTGTCTTGTAGCCAAACAGGAAGCGGTTTACATCCCCCGACAGCTGCTCAACGAAGCACCTTTCTGTAGATGTAATGTGGTTGCCTGAGAAGACTGCCAGACAGCCTTTAATAGTCATCGTAATCTGTCAGTTAAAGGGGTAATATCCAAGGCGAAAAGCACCTTAGATCGACAAAGATGCTGGTCTGACGACAAGCCACCAATCTTTAAAAAAAAAAGTGTAATGTTTATTTTCGAATCCATGTAACATTATCTGGTTTCCATGTTGCGCGAATAATGTTTTTGTTTAATGCTTGCAATGTCCTGAACGGAGACAATCAACATTTGAAAGTATTTATAATTCTTTCTCTGCTGATCAAGGATATATTTGATACCATTATTTATTAATGAAATCGATTTGTATGGTTAAAATAAATCAGTTAAATCCCCAGTCTGTCTCAAACGGTTTACAGAACGATTTAAATCTTCTCACAAAAAAAGCATTTTAACCGTATGGAACACACTTGCAATAGCGTTTAACAGCATTAAATGACAGTTCGTTTCGTGGTTTATTTTACCCGTGAGCCATCGTGGACCCGTGTCACACACTTTCCATTTTTCACAATTTTGTCGTCAGTTTGTGATTTCAATGCGACTTTCTGTATCTGCAATAGCACGTAATTGTGTACTTCTGAATCTAAAATGCAACAAATGACTGCGATTCACACGAACTTATCGGCGGCGTTTGGCTTCGAAGAACATTCGCCTGCTTGGGGAAACATGATCGTGCGTGACCTGTCACCTCCTTCCGGGTTCCCTTTTTTGAAACTTTCAAACCTTCGAGTTGTACTGGTTTGTATTGATGACAAAAGAATAATGTTATGATTTAAGAATGTTTGTGTAACAAGCTGTCAATTTATTATTTAGATTATAAATAAAGGTTAGGTCTAGCGCCAAAATGAGGCTTCAAATTGTGTTCATTGACAATCCGTTCTGACTGCACGAAATACATTCTTTAAAAAAGGCTCGCTCTGGACGGAGGGCACCCAGGAGGTTGTCATGCGATGAGTGTTTAAACGAAAGGGTGTTTGTACTGTGTGTAATAGCCTGACAGTGTCTGTGGCCAGAACCTGATGGTTTACGGGAAGCTGTGTGTGCCTTACAGTAAAGATATATTGACAGTGTCTGTGGCCAGAACCTGGTGGTTTACGGGAAGCTGTGTGGGCCTTACAGTAAAGATATATTGACAGTGTCTGTGGCCAGAACCTGATGGTTTACGGGAAGCTGTGTGTGCCTTACAGTAGAGAAATATTGACAGTGTGTGTGGCCAGAACCTGATGGCTTACGGGACGCTGTGTGTGCCTTACAGTAAAGATATATTGACAGTGTCTGTGGACAGAACCTGATGGTTTACGGGAAGCTGTGTGTGCCTTACAGTAAAGTAATATTGACAGTGTCTGTGGCCAGAACCTGATGGTTTACGGGAAGCTGTGTGTGCCTTACAATACAGATATATTGACAGTGTCTGTGGCCAGAACCTGATGGTTTACGGGAAGCTGTGTGTGCCTTACAGTAAAGATATATTGACAGTGTCTGTGGCCAAAACCTGATGGTTTACGGGAAGCTGTGTGTGCCCTACAGTAGAGAAATATTGACAGTGTCTGTGGCCAGAACCTGATGGTTTACGGGAAGCTGTGTGAGCCTTACAGTAAAGAAATATCACCCGTGTAACATGGGCTGAGGTGCCGGTGTACGAGAGAGTTACCTCCCCGATGTGAGGCAGGCGCGGGGCCTGATTAGTTGAAATCATACACACACCCCTCAGTCTCAACCAATCCGAACCCGGGACTGGCTCCCGTCGCTTTTAATCTGGATAAACATCAGAGGCGCCAATCACCAGCGAGGCGTGTCAGTGTCAGTGCCAGTGTCAGTGTCAGTGTCAGTGTCAGTGTCAGTGTCAGTGTCAGTGCCAGTGTCAGTGTCAGTGTCAGTGCCAGTGCCAGTGTCAGTGTCAGTGTCAGTGTCAGTGTCAGTGCCAGTGCCAGTGTCAGTGCCAGTGTCAGTGTCAGTGTCAGTGCCAGTGTCAGTGTCAGTGTCAGTGCCAGTGTCAGTGCCAGTGTCGGTGTCGGTGTCAGTGTCAGTGTCAGTGTCAGTGTCAGTGTCAGTGTCAGTGTCGGAACCACGGGGACAGGAGCACGAGTCAAGTTGTTTGTCAGAAGAAAAGCCAGGCTGTTCACTATTGTACGACCCATACAAACACGACAGAGTTATGTCCATGCAAACACGACAGAGTTATGTCCATACAAACACGACATAGTTATGTCCATACAAACACGACAGAGTTATGTCCATACAAACACGACAGAGTTATGTCCATACAAACACGACAGAGTTATGTCCATACAAACACGACAGAGTTATGTCCATACAAACACGACAGAGCTATGTCCATACACACACGACAGAGTTATGTGCATGCAAACATGACAGAGCTATGTCCATACAAACATGACAGAGGTATGTCCAAACAAACACGACAGAGTTATGTCCATACAAACACGACAGAGTTATGTTCACACAAACACGACATAGTTATATCCATACAAACACGACAGAGTTATGTTCACACAAACACGACAGAGTTATGCCCATACAAACATGACATAGTTATGTCCATACAAACACGACAGAGTTATGTCCACACAAACACGACAGAGTTATGTTCATGCAAACACGACAGAGTTATGTCCACACAAACACGACAGAGTTATGTCTTTGCAAACACGACAGAGGTATGTCCATACAAACACGACATAGTTATGTCCATACAAACACGACAGAGTTATGTCCATACAAACAGGACATAGTAATGTACATACAAACACGACAGAGTTATGTTCATACAAACACGACAGAGTTATGTCCATACAGACACGACAGCATTATGTACATACAAACACGACAGAGTTATGTCCATGCAAACACGACAGAGCTATATCCACACAAACACGACATAGTTATGTACATGCAAACACGACATAGTTATGTTCATACAAACACGACAGAGTTGTGTTCATACAACCACGACAGAGTTATGTCTATACAAACACGACAGCGTTATGTCCATACAAACACGACAGAGTTATGTCCATACATACCCGACAGAGTTATTTCCGAACATGTACTCACTCTCCTTGGGAAAAACCGTGAGCGCCTCGTTCTGAGCATAGTCATAGTAGAGATAGTAGGGCGACCCGTACTCAATCTGGTGCATGACGCCCCTGTTGTTCGCGTAGTCGTAGTACTCGTGCACCTCAGTAGAGCGATTTGCATTGGCTATTTTGCAGTCCACGTGCACCTCAAAAGTGTCGGGTACAACTGGACGCTGTGGCTCGCTTTCTGGTGATGCTGTGGACATAAGCGGCAGCGAGATTTCAATCGCTACGAGTACCTCCACCATATTCGGTACGATCTTGTACCTAGCTAGGGTAGCCTACGTTACACAGCCATTGGTTAGTTGATGCCGAACAGCGTGTGCGTGCGTGGCATGTTTTGTTTTAATATACGTGACCCCAGCAATAAAGATTGAAATAATGTAAATGATGATAAATTGCGAAGAAATGTACGCACGCACGCACACAAACACGCACACATAAACACGCACACACACACAAACACACACACACACACACACACACACACACACACACACACATACACACACACACGCACGCACACAATCATCCACGCACGCATATACCGACAAACACAAACACGCACACACTCTCACACCCATAAAAACATACACACACACTTACAAACACACACACACCCTCACACACACACACCCCACACACACCCACACACACACCCCACACACACCCACACACACTCCCCGCCACCCCCCCTCCCACACACACACTTACCTGTTGGTTGCCGCTGTTCGCACACCTGTCTGTCTAGTCGCGCCCTCACCGGACTTGCCAGCAACAACAGCGACAACGACACGACCCACACCATCCTCTTGCCGCTTCTACTCCCTTCCCTTGTCATGCTACCAAGCACCTGGGACAAATATAAAGCACATCTTCACTATTATAAACTCATGGGGCAAATACAAAGCACACCTTCACTATTATAAACTCCTGGGGTAAATACAAAGCACATCTTCACTATTAGAATCTACGCTCAATTCAAAATATTAACCAAAATGAATGTGTATTTACTTAGAAAATTTTTTTTTATTGATAGAATCTTGCATGTATAAGACACCGACACAAGCTGTATACTTCCATGTCATCGACTGAAACTTTGAGAGGCAGTGAGCAGAGAAAAGAATGAAACCAAAAGCACATTGTACAAATAACACACACACACACACACACACACACACACACACACACACACACACACACACAGAGCATAAATAACACACACACACACACACACAAAGCATAACACAGGCACACACACACACACACACACACACACACACACACACACAGCATAAATAACACACACACACACACACACACAGCATAAATAACACACACACACACACATACCCACACACAAAGCATAACACAGGCACACACACACACACACACACCCAGCATAAATAACACACACACACACAGCATAAATAACACACACACACACACACACACACACAGCATAAATAACACACACACACACACACACACACACACACACACAGCATAAACAGCATACACATCCACTCACACACACACGTACACACACACACATACACACATATACACACACATACACACATTCCTCCCCGTCCACACACACACAGTTAAAGGTAAAACATATGAGAAAGAAAGAAGAGAGACAATACAACCCACACAGTAAACCAAGCCATGCACATTGTTACAACCCACACAGTAAACCAAGCCATGCACATTGTTACAAGTAGCCTCCTCACCGTATGTGTGTAGGTCAATACAAGGCACACAGTAAACCAAGCCATGCACAATGTTACAAGTAGCCTCCTCACCGTACGTGTGTAGGTCAATACAAGGCACACAGTAAACCAAGCCATGCACAATGTTACAAGTAGCCTCCTCACCGTATGTGTGTAGGTCAATACAAGGCACACAGTAAACCAAGCCATGCACATTGTTACAAGTAGTCTCCTCACCGTATGTGTGTAGGTCAATACAAGGCACACAGTAAACCAAGCCATGCACATTGTTACAAGTAGTCTCCTCACCGTACGTGTGTAGGTCAATACAAGGCACACAGTAAACCAAGCCATGCACATTGTTACAAGTAGCCTCCTCACCGTACGTGTGTAGGTCAATACAAGGCACACAGTAAACCAAGCCATGCACATTGTTACAAGTAGTCTCCTCACCGTACGTGTGTAGGTCAATACAAGGCACACAGTAAACCAAGCCATGCACATTGTTACAAGTAGCCTCCTCACCGTATGTGTGTAGGTCAATACAAGGCACACAGTAAACCAAGCCATGCACAATGTTACAAGTAGCCTCCTCACCGTATGTGTGTAGGTCAATACAAGGCACACAGTAAACCAAGCCATGCACAATGTTACAAGTAGCCTCCTCACCGTACGTGTGTAGGTCAATACAAGGCACACAGTAAACCAAGCCATGCACATTGTTACAAGTAGTCTCCTCACCGTACGTGTGTAGGTCAATACAAGGCACACAGTAAACCAAGCCATGCACATTGTTACAAGTAGCCTCCTCACCGTACGTGTGTAGGTCAATACAAGGCACGCAGTAAACCAAGCCATGCACATTGTTACAAGTAGTCTCCTCACCGTACGTGTGTAGGTCAATACAAGGCACACAGTAAACCAAGCCATGCACATTGTTACAAGTAGCCTCCTCACCGTACGTGTGTAGGTCAACACAAGGCACGCAGTAAACCAAGCCATGCACATTGTTACAAGTAGCCTCCTTACCGTACGTGTGTAGGTCAATACAAGGCACACAGTAAACCAAGCCATGCACATTGTTACAAGTAGCCTCCTCACCGTACGTGTGTAGGTCAATACAAGGCACACAGTAAACCAAGCCATGCACATTGTTACAAGTAGCCTCCTTACCGTACGTGTGTAGGTCAATACAAGGCACACAGTAAACCAAGCCATGCACATTGTTACAAGTAGTCTCCTCACCGTACGTGTGTAGGTCAATACAAGGCACACAGTAAACCAAGCCATGCACATTGTTACAAGTAGCCTCCTCACCGTACGTGTGTAGGTCAATACAAGGCACACAGTAAACCAAGCCATGCACATTGTTACAAGTAGCCTCCTCACCGTACGTGTGTAGGTCAATACAAGGCACACAGTAAACCAAGCCATGCACATTGTTACAAGTAGCCTCCTTACCGTACGTGTGTAGGTCAATACAAGGCACACAGTAAACCAAGCCATGCACATTGTTACAAGTAGCCTCCTCACCGTACGTGTGTAGGTCAAGACCGACAAGCAATGTCCAGATATCTTCACACCTACGTGACAACAGTGATGACGACAGCCGGCGTAAGGGCAGATAACTCGACACATTGGCCTTTTTCTGATAGAGAATATGATACTAACATTGAAACAACGTATTCACGGTGGAGTTACAGCGTTGCATTGTGAAACGAACATGATTTTCTTTAGTGTTGAAACTAAAACAATTTCTCGTTCTTCTTCTGCGTTCTGGACATTATTGGAACAGATATTTGCAACATAGTCATTCGCAACAGAGTTTCACAACAGATATTCACAACAGCAGAAATTAACACCAGAAATGCACAATTCAAATTCACAACAGAAATTCACAACAGAAATTCGTAGCAGGTATTCCCAAAACATATTCTAAACGAATATTTACAACAGATATTCACAACCAACATTCGCAACATAAATTCATAGCAGATATTCACAACACATATTCCCAAAGGATATTTACAACAAAAATTCATAGCAGATATTTACAACACATATTATCAATGGATATTTACAACAGATAATCACCAAAGAAATTCACAACAGAAATTTACAACACGTCATCGAAACAGAAATCAGTAATTCTGAACTTAAATTCGCAACGAAAATTCATAGCCGATATTCACAACACATATCGGGTTGACTGGGTGGCCGAGTGGTAACGCACTTGCGCTCGGAATCGAGAGGTTGTGTGTTCAGGCCTGGGTCAGGCCGCAATTTTCTCCCCCCTTTCCTAACCTAGGTGGTGGGTTCAAGTGCTAGTCTTTCGGATGAGACGAAAAACCGAGGTCCCTTCGTGTACACTACATTGGGGTGTGCACGTTAAAGATCCCACGATTGACAAAAGGGTCTTTCCTGG
>NC_090260.1:5090768-5095768 GCF_037325665.1 Littorina saxatilis
CGATTCTGAATGTTGGAACGTTGGCGGTCTCTTTGTTTTTGGATTTATTTCACTCTTAATTATGTTTGACTGTTTTGTCTCTCGCGTTCTGCCAGCCTCCCTTCGAGCGGATCTTTAACCTGTTCTGTCTCTCGCGTTCTGTCAGCCCCCCTTCGAGCGGATCTTTAACCTGTTCTGTCTCTCTCGTTCTGTCAGCCTCCCTTCGAGCGGATCTTGAACCTTGTCACGTTTCAATATATCACTTAAGGTGATTATGAACCGGTTAATTACTACTAATTAACTAACCACACCACGATCCACTCTCGCAGTCATACAATTAAATAGAGTCAACAAAAGTATAAGTTTCAGACGCCTGTTTATGTATAAACTCGCCACCTCCCTCGAGCCTTCACTCAAAATATGTTCCTTTTACGTTCTCAACACGTAAAAAACCCATGATCACTGACAAAATGCCAGTAGTATATAGAAAATTATAGTAACACGCTGATCCCGTGTAAATACAGTCAAATGAGAATGTTCTGTTCGAAAAGCTCTAGATCGTGCAGGGGTCACACACCCCACGTTGTCACTACTCCAATGAAATCACAGATAAGAAAAGACAACGGTGGTCAACGGGGTGCGTAAGACACGGTGCACTTAGCTTTCTTTCTGCTGCTGCTGCTTAGCCGGTATGCTGGTTAGCCGGTTCGCTGGTTAGCCGGTCCGCTGGTTAGCCGGTCCTCTGGTTAGCCGGTCTCCTGGTTAGCCGGTCTCCTGGTTAGCGTAGCTTCAACAGGTCCCGCCAAAGTCAGCCGTGCAGATGTTACAGGAACACGTAACAAAGCGAAGCGAAGGCTGCAAACAGAAAGCATCGGTGCACTAAACATGTCAGCTACCCCTCACCCACCACCTTAAAACATGTCATCTTTAAATATCTCATCGAGCACGTGGGCCTGCACAAAACGGACTTTTTACAACAACAAAACAGCCATTTTCCGTCCTTCTCTCCCTATCTGCAAAAACCATATACAGATTAGTATTTTAGCGTCACAGAGAGTAAATTATGCGCTAACCTGGAAAGAACAACAGAGAGTATTTCATTCCACAACACAGACTCATCAACAGCGTTAAATAATGATTTATTACCTCAAAAGCCTATGATTGTACTCTCAATGGAAGCAAAGTCCGCCTCCTCCCTGGAACAGCCTCTGTTCGTCAACAGTGACCAAAAACGTCCAGAACCCCTTGTCGAATCCTTATGCGAAAGCCATCGCCGACGAAGGAATGTTGACGACTTGTCCTCAGCAAAGTACTGGCAGTGAGGAGGAAATAACTGGTGGAAGTTCCCTTAGAGTGCCGAATATAATATTCGGTGAAAAACCATCATACTCTAGAAACTGTGTATTAGATCCTTCCCCTTCTGCCGCTGGGTGTCAAATGTGCCGCCCTTGTGTCTCTCTCAGACAACCTAGCCAATAACACGTGACTGACCTTGTCACAAAACCAGTCCAGCTATACACAATTCTGCCTCCCAAGCAGAAAAAAGACACGAGAAACTCAATCCGTGAAAATCCCGTGCGCGCTGTCAGCGAAAAACCGTCAGCCCTATGACAGCAAAAAAAAAACCCACTGTGAAACTCGTGCGCTACAAAACATCCGTGCTCATTGAGCACTGTCAGCAAACTCTGCTGTAGCCCAATATCACGCACAGGCGCTTTCTATCATACATTGACCCAGAACAGGCACTCTACTGGGTGACACTTTCTTGGTCTCTGTCACCCGATCGTGACAAACCTGTTCTGTCTCTCGCGTTCTGTCAGCCTCCCTTCGAGCGGATCTTTAACCTGTTCTGTCTCTCGCGTTCTGTCAGCCTCCCTTCGAGCGGATCTTTAACCTGTTCTGTCTCTCGCGTTCTGTCAGCCTCCCTTCGAGCGGATCTTTAACCTGTTCTGTCTCTCTCGTTCTGCCAGCCTCCCTTCGAGCGGATCTTTAACCTGTTCTGTCTCTCTGGTTCTGTCAGCCTCCCTTCGAGCGGATCTTTAACCTGTTCTGTCTCTCTCGTTCTGTCAGCCTCCCTTCGAGCGGGTCTTTAACCTGTTCTGTCTCTCTCGTTCTGTCAGCCTCCCTTCGAGCGGATCTTTAACCTGTTCTGTCTCTCTCGTTCTGTCAGCCTCCCTTCGAGCGGATCTTTAACCTGTACAACTACAAGGAAGACCAGAACAACCCGTGGGACTTCAGCATCAGTGCCTGTTTCAACAGCTCTCACAGAAAGGAGTACACACTCACCATACCAGGTAAGAGACGTCATACATTCGTAAACACGTCATAGACATGAAAATAGGTAATGCACATGAAACTACGTCATACACATGGAAACACGTCATTCGCCTAAAAACAGGTCATACACAGTCATGAAAACACGTCATACGTCTGAAAATATGTCATACCCTTGAAATCACGCCATTGGTCTGAAAAGAGGTCGTACGCCTGAAAACACGTCGTACGCCTAAAAACTCGTCGTACGCCTAAAAACACGTCGTACGCCTAAAAACACGTCGTACGCCTAAAAACTCGTCGTACGCCTAAAAACTCGTCGTACGCCTAAAAACTCGTCGTACGCCTAAAAACACGTCGTACGCCTGAAAACACCCTTACTCCCGAAAACACGTCGTACGCCTGAAAACTCGTCGTACGCCTAAAAACACGTCGTACGCCTAAAAACATCCTTACTCCCGAAAACACGTCGTACGCCTGAAAACTCGTCGTACGCCTAAAAACACGTACGCCTGAAAACACCCTTACTCCCGAAAACACGTCGTACGCTTGAAAACTCGTCGTACGCCTAAAAACACGTCGTACGCCTGAAAATACAATAGGCCTCCAATCAAGCGTGACATGTTTGGTATGAAATGAAACCCAAATCCGGTAGGCTGCCCACGTTCCTATCACAATGAATTAAAATACAAGAAAGGTCAGTGATGTTGCAGCTTGTTAACAGTCCATACACAATACAAGAAAGGTCGGTGATGTTGCAGCTTGTTAACAGTCCATACACAATACAAGAAAGATCGGTGATGTTGCAGCTTGTTAACAGTCCATCCACAATACAAGAAAGGTCGGTGATGTTGCAGCTTGTTAACAGTCCATACACAATACAAGAAAGGTCGGTGATGTTGCAGCTTGTTAACAGTCCGTACACAATACAAGAAAGGTCAGTGATGTTGCAGCTTGTTAACAGTCCGTACACAATACAAGAAAGGTCGGTGATGTTGCAGCTTGTTAACAGTCCGTACACAATACAAGAAAGGTCAGTGATGTTGCAGCTTGTTAACAGTCCGTACACAATACAAGAAAGGTCAGTGAGGTTGCAGCTTGTTAACAGTCCGTACACAATACAAGAAAGGTCAGTGATGTTACAGCTTGTTAACAGTCCGTGCACAATACAAGAAAGGTCGGTGATGTTGCAGCTTGTTAACAGTCCGTACACAATACAAGAAAGGTCGGTGATGTTGCAGCTTGTTAACAGTCCGTACACAATACAAGAAAGGTCAGTGATGTTGCAGCTTGTTAACAGTCCATACACAATACAAGAAAGGTCAGTGATGTTGCAGCTTTTTAACAGTCCATACACAATACAAGAAAGGTCAGTGATGTTGCAGCTTGTTAACAGTCCGTACACAATACAAGAAAGGTCGGTGATGTTGCAGCTTGTTAACAGTCCATACACAATACAAGAAAGGTCAGTGATGTTGCAGCTTTTTAACAGTCCATACAGAATAGTCACAACAACTTCGACCTATCTGTCTTTTACAGTGGACAAATAAGCTTGAGACACGCAGACACATAGTGATGCCACATAGTGATGACACATAGTAATGCCACATAGGGATGACACATAGTGATGACACATATTGATGACACATAGTGATGACACATATTGATGACAAATAGTGATGACACATAGTAATGACACATAGTGATGACACATAGTGATGACACATAGTGATGACACATAGTGATGACCAATTGTGATGACAAATAGCGATGACACATAGTGATGACACATAGTGATGACACATAGTGATGACCAATTGTGATGACAAATAGCGATGACAAATAGTGGTGCCACATAGTGATGACAAATAGTGATGACAAATAGTGATGACACATAGTGATGACACATAGTGATGACAAACGTGACTCTCCACCACGAAATGAGTCGCATGTCACCTCTCGCGGTTCTGCGCTAGGCATTATTTCAGTCCAGGGGGTGTCTAGTAACAGTGTGAGGGTCACCATAGACTCACAGGCTTATAACTCGAAAAGTGTTCACTCTTTTCTAAAACGGGTTTCACCACTGGATACAGAATAACAAAACTCTTTAAAAAAATGTAAACATGTGAAAATCATGAAAAGGTGACATGCGACTCATTCCGTGGTGGAGGGTCACAAATAGTGATGACAAAAAGTGATGACACATAGTGATGACAAATAGTGATGACACATACTGATGACAAATAGTGATGACACATAGTGATGACAAATAGCAATGTTTCATATAACATGAATGGCGTCTCTTCCAAAGCGGTCAAAGCAAAGTGACACAAATGAATAGAGGGACAGAGTTAACGTCAGATCATATCAGAAAGGAAACTACACTTTGAAGTTGAAATAATTCCAATCGAGAAGAAATACAATTTAGAGAAACGTTCACTCTCTCTGTCCTATCTCTCTATCCCTCTGTCTCTCTCTTTCTGTCTGTCTGTCTGTCTGTCTGTCTGTCTGTCTGTCTGTATGTCTGTCTGTCTGTCTGTCTGTCTCTCTCTCTCTCTCTCTCTCTCTCTCTCTCTCTCTCTCTCTCTCTCTCTCTCTCTCTCTCTCTCTCTCTCTCTCTCTCTCTGTCTCTCTCTCTCTCTGATGTTGTTCCAACAATGTTATGTGAGGCACTTTGTGTTTTTTGCAGGCACCTACAGTCAGTATGTGGGCGTGAACCAGAACAACTTTCAGTTCTTCTTCACCCT
>NC_090260.1:5098268-5100768 GCF_037325665.1 Littorina saxatilis
GTGTGTGTAGAGCGATTCAGAGTAAACTACTGGACCGATCTTTATGACATTTTACATGAGAGTTCCTGGGTATGATATCCCCGGAAGATTTTTTCATTTTTTCGATAAATGTCTTTGATGACGTCATATCCGGCTTTTTGTAAAAGTTGAGGCGGCACTGTCACACCCTCATTTTTCAATCAAATTGATTGAAATTTTGGCCAAGCAATCTTCGACGTAGGCCGGACTTCGGTATTGCATTTCAGCTTGGTGGCTCAAAAATTAATCACTGACTTTGGTCATTAAATATCTGAAAATTGTTAAAAAAAAATTAAAACGATCCAAATGTACGTTCATCTTATTCTTCATCATTTTCTGATTCCAAAAACATATAAATATGTTATATTTGGATTAAAAACAAGCTCTGAAAATTAAAAATATAAACATTATGATCAAAATTAAATTTTCGAAATCAATTTAAAAACACTTTTATCTTATTCCTTGTCGGTTCCTGATTCCAAAAACATATAGATATGATATGTTTGGATTAAAACCACGCTCAGAAAGTTAAAACGAAGAGAGGTACAGAAAAGCGTGCTATCCTTCTCAGCGCAACTACTACCCCGCTCTTCTTGTCAATATCACTGCCTTTGCCACGAGCGGTGGACTGACGATGCTACGAGTATACGGTCTTGCTGAAAAAATGCTGTGCGTTCAGTTTCATTCTGTGAGTTGGACAGCTTGACTGAATGTTGTATTTTCGCCTTACGCGACTTGTTGATGCTTTATGGTCCCATTGCTGAGAAATTCGGGTCGCTTCCTCCCAGTGGAAAGCTAGCAGCAACGGAGTCGCGCAAATCAAGTGTGTGCGTTTTTAGGTGGACTCAGCCACCTGAACGTACGGCAGAATGGCCGAGGTCTTTAAAGTGACACAGCGGTGACACGGGGGTGGAACGTGGATACCTTCTCTGAGTCTTCAGTGTAAATCTAATCCCGTGTCCGTCCCGGCACGGATTCGAACCTGCGACCCCAGGATCAGAAGTCCAGTGCTCTACCAACTGAGCTACCTGGCCTCAAACAGAACGGAACCTGTTTTGAACACGTCTGTAACACGTTTTGAACACGTCTGTAACAAGCTTTGAGCACGTCTGTAACAAGCTTTAAACACGTCTGTAACAAGCTTTGAACACGTCTGTAACAAGCTTTGAACACGTCTGTAACAAGCTTTGAACACGTCTGTAACAAGCTTTGAACACGTCTGTAACAAGTTTTGAACACGTCTGTAACAAGTGTTGGTATTGTTGTGGTAGTCATGATGATAGTGTGATGAACAGCTTCAGCAGATTTGTGTTCGTTATGTTATAGAAGAGACAACCCCTTATTAATCAGGTTCAGTGATATGGCATTTGTGACAGGGATTTTTAATGTATTTGTTGCAATTTATGCGTAATTATAGTTTATAACTGTGCATACCATTTATGTTATTTTAACGAAATTCAAAAATGATTCTGTTATTTTAACCCTTATTGTGAGGGCATGTGGCCTGAGGCAGTTAAAGATGTGTTCTCGGTGTGTGTCAGGCAATTAAAGATGTGTTCTCGGTGTGTGTCAGGCAATTAAAGATGTGTTCTCGGTGTGTGTCAGGCAATTAAAGATGTGTTCTCGGTGTGTGTCAGGCAATTAAAGATGTGTTCTCGGTGTGTGTCAGGCAATTAAAGATGTGTTCTCGGTGTGTGTCAGGCAGTTAAAGATGTGTTCTCGGTGTGTGTGTCAGGCAGTTAAAGATGTGTTCTCGGTGTGTGTCAGGCAGTTAAAGATGTGTTCTCGGTGTGTGTGTCAGGCAGTTAAAGATGTGTTCTCGGTGTGTGTCAGGCAGTTCAAGATGTGTTCTCGGTGTGTGTCAGGCAGTTCAAGATGTGTTCTCGGTGTGTGTCAGGCAGTTAAAGATGTGTTCTCGGTGTGTGTCAGGCAGTTAAAGATGTGTTCTCGGTGTGTGTCAGGCAGTTAAAGATGTGTTCTCGGTGTGTGTGTCAGGCAGTTAAAGATGTGTTCTCGGTGTGTGTCAGGCAGTTAAATATGTGTTCTCGGTGTGTGTCAGGCAGTTAAAGATGTGTTCTCGGTGTGTGTGTGTCAGGCAGTTAAAGATGTGTTCTCGGTGTGTGTGTCAGGTGCCATGGCCGGGCTGGGTATCCCTATGGTGATTATTGGCTACGGACTGGCCTTCATCGTCACCTTGCTGACCTACCGCCGCGTCACTGCCAGACACACACTGGACGTCGACAACCCGCTCACAGAGATACGCCCTTCTGCCGCGCAACTCAGCTAGTCCCAAACACACTGGACGTCGACAACTCTAGAAAACTAGTCTTGGGACAGACAGAGATACACCCCTCTGCCGCGCAACTACTCTAGACCGGCACATTATGCTTAGTTATTCTTACGTGTCGTTAGTGTGTGAGGAGAAGAGACTGAAGCCTGTCCTGAACTGAGCGTAGCTGAGCCTTGTATCACAGGAAAGTGC
>NC_090260.1:5105768-5110768 GCF_037325665.1 Littorina saxatilis
AAGTCAATGAGTTTACTCGTCAGCAGTGAGACAAATTGACAGTCAATCCATCCACTGTAAATTCATGAGCAAAACGTTTTCCTTTCATTCAGGCAGCCATACTGTGCCTTTCGGAGTGGCGCATGCTGGGTATTGCTAACTGTAATGACCTTGACCCTGGCATGGATCAAGGGACCGTTACAGTAAATTTAGCGCAGAACGGTTATCCCCCAAATCGGCGTATGGCTGCCTAAATGGCAAAACCGGCCATGCACGTAAACACCCACTCGCGAAAAAACAAGACCAGTGTACGTGGGAGTTTCAGACCAAAACACAAAAGGAGAACAAGAACAAGAAGAACACACACACACCACACACACACACACACACACATACACACACACCACACACACACACACACACACACACACACACACACACACAACAGAGTATAATTCGTATCTAGATCGACCTATCACAAAAAAAGAAATTATGAAAGAATGTAGATCTTTAAAAAACAACAAGTCGCGTAAGGCGAAAATACAATATTTAGTCAAGTAGCTGTCGAACTCACAGAATGGAACTGAACGCAATGCCATTTTTCAGCAAGACCGTATACTCGTAGCATCGTCAGTCCACCGCTCATGGCAAAGGCAGTGAAATTGACAAGAAGAGCGGGGTAGTAGCTGCGCTAAGAAGGATAGCACGCTTTTCTGTACCTCTCTTTGTTTTAACTTTCTGAGCGTGTTTTTAATCCAAACATATCATATCTATATGGTTTTGGAATCAGGAACCGACAAGGAATAAGATGAAAGTGTTTTTAAATTGATTTGGACAATTTAATTTTGATAATAATTTTTATATATTTAATTTTCAGAGCTTGTTTTTAATCCGAATATAACATATTTATATGTTTTTGGAATCAGCAAATGATGGAGAATAAGATAAACGTAAATTTGGATCGTTTTATAAATTTTTATTTTTTTTTACAATTTTCAGATTTTTAATGACCAAAGTCATTAATTAATTTTTAAGCCACCAAGCTGAAATGCAATACCGAAGTCCGGGCTTCGTCGAAGATTACTTGACCAAAATTTCAACCAATTTGGTTGAAAAATGAGGGCGTGACAGTGCCGCCTCAACTTTCACGAAAAGCCGGATATGACGTCATCAAAGACATTTATCAAAAAAATGAAAAAAACGTTCGGGGATTTCATACCCAGGAAGTCTCATGTCAAATTTCATAAAGATCGGTCCAGTAGTTTAGTCTGAATCGCTCTACACACACACACACACACACACACACACACACACACACGCACATACACCACGACCCTCGTTTCGATTCCCCCTCGATGTTAAAATATTTAGTCAAAACTTGACTAAATATAAAAAGTCACCAGGAAATGATAATATTACAAATGAAATTATAAAAGCAAGTATTGGTAGCACCATAGAAATAATAACAACTTTATTTAATCTAATTCTAGATACAGGACATTATCCAGTTGAATGGAAAAATGGTTTAAGTATTGCTATATATAAAAATGGCGATCCATTGAACCCGGGTAACTATAGAGGAATAACACTGACTAGTAACTTAGGAAAATTATTTTGTAAAATTATCAATTCAAGAATAACGAATTATTTAGAAGATAATGAATTATTGATCAAAGAACAAGCAGGATTCAGAAAAGGGTTAAGAACAGATGATCAGATTTTTGTACTAAAAAAAATAGTTGATGACATCATAAAAACAAAAAATGGGAGATTATATGCTTGTTTTGTAGATTTTCAAAAGGCATTTGATAATGTGTGGCACGATGCCCTACTACTCAAATTAAATAAAATTGGCATAAAAGGTCGATGCTTCAATGTAATAAAAAACATGTATACAAACTCAACAATTTGTACAAAAATGAAAAATGGACTATCACCAAGTATAACAGTAAAAAAAGGAGTTCAACAGGGTAACACATTAAGCCCCACTCTCTTTAATATTTTTATAAATGACATTACTGAAAATCTTCCTGATTTTGATTCCCCACCCATAGGAAAACAATCAAAAAATAAAATATCGTGTCTTCTATACGCTGATGATCTCGTATTATTGTCCAAAACAAAAGGAGGATTGCAAACTAAACTAGATCATCTAAATAATTATTGTGAAAAATGGGGTTTAAAAATTAATACAGACAAAACCAAAGTATTAGTTTTTTGTCGCACAAACACAAACGTAAAGACCCTGTTTAAATGTGGATTGACTTTCATTACAATTGCAGATCAGTATAAATGTTTAGGAATAGTATTTAATCAGAATGGTTCTTTACAAAAAGCTCAAGAACATCAATGTAAACAAGCCAATAAAGCAAGCCATTTGCTTAGGAGAATGTTTAGAAAAGAAAATGTTCAAATTGATACTGCTTTACATTTATTTGATTCTTTAGTGAATCCAATCTTGACATATGGATCAAGTATTTGGTTCCCATTCAATTATTCCAACAAATCAATCGATAACATCGAGAAGTTTTTTGAATCATGTTTTTCAAGAAATTCTACGATTGAAGACATCCATATAAAATTTTGTCGTTGTCTGCTAGGTGTACACAGAAAAACCATGTGTATACCAGTGCTGGCAGAATTAGGTAGATTCCCATTAGCACTAAGAATGTTAACACAAACCATTTCCTATTGGACTCATATTTTACAATCTAAACGAGATTCATTGGTTCATCAAGTATATGATGACATGTTTAATAACCCTAAAGAAGATTCTTGGCTCACATTCATTAAAAGTTCACTTTCAAGACTTGGCTTTAATCATGTTTGGCAAAATCAATCTACTTTTGATACGAGAAAGTTACAATTTGCCATACTAATGAAATTACAAAGTGAATACATACGTTTTTGGAATAAAGCTAAATCAAAAGGAAGTGCAAGATTAAGATTCTATTCAAATATATGTGATACATATGAAATTCAGTCATATCTGACAATGATAGAAAATCGAAATCACAGGACAGCTTTAAGTCGATTAAGAACCAGTAGTCACAATCTAAAAATAGAAACTGGAAGACATCATAACATCCAAAGAGAAAATCGTTTGTGTATGGTATGTAACATTGTTGAAGATGAATATCATCTTCTGGATGAATGCGTAAAATTCCATGAAAGTAGAGAAAAGTTTAAAAAAGACGTGACTAATATTGATGTAGATTATATTAATTATAAACCAAGTGAAATATTTATGGACAAAGATGTTCAAATATGTCTCGGAAGGTTTGTCGCAGAATGCTTTAGAATTCATAGCAATGTGTCAATAACCTTTTTGGTTTGAGGACAATAAACATTTGTTCTTGTTCTTGTTCTTGTTCACACAGACAAACAGACACACACACACAGACAGACACACACACACACACAAACATACACACACACACACACACACACACACAGACTTACTGTCCACGTCCATCTGCCTGTAGAAGCCGTCGTAGTCGTCCATGGTCAGGCGGTGGTCATTGTTGACGTCATAGACGTTGTACAGCTCGTGGGACAGTCCGTCCAGCTCGGGGTCGTGACGTGTCTGGTATTTGACGTACTCTTCACGCGTCACTATGCCGTCAGGATTATCTGCACCACGCACAATCAAATATCGTCACTATGCCGTCAGGATTATCCTCACCACGCACAATCAAATATCGTCACTATGCCGTCAGGCTTATCTGCACCACGCACAATCACATATCGTCACTATGCCGTCAGGATCATCTGCACCACGCACAATCAAATATCGTCACTATGCCGTCAGGATTATCCTCACCTCGCACAATCACATATCTTCACTATGCCGTCAGGCTTATCTGCACCACGCACAATCACATATCGTCACTATGCCGTCAGGATTATCTGCACCACGCACAATCACATATCGTCACTATGCCGTCAGGATTATCTGCACCACGCACAATCACATATCGTCACTATGCCGTCAGGATTATCTGCACCACGCACAATCACATATCGTCACAATGCCGTCAGGATTATCTGCATCATGCACAATCACATATCGTCACTATGCCGTCAGGATTATCTGCACCACGCACAATCACATATCGTCACTATGCCGTCAGGATTATCTGCACCACGCACAATCAAATATCGTCACTATGCCGTCAGGATTATCTGCACCACGCACAATCACATATCGTCACTATGCCGTCAGGATTATCTGCACCACGCACAATCAAATATCGTCACTATGCCGTCAGGATTATCTGCACCATGCACAATCACATATCGTCACTATGCCGTCAGGATTATCTGCACCATGCATAATCACATATCGTCACTATGCCGTCAGGATTATCTGCACCATGCACAATCCCATATCGTCACTATGCCGTCAGGATTATCTGCACCACGCACAATCAAATATCGTCACTATGCCGTCATGATTATCTGCACCACGTACAATCACATATCGTTACTATGCCGTCAGGATTATTTGCACCACGCACAATCAAATATCGTCACTATGCCGTCAGGATTATCTGCACCACGCACAATCACATATCGTCACTATGCCGTCAGGATTATCTGCACCATGCACAATCACATATCGTCACTATGCCGTCAGGATTATCTGCACCACGCACAATCACATATCGTCACTATGCCGTCAGGATTATCTGTACCATGCACAATCCCATATCGTCACTATGCCGTCAGGATTATCTGCACCACGCACAATCACATATCGTCACTATGCCGTCAGGATTATCTGCACCACGCACAATCACATATCGTCACTATGCCGTCAGGATTATCTGCACCACGCACAATCAAATATCGTCACTATGCCGTCAGGATTATCTGCACCACGCACAATCACATATCGTCACTATGCCGTCAGGATTATCTGCACCACGCACAATCAAATATCGTCACGCTCATCAGAAACATTGACATTGTTGTGGAGCTCAGCTGACAACAAGTCGCGTGAAGCGATATGAAAACAT
>NC_090260.1:5118268-5170768 GCF_037325665.1 Littorina saxatilis
GAACACACATGCGAGACAATCATACTTTGGACAATCCTACCTCAGAAGTGTGTTCAACGCAGCCTCTAAACCGTTTGTCAGACACGACAATCAACTGAGATATAGACACTTACCTCAGTGTGTTCCACGCAGCCTCTAAACCGATTGTCAGACACGACAGTCAACTGAGATATAGACACTGTCGGTTTTTGGTCACGCCCTGGAAGAAATGTAACTGGGTGTATTGTTTTGTGGGAAAACCGCAAGCTGTTTTACCTGACCTTTTTATGCCACTATCCATGACACGCCGCTAATCACGAAACAGGCATAGTAGGCTGTGACCTATGCCCTCCAGCAAAAGATAGTACACCGCATATTGTATTGAGGGCACATTTATATTAATAAACTTATGACAGAAGAAGTTAGGGGGTAATATGAAAAGTCGGAAAAAATGCCAAAGCAATTCTTTAAGCGATTCTTTCAGAATTCTTCTCTCAAGTTTAGTCTTTGAATTCATAAACAAAACTGAAAAACTTCCAAAACTTCATATGATCATCAACCTGAAACAACCAATGAGACTTTGAATTTCATCTCTAAATGAATTCATAATAAAACATAGAAAGAAAAAAAAACTCCATAATTATATGATCAATACATTTATAATAAAGCATAGAACAACACCAAATAACTCAAAATGGTCAATGAATTCATGATATAACATAGAAAAACTAAGAAAAACTCCATATGATAAATGAATTCATAATAAAACATAGAGACACTTCAAAAACTCCATATGATAAATGAATTCATAATGAAACACAGAAATTCCACAAAATCTATATGATAAATGAATTCATGATAAAACATGTGATCACAACTCCATAAATTATGATAAATGAATTCATAATAAAACATGTAATCACAACTTCATATGATGAATGAATTCATAATAAAACATGTGACCACAACTCCATAAATTATGATAAATGAATTCCTAATAAAACATGTGACCACAACTCCATGTGATCATCAACTCACAACAACCAACGAGACAATGAATTCCTAATAAAACATGTGACCACAACTCCATGTGATCATCAACTCACAACAACCAACGAGACAATGACTGTGACCAGTGTAGAGAACTGGTTTCATGGTGCGTTGAACTGACTACACTGACAGCAAGCAACGAGACAATGAATGTGACCAGTGTAGAGAACTGGTTTCATGGTGCGTTGAACTGACTACACTGACAGCAAGCAACGAGACAATGACTGTGACCAGTGTAGAGAACTGGTTTCATGGTGCGTTGAACTGAATACACTGACAACAAGCAACGAGACAATGAATGTGACCAGTGTAGAGAACTGGTTTCATGGTGCGTTGAACTGAATACACTGACAACAAGCAACGATACAATGAATGTGACCAGTGTAGAGAACTGGTTTCATGGTGCGTTGAACTGAATACACTGACAACAAGCAACGAGACAATGACTGTGACCAGTGTAGAGAACTGGTTTCATGGTGCGTTGAACTGAATACACTGACAGCAAGCAACGAGACAATGACTGTGACCAGTGTAGAGAACTGGTTTCATGGTGCGTTGAACTGATTACACTGACAGCAACGAGACAATGAATGTGATCAGTGTAGAGAACTGGTTTCATGGTGCGTTGTACTGAATACACTGACAACAAACAACGAGACAATGAATGTGACCAGTGTAGAGAACTGGTTTCATGGTGCGTTGAACTGAATACACTGACAGCAAGCAACGAGACAATGAATGTGATCAGTGTAGAGAACTGGTTTCATGGTGCGTTGAACTGAATACACTGACAACAAGCAACGAGACAATGAATGTGATCAGTGTAGAGAACTGGTTTCATGGTGCGTTGAACTGAATACACTGACAGCAAGCAACGAGACAATGAATGTGATCAGTGTAGAGAACTGGTTTCATGGTGCGTTGAACTGAATACACTGACAACAACCAACGAGACAATGAATGTGACCAGTGTAGAGAACTGGTTTCATGGTGCGTTGTACTGAATACACTGACAGCAACGAGACAGTGAATGTGACCAGTGTAGAGAACTGGTTTCATGGTGCGTTGAACTGAATACACTGACAACAACGAGACAATGACTGTGACCAGTGTAGAGAACTGGTTTCATGTTGCGTTGAACTGAATACACTGACAACAACGAGACAATGACTGTGACCAGTGTAGAGAACTGGTTTCATGGTGCGTTGAACTGAATACACTGACAACAACGAGACAATGACTGTGACCAGTGTAGAGAACTGGTTTCATGGTGCGTTGAACTGAATACACTGACAACAACGAGACAATGAATGTGACCAGTGTAGAGAACTGGTTTCATGGTGCGTTGAACTGAATACACAGACAACAAGCAACGAGACAATGAATGTGACCAGTGTAGAGAACTGGTTTCATGGTGCGTTGAACTGAATACACTGACAGCAAGCAACGAGACAATGAATGTGACCAGTGTAGAGAACTGGTTTCATGGTGCGTTAAACTGAATACACTGACAGCAAGCAACGAGACAATGAATGTGATCAGTGTAGAGAACTGGTTTCATGGTGCGTTGAACTGAATACACTGACAACAAGCAACGAGACAATGAATGTGACCAGTGTAGAGAACTGGTTTCATGGTGCGTTGAACTGACTACACTGACAGCAAGCAACGAGACAATGAATGTGATCAGTGTAGAGAACTGGTTTCATGGTGCGTTGTACTGAATACACTGACAGCAAGCAACGAGACAATGACTGTGACCAGTGTAGAGAACTGGTTTCATGGTGCGTTGAACTGAATACACTGACAGCAAGCAACGAGACAATGAATGTGACCAGTGTAGAGAACTGGTTTCATGGTGCGTTAAACTGAATACACTGACAGCAAGCAACGAGACAATGACTGTGATCAGTGTAGAGAACTGGTTTCATGGTGCGTTGAACTGAATACACTGACAGCAACGAGACAATGAATGTGACCAGTGTAGAGAACTGGTTTCATGGTGCGTTGAACTGAATACACTGACAGCAACGAGACAATGAATGTGACCAGTGTAGAGAACTGGTTTCATGGTGCGTTGAACTGAATACACTGACAGCAACGAGACAATGAATGTGACCAGTGTAGAGAACTGGTTTCATGGTGCGTTGAACTGAATACACTGACAGCAACGAGACAATGAATGTGACCAGTGTAGAGAACTGGTTTCATGGTGCGTTGAACTGAATACACTGACAACAAGCAACGATACAATGAATGTGACCAGTGTAGAGAACTGGTTTCATGGTGCGTTGAACTGAATACACTGACAGCAAGCACCGAGACAATGAATGTGATCAGTGTAGAGAACTGGTTTCATGGTGCGTTGAACTGAATACACTGACAGCAAGCACCGAGACAATGAATGTGACCAGTGTAGAGAACTGGTTTCATGGTGCGTTGAACTGAATACACTGACAGCAACGAGACAATGAATGTGACCAGTGTAGAGAACTGGTTTCAAGGTGCGTTGAACTGAATACACTGACAGCAAGCAACGAGACAATGAATGTGATCAGTGTAGAGAACTGGTTTCATGGTGCGTTGAACTGAATACACTGACAGCAAGCAACGAGACGATGACTGTGACCAGTGTAGAGAACTGGTTTCATGTTGCGTTGAACTGAATACACTGACAGCAACGAGACAATGAATGTGACCAGTGTAGAGAACTGGTTTCATGGTGCGTTGAACTGAATACACTGACAGCAAGCAACGAGACAATGACTGTGACCAGTGTAGAGAACTGGTTTCATGGTGCGTTGAACTGAATACACTGACAGCAAGCAACGAGACAATGAATGTGACCAGTGTAGAGAACTGGTTTCATGGTGCGTTGAACTGAATACACTGACAGCAAGCAACGAGACAATGAATGTGACCAGTGTAGAGAACTGGTTTCATGGTGCGTTAAACTGAATACACTGACAAAAACCAACGAGACAATGAATGTGATCAGTGTAGAGAACTGGTTTCATGGTGCGTTGAACTGAATACACTGACAGCAAGCAACGAGACAATGACTGTGACCAGTGTAGAGAACTGGTTTCATGGTGCGTTGAACTGAATACACTGACAACAAGCAACGAGACAATGAATGTGACCAGTGTAGAGAACTGGTTTCATGGTGCGTTGAACTGAATACACTGACAACAACCAACGAGACAATGAATGTGACCAGTGTAGAGAACTGGTTTCATGGTGCGTTGAACTGAATACACTGACAACAAGCAACGAGACAATGAATGTGACCAGTGTAGAGAACTGGTTTTAAGGTGCGTTGAACTGAATACACTGTACTGATAACAAACAACGAGACAATGAATGTGATCAGTGTAGAGAACTGGTTTCATGGTGCGTTGAACTGAATACACTGACAGCAAGCAACGAGACAATGAATGTGACCAGTGTAGAGAACTGGTTTCATGGTGCGTTAAACTGAATACACTGACAAAAACCAACGAAACAATGAATGTGATCAGTGTAGAGAACTGGTTTCATGGTGCGTTGAACTGAATACACTGATAACAACCAACGAGACAATGAATGTGACCAGTGTAGAGAACTGGTTTCATGGTGCGTTGAACTGAATACACTGACAACAAGCAACGAGACAATGAATGTGACCAGTGTAGAGAACTGGTTTTAAGGTGCGTTGAACTGAATACACTGTACTGATAACAAACAACGAGACAATGAATGTGATCAGTGTAGAGAACTGGTTTCATGGTGCGTTGAACTGAATACACTGATTACAACCAACGAGACAATGAATGTGACCAGTGTAGAGAACTGGTTTCATGGTGCGTTGAACTGAATACACTGATTACAACCAACGAGACAATGAATGTGACCAGTGTAGAGAACTGGTTTCATGGTGCGTTGAACTGAATACACTGACAACAAGCAACGAGACAATGAATGTGACCAGTGTAAGAACTGGTTTCATGGTGCGTTGAACTGAATACACTGACAGCAAGCAACGAGACAATGAATGTGACCAGTGTAGAGAACTGGTTTCATGGTGCGTTGAACTGAATACACTGACAACAAGCAACGAGACAATGAATGTGACCAGTGTAGAGAACTGGTTTCATGGTGCTTTGAACTGAATACACTGACAGCAACCAACGAGACAATGACTGTGACCAGTGTAGAGAACTGGTTTCATGGTGCGTTGAACTGAATACACTGACAACAAGCAACGAGACAATGAATGTGACCAGTGTAGAGAACTGGTTTCATGGTGCGTTGAACTGAATACACTGACAACAACGAGACAATGAATGTGATCAGTGTAGAGAACTGGTTTCATGGTGCGTTGAACTGAATACACTGACAGCAAGCAACGAGACAATGAATGTGACCAGTGTAGAGAACTGGTTTCATGGTGCGTTGAACTGAATACACTGACAGCAACGAGACAATGAATGTGACCAGTGTAGAGAACTGGTTTCATGGTGCGTTGAACTGAATACACTGACAACAACGAGACAATGAATGTGACCAGTGTAGAGAACTGGTTTCATGGTGCGTTGAACTGAATACACTGACAGCAACGAGACAATGAATGTGACCAGTGTAGAGAACTGGTTTCATGGTGCGTTGAACTGAATACACTGACAGCAAGCAACGAGACAATGAATGTGACCAGTGTAGAGAACTGGTTTCATGGTGCGTTGAACTGAATACACTGACAGCAAGCAACGAGACAATGACTGTGACCAGTGTAGAGAACTGGTTTCAAGGTGCGTTGAACTGAATACACTGACAGCAACGAGACAATGAATGTGACCAGTGTAGAGAACTGGTTTCATGGTGCGTTGAACTGAATACACTGACAACAAGCAACGAGACAATGACTGTGACCAGTGTAGAGAACTGGTTTCATGGTGCGTTGAACTGAATACACTGACAGCAACGAGACAATGGATGTGACCAGTGTAGAGAACTGGTTTCATGGTGCGTTGAACTGAATACACTGACTGATAACAAACAACGAGACAATGAATGTGACCAGTGTAGAGAACTGGTTTCATGGTGCGTTGAACTGAATACACTGACAACAAGCAACGAGACAATAAATGTGACCAGTGTAGAGAACTGGTTTCATGGTGCGTTGAACTGAATACACTGACAGCAAGCAACGAGACAATGAATGTGACCAGTGTAGAGAACTGGTTTCATGGTGCGTTGAACTGAATACACTGACAACAAGCAACGAGACAATGAATGTGACCAGTGTAGAGAACTGGTTTCATGGTGCGTTGAACTGAATACACTGACAGCAAGCAACGAGACAATGAATGTGACCAGTGTAGAGAACTGGTTTCATGGTGCGTTGAACTGAATACACTGACAACAAGCAACGAGACAATGAATGTGACCAGTGTAGAGAACTGGTTTCATGGTGCGTTGAACTGAATACACTGACAGCAAGCAACGAGACAATGAATGTGACCAGTGTAGAGAACTGGTTTCATGGTGCGTTGAACTGAATACACTGACAGCAAACAACGAGACAATGAATGTGACCAGTGTAGAGAACTGGTTTCATGGTGCGTTGAACTGAATACACTGACAACAACGAGACAATGACTGTGACCAGTGTAGAGAACTGGTTTCAAGGTGCGTTGAACTGAATACACTGACATCAAGCAACGAGACAATGACTGTGACCAGTGTAGAGAACTGGTTTCATGGTGCGTTGAACTGAATACACTGACAACAACCAACGAGACAATGACTGTGACCAGTGTAGAGAACTGGTTTCATGGTGCGTTGAACTGAATACACTGACAGCAAGCAACGAGACAATGAATGTGACCAGTGTAGAGAACTGGTTTCATGGTGCGTTGAACTGAATACACTGACAACAAGCAACGAGACAATGAATGTGATCAGTGTAGAGAACTGGTTTCATGGTGCGTTGAACTGAATACACTGACAACAAGCAACGAGACAATGAATGTGACCAGTGTAGAGAACTGGTTTCATGGTGCGTTGAACTGAATACACTGACAGCAAGCAACGAGACAATGAATGTGACCAGTGTAGAGAACTGGTTTCATGGTGCGTTGAACTGAATACACTGACAGCAAGCAACGAGACAATGAATGTGACCAGTGTAGAGAACTGGTTTCATGGTGCGTTGAACTGAATACACTGACAACAGCAACGAGACAATGAATGTGATCAGTGTAGAGAACTGTTTCATGGTGCGTTGAACTGACTACACTGACAGCAAGCAACGAGACAATGACTGTGACCAGTGTAGAGAACTGGTTTCATGGTGCGTTGAACTGAATACACTGACAGCAAGCAACGAGACAATGAATGTGACCAGTGTAGAGAACTGGTTTCATGGTGCGTTGAACTGAATACACTGACAACAAGCAACGAGACAATGAATGTGACCAGTGTAGAGAACTGGTTTCATGGTGCGTTGAACTGAATACACTGACAGCAACGAGACAATGAATGTGACCAGTGTAGAGAACTGGTTTCATGGTGCGTTGAACTGAATACACTGACAGCAACGAGACAATGAATGTGACCAGTGTAGAGAACTGGTTTCATGGTGCGTTGAACTGAATACACTGACAGCAAGCAACGAGACAATGAATGTGACCAGTGTAGAGAACTGGTTTCATGGTGCGTTGAACTGAATACACTGACAGCAAGCAACGAGACAATGAATGTGACCAGTGTAGAGAACTGGTTTCATGGTGCGTTGAACTGAATACACTGACAGCAAGCAACGAGACAATGAATGTGACCAGTGTAGAGAACTGGTTTCATGGTGCGTTGAACTGAATACACTGACAACAAGCAACGAGACAATGAATGTGACCAGTGTAGAGAACTGGTTTCAAGGTGCGTTGAACTGAATACACTGACAAAAAGCAACGAGACAATGAATGTGACCAGTGTAGAGAACTGGTTTCATGGTGCGTTGAACTGAATACACTGACAACAAGCAACGAGACAATGAATGTGACCAGTGTAGAGAACTGGTTTCATGGTGCGTTGAACTGAATACACTGACAAAAAGCAACGAGACAATGAATGTGACCAGTGTAGAGAACTGGTTTCATGGTGCGTTGAACTGAATACACTGACAAAAAGCAACGAGACAATGAATGTGACCAGTGTAGAGAACTGGTTTCATGGTGCGTTGAACTGAATACACTGACAACAAGCAACGAGACAATGAATGTGACCAGTGTAGAGAACTGGTTTCATGGTGCGTTGAACTGAATACACTGACAGCAAGCAACGAGACAATGAATGTGACCAGTGTAGAGAACTGGTTTCATGGTGCGTTGAACTGAATACACTGACAAAAAGCAACGAGACAATGAATGTGACCAGTGTAGAGAACTGGTTTCAAGGTGCGTTGAACTGAATACACTGACAACAACCAACGAGACAATGAATGTGACCAGTGTAGAGAACTGGTTTCATGGTGCGTTGAACTGAATACACTGACTGATAACAAACAACGAGACAATGAATGTGACCAGTGTAGAGAACTGGTTTCATGGTGCGTTGAACTGAATACACTGACAACAAGCAACGAGACAATGAATGTGACCAGTGTAGAGAACTGGTTTCATGGTGCGTTGAACTGAATACACTGACAACAAGCAACGAGACAATGAATGTGACCAGTGTAGAGAACTGGTTTCATGGTGCGTTGAACTGAATACACTGACAGCAAGCAACGAGACAATGAATGTGACCAGTGTAGAGAACTGGTTTCATGGTGCGTTGAACTGAATACACTGACAACAACGAGACAATGAATGTGATCAGTGTAGAGAACTGGTTTCATGGTGCGTTGAACTGAATACACTGACAACAAGCAACGAGACAATGAATGTGACCAGTGTAGAGAACTGGTTTCATGGTGCGTTGAACTGAATACACTGACAGCAAGCAACGAGACAATGAATGTGACCAGTGTAGAGAACTGGTTTCATGGTGCGTTGAACTGAATACACTGACAGCAAGCAACGAGACAATGAATGTGACCAGTGTAGAGAACTGGTTTCATGGTGCGTTGAACTGAATACACTGACAACAAGCAACGAGACAATGAATGTGACCAGTGTAGAGAACTGGTTTCATGGTGCGTTGAACTGAATACACTGACAGCAAGCAACGAGACAATGAATGTGACCAGTGTAGAGAACTGGTTTCATGGTGCGTTGAACTGAATACACTGACAACAAGCAACGAGACAATGAATGTGACCAGTGTAGAGAACTGGTTTCATGGTGCGTTGAACTGAATACACTGACAGCAAGCAACGAGACAATGAATGTGACCAGTGTAGAGAACTGGTTTCATGGTGCGTTGAACTGAATACACTGACAGCAAGCAACGAGACAATGAATGTGACCAGTGTAGAGAACTGGTTTCATGGTGCGTTGAACTGAATACACTGACAGCAAGCAACGAGACAATGAATGTGACCAGTGTAGAGAACTGGTTTCATGGTGCGTTGAACTGAATACACTGACAGCAAGCAACGAGACAATGAATGTGACCAGTGTAGAGAACTGGTTTCATGGTGCGTTGAACTGAATACACTGACAGCAAGCAACGAGACAATGAATGTGACCAGTGTAGAGAACTGGTTTCATGGTGCGTTGAACTGAATACACTGACAACAAGCAACGAGACAATGAATGTGACCAGTGTAGAGAACTGGTTTCATGGTGCGTTGAACTGAATACACTGACAGCAACGAGACAATGACTGTGACCAGTGTAGAGAACTGGTTTCATGGTGCGTTGAACTGAATACACTGACAACAAGCAACGAGACAATGAATGTGACCAGTGTAGAGAACTGGTTTCATGGTGCGTTGAACTGAATACACTGACAGCAACGAGACAATGACTGTGACCAGTGTAGAGAACTGGTTTCATGGTGCGTTGAACTGAATACACTGACAGCAAGCAACGAGACAATGAATGTGACCAGTGTAGAGAACTGGTTTCATGGTGCGTTGAACTGAATACACTGACAGCAACGAGACAATGAATGTGACCAGTGTAGAGAACTGGTTTCATGGTGCGTTGTACTGAATACACTGACAACAAGCAACGAGACAATGAATGTGATCAGTGTAGAGAACTGGTTTCATGGTGCGTTGAACTGAATACACTGACAACAACGAGACAACGACTGTGATCAGTGTAGAGAACTGGTTTCATGGTGCGTTGAACTGAATACACTGACAGCAAGCAACGAGACAATGACTGTGATCAGTGTAGAGAACTGGTTTCATGGTGCGTTGAACTGAATACACTGACAACAACGAGACAATGACTGTGACCAGTGTAGAGAACTGGTTTCATGGTGCGTTGTACTGAATACACTGACAGCAAGCAACGAGACAATGAATGTGACCAGTGTAGAGAACTGGTTTCATGGTGCGTTGAACTGAATACACTGACAGCAAGCAACGAGACAATGAATGTGACCAGTGTAGAGAACTGGTTTCATGGTGCGTTGAACTGAATACACTGACAGCAAGCAACGAGACAATGACTGTGATCAGTGTAGAGAACTGGTTTCATGGTGCGTTGAACTGAATACACTGACAACAACGAGACAATGAATGTGACCAGTGTAGAGAACTGGTTTCATGGTGCGTTGTACTGAATACACTGACAGCAAGCAACGAGACAATGAATGTGACCAGTGTAGAGAACTGGTTTCATGGTGCGTTGTACTGAATACACTGACAGCAAGCAACGAGACAATGAATGTGACCAGTGTAGAGAACTGGTTTCATGGTGCGTTGAACTGAATACACTGACAACAACAACGAGACAATGAATGTGACCAGTGTAGAGAACTGGTTTCATGGTGCGTTGAACTGAATACACTGACAACAAGCAACGAGACAATGAATGTGACCAGTGTAGAGAACTGGTTTCATGGTGCGTTGAACTGAATACGCTGACAACAACGAGACAATGAATGTGACCAGTGTAGAGAACTGGTTTCAAGGTGCGTTGAACTGAATACACTGACAGCAAGCAACGAGACAATGAATGTGACCAGTGTAGAGAACTGGTTTCATGGTGCGTTGAACTGAATACACTGACAGCAAGCAACGAGACAATGAATGTGACCAGTGTAGAGAACTGGTTTCATGGTGCGTTGAACTGAATACACTGACAGCAAGCAACGAGACAATGAATGTGACCAGTGTAGAGAACTGGTTTCATGGTGCGTTGTACTGAATACACTGACAGCAACGAGACAATGAATGTGACCAGTGTAGAGAACTGGTTTCATGGTGCGTTGAACTGAATACACTGACAACAAGCAACGAGACAATGAATGTGACCAGTGTAGAGAACTGGTTTCATGGTGCGTTGAACTGAATACACTGACAGCAACGAGACAATGAATGTGACCAGTGTAGAGAACTGGTTTCATGGTGCGTTGAACTGAATACACTGACAACAAGCAACGAGACAATGAATGTGACCAGTGTAGAGAACTGGTTTCATGGTGCGTTGTACTGAATACACTGACAGCAAGCAACGAGACAATGAATGTGACCAGTGTAGAGAACTGGTTTCATGGTGCGTTGAACTGAATACACAGACAACAAGCAACGAGACAATGAATGTGACCAGTGTAGAGAACTGGTTTCATGGTGCGTGAACTGAATACACTGACAGCAAGCAACGAGACAATGAATGTGATCAGTGTAGAGAACTGGTTTCATGGTGCGTTGTACTGAATACACTGACAGCAACGAGACAATGAATGTGATCAGTGTAGAGAACTGGTTTCATGGTGCGTTGAACTGAATACACTGACAGCAAGCAACGAGACAATGACTGTGACCAGTGTAGAGAACTGGTTTCATGGTGCGTTGAACTGATTACACTGACAACAACGAGACAATGAATGTGATCAGTGTAGAGAACTGGTTTCATGGTGCGTTGAACTGAATACACTGACAGCAACGAGACAATGAATGTGATCAGTGTAGAGAACTGGTTTCATGGTGCGTTGAACTGAATACACTGACAGCAAGCAACGAGACAATGAATGTGACCAGTGTAGAGAACTGGTTTCATGGTGCGTTGAACTGAATACACTGACAGCAAGCAACGAGACAATGAATGTGACCAGTGTAGAGAACTGGTTTCATGGTGCGTTGAACTGAATACACTGACAGCAAGCAACGAGACAATGAATGTGATCAGTGTAGAGAACTGGTTTCATGGTGCGTTGTACTGAATACACTGACAGCAAGCAACGAGACAATGAATGTGATCAGTGTAGAGAACTGGTTTCATGGTGCGTTGTACTGAATACACTGACAGCAAGCAACGAGACAATGAATGTGATCAGTGTAGAGAACTGGTTTCATGGTGCGTTGTACTGAATACACTGACAGCAAGCAACGAGACAATGAATGTGATCAGTGTAGAGAACTGGTTTCATGGTGCGTTGAACTGAATACACTGACAGCAAGCAACGAGACAATGAATGTGATCAGTGTAGAGAACTGGTTTCATGGTGCGTTGTACTGAATACACTGACAGCAACGAGACAATGAATGTGATCAGTGTAGAGAACTGGTTTCATGGTGCGTTGAACTGAATACACTGACAGCAAGCAACGAGACAATGAATGTGACCAGTGTAGAGAACTGGTTTCATGGTGCGTTGAACTGAATACACTGACAGCAAGCAACGAGACAATGAATGTGACCAGTGTAGAGAACTGGTTTCATGGTGCGTTGAACTGAATACACTGACAGCAAGCAACGAGACAATGAATGTGACCAGTGTAGAGAACTGGTTTCATGGTGCGTTGAACTGAATACACTGACAGCAAGCAACGAGACAATGAATGTGACCAGTGTAGAGAACTGGTTTCATGGTGCGTTGAACTGAATACACTGACAGCAAGCAACGAGACAATGAATGTGACCAGTGTAGAGAACTGGTTTCATGGTGCGTTGAACTGAATACACTGACAGCAAGCAACGAGACAATGAATGTGACCAGTGTAGAGAACTGGTTTCATGGTGCGTTGAACTGAATACACTGACAACAAGCAACGAGACAATGAATGTGACCAGTGTAGAGAACTGGTTTCATGGTGCGTTGAACTGACTACACTGACAGCAAGCAACGAGACAATGAATGTGACCAGTGTAGAGAACTGGTTTCATGGTGCGTTGAACTGACTACACTGACAGCAAGCAACGAGACAATGAATGTGATCAGTGTAGAGAACTGGTTTCATGGTGCGTTGAACTGACTACACTGACAGCAAGCAACGAGACAATGAATGTGATCAGTGTAGAGAACTGGTTTCATGGTGCGTTGAACTGAATACACTGACAGCAAGCAACGAGACAATGAATGTGACCAGTGTAGAGAACTGGTTTCATGGTGCGTTGAACTGAATACACTGACAGCAAGCAACGAGACAATGAATGTGACCAGTGTAGAGAACTGGTTTCATGGTGCGTTGAACTGAATACACTGACAGCAAGCAACGAGACAATGAATGTGACCAGTGTAGAGAACTGGTTTCATGGTGCGTTGAACTGAATACACTGACAGCAACGAGACAATGAATGTGACCAGTGTAGAGAACTGGTTTCATGGTGCGTTGAACTGAATACACTGACAGCAACGAGACAATGAATGTGACCAGTGTAGAGAACTGGTTTCATGGTGCGTTGAACTGAATACACTGACAGCAACGAGACAATGAATGTGACCAGTGTAGAGAACTGGTTTCATGGTGCGTTGAACTGAATACACTGACAGCAAGCAACGAGACAATGAATGTGACCAGTGTAGAGAACTGGTTTCATGGTGCGTTGAACTGAATACACTGACAGCAAGCAACGAGACAATGAATGTGACCAGTGTAGAGAACTGGTTTCATGGTGCGTTGAACTGAATACACTGACAGCAAGCAACGAGACAATGAATGTGACCAGTGTAGAGAACTGGTTTCATGGTGCGTTGAACTGACTACACTGACAGCAAGCAACGAGACAATGAATGTGATCAGTGTAGAGAACTGGTTTCATGGTGCGTTGAACTGAATACACTGACAGCAACGAGACAATGAATGTGACCAGTGTAGAGAACTGGTTTCATGGTGCGTTGAACTGAATACACTGACAGCAACGAGACAATGAATGTGACCAGTGTAGAGAACTGGTTTCATGGTGCGTTGAACTGAATACACTGACAGCAAGCAACGAGACAATGAATGTGACCAGTGTAGAGAACTGGTTTCATGGTGCGTTGAACTGAATACACTGACAGCAAGCAACGAGACAATGAATGTGACCAGTGTAGAGAACTGGTTTCATGGTGCGTTGAACTGAATACACTGACAGCAAGCAACGAGACAATGAATGTGACCAGTGTAGAGAACTGGTTTCATGGTGCGTTGAACTGAATACACTGACAGCAACGAGACAATGAATGTGACCAGTGTAGAGAACTGGTTTCATGGTGCGTTGAACTGAATACACTGACAGCAACGAGACAATGAATGTGACCAGTGTAGAGAACTGGTTTCATGGTGCGTTGAACTGAATACACTGACAGCAAGCAACGAGACAATGAATGTGACCAGTGTAGAGAACTGGTTTCATGGTGCGTTGAACTGAATACACTGACAGCAACGAGACAATGAATGTGACCAGTGTAGAGAACTGGTTTCATGGTGCGTTGAACTGAATACACTGACAGCAAGCAACGAGACAATGAATGTGACCAGTGTAGAGAACTGGTTTCATGGTGCGTTGAACTGAATACACTGACAGCAAGCAACGAGACAATGAATGTGACCAGTGTAGAGAACTGGTTTCATGGTGCGTTGAACTGAATACACTGACAGCAAGCAACGAGACAATGAATGTGACCAGTGTAGAGAACTGGTTTCATGGTGCGTTGAACTGAATACACTGACAGCAAGCAACGAGACAATGAATGTGACCAGTGTAGAGAACTGGTTTCATGGTGCGTTGAACTGAATACACTGACAGCAAGCAACGAGACAATGAATGTGACCAGTGTAGAGAACTGGTTTCATGGTGCGTTGAACTGAATACACTGACAGCAACGAGACAATGAATGTGACCAGTGTAGAGAACTGGTTTCATGGTGCGTTGAACTGAATACACTGACAGCAAGCAACGAGACAATGAATGTGACCAGTGTAGAGAACTGGTTTCATGGTGCGTTGAACTGAATACACTGACAGCAAGCAACGAGACAATGAATGTGACCAGTGTAGAGAACTGGTTTCATGGTGCGTTGAACTGAATACACTGACAGCAAGCAACGAGACAATGAATGTGACCAGTGTAGAGAACTGGTTTCATGGTGCGTTGAACTGAATACACTGACAGCAAGCAACGAGACAATGAATGTGACCAGTGTAGAGAACTGGTTTCATGGTGCGTTGAACTGACTACACTGACAGCAAGCAACGAGACAATGAATGTGATCAGTGTAGAGAACTGGTTTCATGGTGCGTTGAACTGAATACACTGACAGCAAGCAACGAGACAATGAATGTGATCAGTGTAGAGAACTGGTTTCATGGTGCGTTGAACTGAATACACTGACAGCAAGCAACGAGACAATGAATGTGACCAGTGTAGAGAACTGGTTTCATGGTGCGTTGAACTGAATACACTGACAGCAACGAGACAATGAATGTGATCAGTGTAGAGAACTGGTTTCATGGTGCGTTGAACTGAATACACTGACAGCAAGCAACGAGACAATGAATGTGACCAGTGTAGAGAACTGGTTTCATGGTGCGTTGAACTGAATACACTGACAGCAAGCAACGAGACAATGAATGTGACCAGTGTAGAGAACTGGTTTCATGGTGCGTTGAACTGAATACACTGACAGCAAGCAACGAGACAATGAATGTGACCAGTGTAGAGAACTGGTTTCATGGTGCGTTGAACTGAATACACTGACAGCAAGCAACGAGACAATGAATGTGACCAGTGTAGAGAACTGGTTTCATGGTGCGTTGAACTGAATACACTGACAGCAACGAGACAATGAATGTGACCAGTGTAGAGAACTGGTTTCATGGTGCGTTGAACTGAATACACTGACAGCAACGAGACAATGAATGTGACCAGTGTAGAGAACTGGTTTCATGGTGCGTTGAACTGAATACACTGACAGCAAGCAACGAGACAATGAATGTGACCAGTGTAGAGAACTGGTTTCATGGTGCGTTGAACTGAATACACTGACAGCAAGCAACGAGACAATGAATGTGACCAGTGTAGAGAACTGGTTTCATGGTGCGTTGAACTGAATACACTGACAGCAAGCAACGAGACAATGAATGTGATCAGTGTAGAGAACTGGTTTCATGGTGCGTTGAACTGAATACACTGACAGCAAGCAACGAGACAATGAATGTGACCAGTGTAGAGAACTGGTTTCATGGTGCGTTGAACTGAATACACTGACAGCAAGCAACGAGACAATGAATGTGACCAGTGTAGAGAACTGGTTTCATGGTGCGTTGAACTGAATACACTGACAGCAAGCAACGAGACAATGAATGTGACCAGTGTAGAGAACTGGTTTCATGGTGCGTTGAACTGAATACACTGACAGCAAGCAACGAGACAATGAATGTGACCAGTGTAGAGAACTGGTTTCATGGTGCGTTGAACTGAATACACTGACAGCAAGCAACGAGACAATGAATGTGACCAGTGTAGAGAACTGGTTTCATGGTGCGTTGACTGAATACACTGACAGCAAGCAACGAGACAATGAATGTGACCAGTGTAGAGAACTGGTTTCATGGTGCGTTGAACTGAATACACTGACAACAACGAGACAATGAATGTGACCAGTGTAGAGAACTGGTTTCATGGTGCGTTGAACTGAATACACTGACAGCAACGAGACAATGAATGTGACCAGTGTAGAGAACTGGTTTCATGGTGCGTTGAACTGAATACACTGACAGCAACGAGACAATGAATGTGACCAGTGTAGAGAACTGGTTTCATGGTGCGTTGAACTGAATACACTGACAGCAAGCAACGAGACAATGAATGTGACCAGTGTAGAGAACTGGTTTCATGGTGCGTTGAACTGAATACACTGACAGCAAGCAACGAGACAATGAATGTGACCAGTGTAGAGAACTGGTTTCATGGTGCGTTGAACTGAATACACTGACAGCAAGCAACGAGACAATGAATGTGACCAGTGTAGAGAACTGGTTTCATGGTGCGTTGAACTGAATACACTGACAGCAAGCAACGAGACAATGAATGTGACCAGTGTAGAGAACTGGTTTCATGGTGCGTTGAACTGAATACACTGACAGCAACGAGACAATGAATGTGACCAGTGTAGAGAACTGGTTTCATGGTGCGTTGAACTGAATACACTGACAGCAAGCAACGAGACAATGAATGTGACCAGTGTAGAGAACTGGTTTCATGGTGCGTTGAACTGAATACACTGACAGCAAGCAACGAGACAATGAATGTGACCAGTGTAGAGAACTGGTTTCATGGTGCGTTGAACTGAATACACTGACAGCAAGCAACGAGACAATGAATGTGACCAGTGTAGAGAACTGGTTTCATGGTGCGTTGAACTGAATACACTGACAGCAAGCAACGAGACAATGAATGTGACCAGTGTAGAGAACTGGTTTCATGGTGCGTTGAACTGAATACACTGACAACAAGCAACGAGACAATGAATGTGACCAGTGTAGAGAACTGGTTTCATGGTGCGTTGAACTGAATACACTGACAGCAAGCAACGAGACAATGAATGTGACCAGTGTAGAGAACTGGTTTCAAGGTGCGTTGAACTGAATACACTGACAGCAACGAGACAATGAATGTGACCAGTGTAGAGAACTGGTTTCATGGTGCGTTGAACTGAATACACTGACAGCAACGAGACAATGAATGTGACCAGTGTAGAGAACTGGTTTCATGGTGCGTTGAACTGAATACACTGACAGCAAGCATCAAGACAATGAATGTGACCAGTGTAGAGAACTGGTTTCATGGTGCGTTGAACTGAATACACTGACAGCAAGCAACGAGACAATGAATGTGACCAGTGTAGAGAACTGGTTTCATGGTGCGTTGAACTGAATACACTGACAGCAAGCAACGAGACAATGAATGTGACCAGTGTAGAGAACTGGTTTCATGGTGCGTTGAACTGAATACACTGACAGCAAGCAACGAGACAATGAATGTGACCAGTGTAGAGAACTGGTTTCAAGGTGCGTTGAACTGAATACACTGACAACAAGCAACGAGACAATGAATGTGACCAGTGTAGAGAACTGGTTTCATGGTGCGTTGAACTGAATACACTGACAGCAAGCAACGAGACAATGAATGTGACCAGTGTAGAGAACTGGTTTCATGGTGCGTTGAACTGAATACACTGACAGCAAGCAACGAGACAATGAATGTGACCAGTGTAGAGAACTGGTTTCATGGTGCGTTGAACTGAATACACTGACAGCAAGCAACGAGACAATGAATGTGACCAGTGTAGAGAACTGGTTTCATGGTGCGTTGAACTGAATACACTGACAGCAAGCAACGAGACAATGAATGTGACCAGTGTAGAGAACTGGTTTCATGGTGCGTTGAACTGAATACACTGACAACAAGCAACGAGACAATGAATGTGACCAGTGTAGAGAACTGGTTTCATGGTGCGTTGAACTGAATACACTGACAGCAAGCAACGAGACAATGAATGTGACCAGTGTAGAGAACTGGTTTCATGGTGCGTTGAACTGAATACACTGACAGCAAGCAACGAGACAATGAATGTGACCAGTGTAGAGAACTGGTTTCATGGTGCGTTGAACTGAATACACTGACAGCAAGCAACGAGACAATGAATGTGACCAGTGTAGAGAACTGGTTTCATGGTGCGTTGAACTGAATACACTGACAGCAAGCAACGAGACGATGAATGTGACCAGTGTAGAGAACTGGTTTCAAGGTGCGTTAAACTGAATACACTGACAACAAGCAACGAGACAATGACTGTGACCAGTGTAGAGAACTGGTTTCATGGTGCGTTGAACTGATTACACTGACAGCAACGAGACAATGGATGTGACCAGTGTAGAGAACTGGTTTCAAGGTGCGTTGAACTGAATACACTGACAACAAGCAACGAGACAATGAATGTGACCAGTGTAGAGAACTGGTTTCATGGTGCGTTGAACTGAATACACTGACAGCAACGAGACAATGAATGTGACCAGTGTAGAGAACTGGTTTCATGGTGCGTTGAACTGAATACACTGACAACAAGCAACGAGACAATGAATGTGACCAGTGTAGAGAACTGGTTTCATGGTGCGTTGAACTGAATACACTGACAGCAAGCAACGAGACAATGAATGTGACCAGTGTAGAGAACTGGTTTCATGGTGCGTTGAACTGAATACACTGACAACAAGCAACGAGACAATGAATGTGACCAGTGTAGAGAACTGGTTTCATGGTGCGTTGAACTGAATACACTGACAGCAAGCAACGAGACAATGAATGTGACCAGTGTAGAGAACTGGTTTCATGGTGCGTTGAACTGAATACACTGACAGCAAGCAACGAGACAATGAATGTGACCAGTGTAGAGAACTGGTTTCATGGTGCGTTGAACTGACTACACTGACAGCAAGCAACGAGACAATGACTGTGACCAGTGTAGAGAACTGGTTTCATGGTGCGTTGAACTGACTACACTGACAGCAAGCAACGAGACAATGACTGTGACCAGTGTAGAGAACTGGTTTCATGGTGCGTTGAACTGAATACACTGACAACAACGAGACAATGAATGTGACCAGTGTAGAGAACTGGTTTCATGGTGCGTTGAACTGAATACACTGACAACAACGAGACAATGAATGTGACCAGTGTAGAGAACTGGTTTCATGGTGCGTTGAACTGAATACACTGACAGCAACGAGACAATGGATGTGACCAGTGTAGAGAACTGGTTTCATGGTGCGTTGAACTGAATACACTGACAACAAGCAACGAGACAATGAATGTGATCAGTGTAGAGAACTGGTTTCATGGTGCGTTGAACTGAATACACTGACAGCAAGCAACGAGACAATGAATGTGACCAGTGTAGAGAACTGGTTTCATGGTGCGTTGAACTGAATACACTGACAACAAGCAACGAGACAATGAATGTGACCAGTGTAGAGAACTGGTTTCATGGTGCGTTGAACTGAATACACTGACAGCAAGCAACGAGACAATGAATGTGACCAGTGTAGAGAACTGGTTTCATGGTGCGTTGAACTGAATACACTGACAGCAAGCAACGAGACAATGAATGTGACCAGTGTAGAGAACTGGTTTCATGGTGCGTTGAACTGAATACACTGACAGCAACGAGACAATGAATGTGACCAGTGTAGAGAACTGGTTTCATGGTGCGTTGAACTGAATACACTGACAGCAAGCAACGAGACAATGAATGTGACCAGTGTAGAGAACTGGTTTCATGGTGCGTTGAACTGAATACACTGACAGCAAGCAACGAGACAATGAATGTGACCAGTGTAGAGAACTGGTTTCATGGTGCGTTGAACTGAATACACTGACAACAACGAGACAATGAATGTGACCAGTGTAGAGAACTGGTTTCATGGTGCGTTGAACTGAATACACTGACAGCAAGCAACGAGACAATGAATGTGACCAGTGTAGAGAACTGGTTTCATGGTGCGTTGAACTGAATACACTGACAGCAACGAGACAATGAATGTGACCAGTGTAGAGAACTGGTTTCATGGTGCGTTGAACTGAATACACTGACAGCAAGCAACGAGACAATGAATGTGACCAGTGTAGAGAACTGGTTTCATGGTGCGTTGAACTGAATACACTGACAGCAAGCAACGAGACAATGAATGTGACCAGTGTAGAGAACTGGTTTCATGGTGCGTTGAACTGAATACACTGACAGCAACGAGACAATGAATGTGACCAGTGTAGAGAACTGGTTTCAAGGTGCGTTGAACTGAATACACTGACAACAACGAGACAATGAATGTGACCAGTGTAGAGAACTAGTTTCATGGTGCGTTGAACTGAATACACTGACAGCAACGAGACAATGGATGTGACCAGTGTAGAGAACTGGTTTCAAGGTGCGTTGAACTGAATACACTGACAACAAGCAACGAGACAATGAATGTGACCAGTGTAGAGAACTGGTTTCATGGTGCGTTGAACTGAATACACTGACAGCAACGAGACAATGAATGTGACCAGTGTAGAGAACTGGTTTCATGGTGCGTTGAACTGAATACACTGACAACAAGCAACGAGACAATGAATGTGACCAGTGTAGAGAACTGGTTTCATGGTGCGTTGAACTGAATACACTGACAGCAAGCAACGAGACAATGAATGTGACCAGTGTAGAGAACTGGTTTCATGGTGCGTTGAACTGAATACACTGACAGCAAGCAACGAGACAATGAATGTGACCAGTGTAGAGAACTGGTTTCAAGGTGCGTTGAACTGAATACACTGACAACAAACAACGAGACAATGAATGTGATCAGTGTAGAGAACTGGTTTCATGGTGCGTTGAACTGAATACACTGACAGCAAGCAACGAGACAATGAATGTGACCAGTGTAGAGAACTGGTTTCATGGTGCGTTGAACTGAATACACTGACAAAAAGCAACGAGACAATGAATGTGACCAGTGTAGAGAACTGGTTTCATGGTGCGTTGAACTGAATACACTGACAACAACCAACGAGACAATGAATGTGACCAGTGTAGAGAACTGGTTTCATGGTGCGTTGAACTGAATACACTGACAACAAGCAACGAGACAATGAATGTGACCAGTGTAGAGAACTGGTTTTAAGGTGCGTTGAACTGAATACACTGATAACAAACAACGAGACAATGAATGTGATCAGTGTAGAGAACTGGTTTCATGGTGCGTTGAACTGAATACACTGATTACAACCAACGAGACAATGAATGTGACCAGTGTAGAGAACTGGTTTCATGGTGCGTTGAACTGAATACACTGATTACAAGCAACGAGACAATGAATGTGACCAGTGTAGAGAACTGGTTTCATGGTGCGTTGAACTGAATACACTGACAACAAGCAACGAGACAATGAATGTGACCAGTGTAGAGAACTGGTTTCATGGTGCGTTGAACTGAATACACTGACAGCAAGCAACGAGACAATGAATGTGACCAGTGTAGAGAACTGGTTTCATGGTGCGTTGAACTGAATACACTGACAACAAGCAACGAGACAATGAATGTGACCAGTGTAGAGAACTGGTTTCATGGTGCGTTGAACTGAATACACTGACAGCAAGCAACGAGACAATGAATGTGACCAGTGTAGAGAACTGTTTCATGGTGCGTTGAACTGAATACACTGACAACAAGCAACGAGACAATGAATGTGACCAGTGTAGAGAACTGGTTTCATGGTGCGTTGAACTGAATACACTGACAACAACGAGACAATGAATGTGATCAGTGTAGAGAACTGGTTTCATGGTGCGTTGAACTGAATACACTGACAACAAGCAACGAGACAATGAATGTGACCAGTGTAGAGAACTGGTTTCATGGTGCGTTGAACTGAATACACTGACAGCAACGAGACAATGAATGTGACCAGTGTAGAGAACTGGTTTCATGGTGCGTTGAACTAAATACACTGACAACAACGAGACAATGAATGTGACCAGTGTAGAGAACTGGTTTCAAGGTGCGTTGAACTGAATACACTGACAACAACGAGACAATGAATGTGACCAGTGTAGAGAACTGGTTTCATGGTGCGTTGAACTGAATACACTGACAGCAAGCAACGAGACAATGACTGTGACCAGTGTAGAGAACTGGTTTCATGGTGCGTTGAACTGAATACACTGACAGCAAGCAACGAGACAATGACTGTGACCAGTGTAGAGAACTGGTTTCATGGTGCGTTGAACTGAATACACTGACAGCAACGAGACAATGAATGTGACCAGTGTAGAGAACTGGTTTCATGGTGCGTTGAACTGAATACACTGACAACAAGCAACGAGACAATGACTGTGACCAGTGTAGAGAACTGGTTTCATGGTGCGTTGAACTGAATACACTGACAGCAACGAGACAATGAATGTGACCAGTGTAGAGAACTGGTTTCATGGTGCGTTGAACTGAATACACTGACTGATAACAAACAACGAGACAATGAATGTGACCAGTGTAGAGAACTGGTTTCATGGTGCGTTGAACTGAATACACTGACAACAAGCAACGAGACAATGAATGTGACCAGTGTAGAGAACTGGTTTCATGGTGCGTTGAACTGAATACACTGACAGCAAGCAACGAGACAATGAATGTGACCAGTGTAGAGAACTGGTTTCATGGTGCGTTGAACTGAATACACTGACAACAAGCAACGAGACAATGAATGTGACCAGTGTAGAGAACTGGTTTCATGGTGCGTTGAACTGAATACACTGACAGCAAGCAACGAGACAATGAATGTGACCAGTGTAGAGAACTGGTTTCATGGTGCGTTGAACTGAATACACTGACAACAAGCAACGAGACAATGAATGTGACCAGTGTAGAGAACTGGTTTCATGGTGCGTTGAACTGAATACACTGACAGCAAGCAACGAGACAATGAATGTGACCAGTGTAGAGAACTGGTTTCATGGTGCGTTGAACTGAATACACTGACAGCAAGCAACGAGACAATGAATGTGACCAGTGTAGAGAACTGGTTTCATGGTGCGTTGAACTGAATACACTGACAACAACGAGACAATGAATGTGACCAGTGTAGAGAACTGGTTTCAAGGTGCGTTGAACTGAATACACTGACAACAAGCAACGAGACAATGAATGTGACCAGTGTAGAGAACTGGTTTCATGGTGCGTTGAACTGAATACACTGACAACAACCAACGAGACAATGACTGTGACCAGTGTAGAGAACTGGTTTCATGGTGCGTTGAACTGAATACACTGACAGCAAGCAACGAGACAATGAATGTGACCAGTGTAGAGAACTGGTTTCATGGTGCGTTGAACTGAATACACTGACAACAACGAGACAATGAATGTGATCAGTGTAGAGAACTGGTTTCATGGTGCGTTGAACTGAATACACTGACAACAAGCAACGAGACAATGAATGTGACCAGTGTAGAGAACTGGTTTCATGGTGCGTTGAACTGAATACACTGACAGCAAGCAACGAGACAATGAATGTGACCAGTGTAGAGAACTGGTTTCATGGTGCGTTGAACTGAATACACTGACAGCAAGCAACAAGACAATGAATGTGACCAGTGTAGAGAACTGGTTTCATGGTGCGTTGAACTGAATACACTGACAACAGCAACGAGACAATGAATGTGATCAGTGTAGAGAACTGGTTTCATGGTGCGTTGAACTGAATACACTGACAGCAAGCAACGAGACAATGACTGTGACCAGTGTAGAGAACTGGTTTCATGGTGCGTTGAACTGAATACACTGACAGCAAGCAACGAGACAATGAATGTGACCAGTGTAGAGAACTGGTTTCATGGTGCGTTGAACTGAATACACTGACAGCAACGAGACAATGAATGTGACCAGTGTAGAGAACTGGTTTCATGGTGCGTTGAACTGAATACACTGACAGCAACGAGACAATGAATGTGACCAGTGTAGAGAACTGGTTTCATGGTGCGTTGAACTGAATACACTGACAGCAAGCAACGAGACAATGAATGTGACCAGTGTAGAGAACTGGTTTCATGGTGCGTTGAACTGAATACACTGACAGCAAGCAACGAGACAATGAATGTGACCAGTGTAGAGAACTGGTTTCATGGTGCGTTGAACTGAATACACTGACAGCAAGCAACGAGACAATGAATGTGACCAGTGTAGAGAACTGGTTTCATGGTGCGTTGAACTGAATACACTGACAACAAGCAACGAGACAATGAATGTGACCAGTGTAGAGAACTGGTTTCAAGGTGCGTTGAACTGAATACACTGACAAAAGCAACGAGACAATGAATGTGACCAGTGTAGAGAACTGGTTTCATGGTGCGTTGAACTGAATACACTGACAACAAGCAACGAGACAATGAATGTGACCAGTGTAGAGAACTGGTTTCATGGTGCGTTGAACTGAATACACTGACAAAAAGCAACGAGACAATGAATGTGACCAGTGTAGAGAACTGGTTTCATGGTGCGTTGAACTGAATACACTGACAAAAAGCAACGAGACAATGAATGTGACCAGTGTAGAGAACTGGTTTCATGGTGCGTTGAACTGAATACACTGACAACAAGCAACGAGACAATGAATGTGACCAGTGTAGAGAACTGGTTTCATGGTGCGTTGAACTGAATACACTGACAGCAAGCAACGAGACAATGAATGTGACCAGTGTAGAGAACTGGTTTCATGGTGCGTTGAACTGAATACACTGACAAAAAGCAACGAGACAATGAATGTGACCAGTGTAGAGAACTGGTTTCATGGTGCGTTGAACTGAATACACTGACAACAAGCAACGAGACAATGACTGTGACCAGTGTAGAGAACTGGTTTCATGGTGCGTTGAACTGAATACACTGACAACAACAACGAGACAATGAATGTGACCAGTGTAGAGAACTGGTTTCATGGTGCGTTGAACTGAATACACTGACTGAAACAAACAACGAGACAATGAATGTGACCAGTGTAGAGAACTGGTTTCATGGTGCGTTGAACTGAATACACTGACAACAAGCAACGAGACAATGAATGTGACCAGTGTAGAGAACTGGTTTCATGGTGCGTTGAACTGAATACACTGACAACAAGCAACGAGACAATGAATGTGACCAGTGTAGAGAACTGGTTTCATGGTGCGTTGAACTGAATACACTGACAGCAAGCAACGAGACAATGAATGTGACCAGTGTAGAGAACTGGTTTCATGGTGCGTTGAACTGAATACACTGACAACAAGCAACGAGACAATGAATGTGACCAGTGTAGAGAACTGGTTTCATGGTGCGTTGAACTAAATACACTGACAACAACGAGACAATGAATGTGACCAGTGTAGAGAACTGGTTTCATGGTGCGTTGAACTGAATACACTGACAGCAAGCAACGAGACAATGAATGTGACCAGTGTAGAGAACTGGTTTCATGGTGCGTTGAACTGAATACACTGACAACAACGAGACAATGAATGTGACCAGTGTAGAGAACTGGTTTCAAGGTGCGTTGAACTGAATACACTGACAGCAACGAGACAATGAATGTGATCAGTGTAGAGAACTGGTTTCATGGTGCGTTGAACTGAATACACTGACAGCAAGCAACGAGACAATGAATGTGACCAGTGTAGAGAACTGGTTTCATGGTGCGTTGAACTGAATACACTGACAGCAACGAGACAATGAATGTGACCAGTGTAGAGAACTGGTTTCATGGTGCGTTGAACTGAATACACTGACAGCAAGCAACGAGACAATGAATGTGACCAGTGTAGAGAACTGGTTTCATGGTGCGTTGAACTGAATACACTGACAGCAAGCAACGAGACAATGAATGTGACCAGTGTAGAGAACTGGTTTCATGGTGCGTTGAACTGAATACACTGACAACAACGAGACAATGAATGTGACCAGTGTAGAGAACTGGTTTCATGGTGCGTTGAACTGAATACACTGACAGCAAGCAACGAGACAATGAATGTGACCAGTGTAGAGAACTGGTTTCATGGTGCGTTGAACTGAATACACTGACAGCAACGAGACAATGGATGTGACCAGTGTAGAGAACTGGTTTCATGGTGCGTTGAACTGAATACACTGACAGCAAGCAACGAGACAATGAATGTGACCAGTGTAGAGAACTGGTTTCATGGTGCGTTGAACTGAATACACTGACAGCAAGCAACGAGACAATGAATGTGACCAGTGTAGAGAACTGGTTTCATGGTGCGTTGAACTGAATACACTGACAGCAAGCAACGAGACAATGAATGTGACCAGTGTAGAGAACTGGTTTCATGGTGCGTTGAACTGAATACACTGACAGCAACGAGACAATGAATGTGACCAGTGTAGAGAACTGGTTTCATGGTGCGTTGAACTGAATACACTGACAGCAAGCAACGAGACAATGACTGTGACCAGTGTAGAGAACTGGTTTCAAGGTGCGTTGAACTGAATACACTGACAGCAAGCAACGAGACAATGAATGTGACCAGTGTAGAGAACTGGTTTCATGGTGCGTTGAACTGAATACACTGACAGCAAGCAACGAGACAATGAATGTGACCAGTGTAGAGAACTGGTTTCATGGTGCGTTGAACTGAATACACTGACAGCAACGAGACAATGAATGTGACCAGTGTAGAGAACTGGTTTCATGGTGCGTTGAACTGAATACACTGACAACAAGCAACGAGACAATGAATGTGACCAGTGTAGAGAACTGGTTTCATGGTGCGTTGAACTGAATACACTGACAGCAAGCAACGAGACAATGAATGTGACCAGTGTAGAGAACTGGTTTCATGGTGCGTTGAACTGAATACACTGACAACAAGCAACGAGACAATGAATGTGACCAGTGTAGAGAACTGGTTTCATGGTGCGTTGAACTGAATACACTGACAGCAAGCAACGAGACAATGAATGTGACCAGTGTAGAGAACTGGTTTCATGGTGCGTTGAACTGAATACACTGACAGCAAGCAACGAGACAATGAATGTGACCAGTGTAGAGAACTGGTTTCATGGTGCGTTGAACTGAATACACTGACAACAAGCAACGAGACAATGAATGTGACCAGTGTAGAGAACTGGTTTCATGGTGCGTTGAACTGAATACACTGACAGCAAGCAACGAGACAATGAATGTGACCAGTGTAGAGAACTGGTTTCATGGTGCGTTGAACTGAATACACTGACAAAAACAACGAGACAATGAATGTGACCAGTGTAGAGAACTGGTTTCATGGTGCGTTGAACTGAATACACTGACAACAAGCAACGAGACAATGAATGTGACCAGTGTAGAGAACTGGTTTCATGGTGCGTTGAACTGAATACACTGACTGATAACAAACAACGAGACAATGAATGTGATCAGTGTAGAGAACTGGTTTCATGGTGCGTTGAACTGAATACACTGACACAAGCAACGAGACAATGAATGTGACCAGTGTAGAGAACTGGTTTCATGGTGCGTTGAACTGAATACACTGATTACAAGCAACGAGACAATGAATGTGACCAGTGTAGAGAACTGGTTTCATGGTGCGTTGAACTGAATACACTGACAACAAGCAACGAGACAATGAATGTGACCAGTGTAGAGAACTGGTTTCATGGTGCGTTGAACTGAATACACTGACAGCAAGCAACGAGACAATGAATGTGACCAGTGTAGAGAACTGGTTTCAAGGTGCGTTAAACTGAATACACTGACAACAAGCAACGAGACAATGAATGTGACCAGTGTAGAGAACTGGTTTCATGGTGCGTTGAACTGAATACACTGACAGCAAGCAACGAGACAATGAATGTGACCAGTGTAGAGAACTGGTTTCATGGTGCGTTGAACTGAATACACTGACAACAAGCAACGAGACAATGAATGTGACCAGTGTAGAGAACTGGTTTCATGGTGCGTTGAACTGAATACACTGACAACAACGAGACAATGAATGTGATCAGTGTAGAGAACTGGTTTCATGGTGCGTTGAACTGAATACACTGACAGCAAGCAACGAGACAATGAATGTGACCAGTGTAGAGAACTGGTTTCATGGTGCGTTGAACTGAATACACTGACAGCAACGAGACAATGAATGTGACCAGTGTAGAGAACTGGTTTCATGGTGCGTTGAACTGAATACACTGACAGCAACGAGACAATGAATGTGACCAGTGTAGAGAACTGGTTTCATGGTGCGTTGAACTGAATACACTGACAGCAACGAGACAATGAATGTGACCAGTGTAGAGAACTGGTTTCATGGTGCGTTGAACTGAATACACTGACAGCAAGCAACGAGACAATGAATGTGACCAGTGTAGAGAACTGGTTTCATGGTGCGTTGAACTGAATACACTGACAGCAAGAACGAGACAATGACTGTGACCAGTGTAGAGAACTGGTTTCATGGTGCGTTGAACTGAATACACTGACAACAACGAGACAATGAATGTGACCAGTGTAGAGAACTGGTTTCATGGTGCGTTGAACTGAATACACTGACAACAAGCAACGAGACAATGACTGTGACCAGTGTAGAGAACTGGTTTCATGTTGCGTTGAACTGAATACACTGACAGCAACGAGACAATGAATGTGACCAGTGTAGAGAACTGGTTTCATGGTGCGTTGAACTGAATACACTGACTGATAACAAACAACGAGACAATGAATGTGACCAGTGTAGAGAACTGGTTTCATGGTGCGTTGAACTGAATACACAGACAACAAGCAACGAGACAATGAATGTGACCAGTGTAGAGAACTGGTTTCATGGTGCGTTGAACTGAATACACTGACAGCAAGCAACGAGACAATGAATGTGACCAGTGTAGAGAACTGGTTTCATGGTGCGTTGAACTGAATACACTGACAACAAGCAACGAGACAATGAATGTGACCAGTGTAGAGAACTGGTTTCATGGTGCGTTGAACTGAATACACTGACAGCAAGCAACGAGACAATGAATGTGACCAGTGTAGAGAACTGGTTTCATGTTGCGTTGAACTGAATACACTGACAACAAGCAACGAGACAATGAATGTGACCAGTGTAGAGAACTGGTTTCATGGTGCGTTGAACTGAATACACTGACAGCAAGCAACGAGACAATGAATGTGACCAGTGTAGAGAACTGGTTTCATGGTGCGTTGAACTGAATACACTGACAGCAAACAACGAGACAATGACTGTGACCAGTGTAGAGAACTGGTTTCATGGTGCGTTGAACTGAATACACTGACAACAACGAGACAATGAATGTGACCAGTGTAGAGAACTGGTTTCATGGTGCGTTGAACTGAATACACTGACAGCAAGCAACGAGACAATGACTGTGACCAGTGTAGAGAACTGGTTTCATGGTGCGTTGAACTGAATACACTGACAACAACCAACGAGACAATGACTGTGACCAGTGTAGAGAACTGGTTTCATGGTGCGTTGAACTGAATACACTGACAGCAAGCAACGAGACAATGAATGTGACCAGTGTAGAGAACTGGTTTCATGGTGCGTTGAACTGAATACACTGACAACAAGCAACGAGACAATGAATGTGATCAGTGTAGAGAACTGGTTTCATGGTGCGTTGAACTGAATACACTGACAACAAGCAACGAGACAATGAATGTGACCAGTGTAGAGAACTGGTTTCATGGTGCGTTGAACTGAATACACTGACAGCAAGCAACGAGACAATGAATGTGACCAGTGTAGAGAACTGGTTTCATGGTGCGTTGAACTGAATACACTGACAGCAAGCAACGAGACAATGGATGTGACCAGTGTAGAGAACTGGTTTCATGGTGCGTTGAACTGAATACACTGACAACAGCAACGAGACAATGAATGTGATCAGTGTAGAGAACTGGTTTCATGGTGCGTTGAACTGACTACACTGACAGCAAGCAACGAGACAATGACTGTGACCAGTGTAGAGAACTGGTTTCATGGTGCGTTGAACTGAATACACTGACAGCAAGCAACGAGACAATGAATGTGACCAGTGTAGAGAACTGGTTTCATGTTGCGTTGAACTGAATACACTGACAACAACGAGACAATGACTGTGACCAGTGTAGAGAACTGGTTTCATGGTGCGTTGAACTGAATACACTGACAGCAACGAGACAATGAATGTGACCAGTGTAGAGAACTGGTTTCATGGTGCGTTGAACTGAATACACTGACAGCAAGCAACGAGACAATGAATGTGACCAGTGTAGAGAACTGGTTTCATGGTGCGTTGAACTGAATACACTGACAGCAAGCAACGAGACAATGAATGTGACCAGTGTAGAGAACTGGTTTCATGGTGCGTTGAACTGAATACACTGACAGCAAGCAACGAGACAATGAATGTGACCAGTGTAGAGAACTGGTTTCATGGTGCGTTGAACTGAATACACTGACAACAAGCAACGAGACAATGAATGTGACCAGTGTAGAGAACTGGTTTCAAGGTGCGTTGAACTGAATACACTGACAAAAAGCAACGAGACAATGAATGTGACCAGTGTAGAGAACTGGTTTCATGGTGCGTTGAACTGAATACACTGACAACAAGCAACGAGACAATGAATGTGACCAGTGTAGAGAACTGGTTTCATGGTGCGTTGAACTGAATACACTGACAAAAAGCAACGAGACAATGAATGTGACCAGTGTAGAGAACTGGTTTCATGGTGCGTTGAACTGAATACACTGACAAAAAGCAACGAGACAATGAATGTGACCAGTGTAGAGAACTGGTTTCATGGTGCGTTGAACTGAATACACTGACAACAAGCAACGAGACAATGAATGTGACCAGTGTAGAGAACTGGTTTCATGGTGCGTTGAACTGAATACACTGACAGCAAGCAACGAGACAATGAATGTGACCAGTGTAGAGAACTGGTTTCATGGTGCGTTGAACTGAATACACTGACAAAAAGCAACGAGACAATGAATGTGACCAGTGTAGAGAACTGGTTTCAAGGTGCGTTGAACTGAATACACTGACAACAAGCAACGAGACAATGACTGTGACCAGTGTAGAGAACTGGTTTCATGGTGCGTTGAACTGAATACACTGACAGCAACCAACGAGACAATGACTGTGACCAGTGTAGAGAACTGGTTTCATGGTGCGTTGAACTGAATACACTGACAACAACGAGACAATGAATGTGACCAGTGTAGAGAACTGGTTTCATGGTGCGTTGAACTGAATACACTGACAGCAAGCAACGAGACAATGAATGTGACCAGTGTAGAGAACTGGTTTCATGGTGCGTTGAACTGAATACACTGACAACAAGCAACGAGACAATGAATGTGACCAGTGTAGAGAACTGGTTTCATGGTGCGTTGAACTGAATACACTGACAACAAGCAACGAGACAATGAATGTGACCAGTGTAGAGAACTGGTTTCATGGTGCGTTGAACTGAATACACTGACAACAAGCAACGAGACAATGAATGTGACCAGTGTAGAGAACTGGTTTCATGGTGCGTTGAACTGAATACACTGACAACAAGCAACGAGACAATGAATGTGACCAGTGTAGAGAACTGGTTTCATGGTGCGTTGAACTGAATACACTGACAGCAAGCAACGAGACAATGAATGTGACCAGTGTAGAGAACTGGTTTCATGGTGCGTTGAACTGAATACACTGACAACAACGAGACAATGAATGTGATCAGTGTAGAGAACTGGTTTCATGGTGCGTTGAACTGAATACACTGACAACAAGCAACGAGACAATGAATGTGACCAGTGTAGAGAACTGGTTTCATGGTGCGTTGAACTGAATACACTGACAGCAAGCAACGAGACAATGAATGTGACCAGTGTAGAGAACTGGTTTCATGGTGCGTTGAACTGAATACACTGACAGCAAGCAACGAGACAATGAATGTGACCAGTGTAGAGAACTGGTTTCATGGTGCGTTGAACTGAATACACTGACAGCAAGCAACGAGACAATGAATGTGACCAGTGTAGAGAACTGGTTTCATGGTGCGTTGAACTGAATACACTGACAACAAGCAACGAGACAATGAATGTGACCAGTGTAGAGAACTGGTTTCATGGTGCGTTGAACTGAATACACTGACAGCAAGCAACGAGACAATGAATGTGACCAGTGTAGAGAACTGGTTTCATGGTGCGTTGAACTGAATACACTGACAGCAAGCAACGAGACAATGAATGTGACCAGTGTAGAGAACTGGTTTCATGGTGCGTTGAACTGAATACACTGACAGCAAGCAACGAGACAATGAATGTGACCAGTGTAGAGAACTGGTTTCATGGTGCGTTGAACTGAATACACTGACAGCAAGCAACGAGACAATGAATGTGATCAGAGCAACGAGACAATGAATGTGATCAGTGTAGAGAACTGGTTTCATGGTGCGTTGAACTGAATACACTGACAGCAAGCAACGAGACAATGAATGTGACCAGTGTAGAGAACTGGTTTCATGGTGCGTTGAACTGAATACACTGACAGCAAGCAACGAGACAATGAATGTGACCAGTGTAGAGAACTGGTTTCATGGTGCGTTGAACTGAATACACTGACAGCAAGCAACGAGACAATGAATGTGACCAGTGTAGAGAACTGGTTTCATGGTGCGTTGAACTGAATACACTGACAGCAAGCAACGAGACAATGAATGTGACCAGTGTAGAGAACTGGTTTCATGGTGCGTTGAACTGAATACACTGACAGCAAGCAACGAGACAATGAATGTGACCAGTGTAGAGAACTGGTTTCATGGTGCGTTGAACTGAATACACTGACAGCAACGAGACAATGAATGTGATCAGTGTAGAGAACTGGTTTCATGGTGCGTTGAACTGAATACACTGACAGCAAGCAACGAGACGATGAATGTGACCAGTGTAGAGAACTGGTTTCAAGGTGCGTTAAACTGAATACACTGACAACAAGCAACGAGACAATGACTGTGACCAGTGTAGAGAACTGGTTTCATGGTGCGTTGAACTGAATACACTGACAGCAAGCAACGAGACAATGACTGTGACCAGTGTAGAGAACTGGTTTCATGGTGCGTTGAACTGAATACACTGACAGCAAGCAACGAGACAATGAATGTGACCAGTGTAGAGAACTGGTTTCATGGTGCGTTGAACTGAATACACTGACAACAACGAGACAATGAATGTGACCAGTGTAGAGAACTGGTTTCATGGTGCGTTGAACTGAATACACTGACAACAAGCAACGAGACAATGAATGTGATCAGTGTAGAGAACTGGTTTCATGGTGCGTTGTACTGAATACACTGACAGCAAGCAACGAGACAATGAATGTGATCAGTGTAGAGAACTGGTTTCATGGTGCGTTGAACTGAATACACTGACAACAACGAGACAACGACTGTGATCAGTGTAGAGAACTGGTTTCATGGTGCGTTGAACTGAATACACTGACAACAAGCAACGAGACAATGAATGTGATCAGTGTAGAGAACTGGTTTCATGGTGCGTTGAACTGAATACACTGACAACAACGAGACAATGAATGTGACCAGTGTAGAGAACTGGTTTCATGGTGCGTTGAACTGAATACACTGACAGCAAGCAACGAGACAATGAATGTGACCAGTGTAGAGAACTGGTTTCATGGTGCGTTGAACTGAATACACTGACAGCAAGCAACGAGACAATGAATGTGACCAGTGTAGAGAACTGGTTTCATGGTGCGTTGAACTGAATACACTGACAGCAAGCAACGAGACAATGACTGTGATCAGTGTAGAGAACTGGTTTCATGGTGCGTTGAACTGAATACACTGACAACAACGAGACAATGACTGTGACCAGTGTAGAGAACTGGTTTCATGGTGCGTTGTACTGAATACACTGACAGCAAGCAACGAGACAATGAATGTGACCAGTGTAGAGAACTGGTTTCATGGTGCGTTGTACTGAATACACTGACAGCAAGCAACGAGACAATGAATGTGACCAGTGTAGAGAACTGGTTTCATGGTGCGTTGAACTGAATACACTGACAACAACAACGAGACAATGAATGTGACCAGTGTAGAGAACTGGTTTCATGGTGCGTTGAACTGAATACACTGACAACAAGCAACGAGACAATGAATGTGACCAGTGTAGAGAACTGGTTTCATGGTGCGTTGAACTGAATACACTGACAACAACGAGACAATGAATGTGACCAGTGTAGAGAACTGGTTTCATGGTGCGTTGAACTGAATACACTGACAGCAAGCAACGAGACAATGAATGTGACCAGTGTAGAGAACTGGTTTCATGGTGCGTTGAACTGAATACACTGACAGCAAGCAACGAGACAATGAATGTGACCAGTGTAGAGAACTGGTTTCATGGTGCGTTGAACTGAATACACTGACAGCAAGCAACGAGACAATGAATGTGACCAGTGTAGAGAACTGGTTTCATGGTGCGTTGTACTGAATACACTGACAGCAACGAGACAATGAATGTGACCAGTGTAGAGAACTGGTTTCATGGTGCGTTGAACTGAATACACTGACAGCAAGCAACGAGACAATGACTGTGACCAGTGTAGAGAACTGGTTTCATGGTGCGTTGAACTGAATACACTGACAGCAACGAGACAATGAATGTGATCAGTGTAGAGAACTGGTTTCATGGTGCGTTGAACTGAATACACTGACAACAAGCAACGAGACAATGACTGTGACCAGTGTAGAGAACTGGTTTCATGGTGCGTTGTACTGAATACACTGACAGCAAGCAACGAGACAATGACTGTGACCAGTGTAGAGAACTGGTTTCATGGTGCGTTGAACTGAATACACTGACAACAAGCAACGAGACAATGAATGTGACCAGTGTAGAGAACTGGTTTCATGGTGCGTTGAACTGAATACACTGACAGCAAGCAACGAGACAATGAATGTGATCAGTGTAGAGAACTGGTTTCATGGTGCGTTGTACTGAATACACTGACAGCAACGAGACAATGAATGTGATCAGTGTAGAGAACTGGTTTCATGGTGCGTTGAACTGAATACACTGACAGCAAGCAACGAGACAATGAATGTGACCAGTGTAGAGAACTGGTTTCATGGTGCGTTGAACTGAATACACTGACAACAACGAGACAATGAATGTGATCAGTGTAGAGAACTGGTTTCATGGTGCGTTGAACTGAATACACTGACAACAACGAGACAACGACTGTGATCAGTGTAGAGAACTGGTTTCATGGTGCGTTGAACTGAATACACTGACAGCAAGCAACGAGACAATGAATGTGATCAGTGTAGAGAACTGGTTTCATGGTGCGTTGAACTGAATACACTGACAGCAAGCAACGAGACAATGAATGTGACCAGTGTAGAGAACTGGTTTCATGGTGCGTTGAACTGAATACACTGACAGCAAGCAACGAGACAATGAATGTGATCAGTGTAGAGAACTGGTTTCATGGTGCGTTGAACTGAATACACTGACAGCAAGCAACGAGACAATGAATGTGATCAGTGTAGAGAACTGGTTTCATGGTGCGTTGTACTGAATACACTGACAGCAAGCAACGAGACAATGAATGTGATCAGTGTAGAGAACTGGTTTCATGGTGCGTTGAACTGAATACACTGACAGCAAGCAACGAGACAATGAATGTGATCAGTGTAGAGAACTGGTTTCATGGTGCGTTGAACTGAATACACTGACAGCAAGCAACGAGACAATGAATGTGATCAGTGTAGAGAACTGGTTTCATGGTGCGTTGAACTGAATACACTGACAGCAACGAGACAATGAATGTGATCAGTGTAGAGAACTGGTTTCATGGTGCGTTGAACTGAATACACTGACAGCAAGCAACGAGACAATGAATGTGACCAGTGTAGAGAACTGGTTTCATGGTGCGTTGAACTGAATACACTGACAGCAAGCAACGAGACAATGAATGTGACCAGTGTAGAGAACTGGTTTCATGGTGCGTTGAACTGAATACACTGACAGCAAGCAACGAGACAATGAATGTGACCAGTGTAGAGAACTGGTTTCATGGTGCGTTGAACTGAATACACTGACAGCAAGCAACGAGACAATGAATGTGACCAGTGTAGAGAACTGGTTTCATGGTGCGTTGAACTGAATACACTGACAGCAAGCAACGAGACAATGAATGTGACCAGTGTAGAGAACTGGTTTCATGGTGCGTTGAACTGAATACACTGACAACAAGCAACGAGACAATGAATGTGACCAGTGTAGAGAACTGGTTTCATGGTGCGTTGAACTGAATACACTGACAGCAAGCAACGAGACAATGAATGTGACCAGTGTAGAGAACTGGTTTCATGGTGCGTTGAACTGAATACACTGACAGCAAGCAACGAGACAATGAATGTGATCAGTGTAGAGAACTGGTTTCATGGTGCGTTGAACTGAATACACTGACAGCAAGCAACGAGACAATGAATGTGATCAGTGTAGAGAACTGGTTTCATGGTGCGTTGAACTGAATACACTGACAGCAAGCAACGAGACAATGAATGTGACCAGTGTAGAGAACTGGTTTCATGGTGCGTTGAACTGAATACACTGACAGCAAGCAACGAGACAATGAATGTGACCAGTGTAGAGAACTGGTTTCATGGTGCGTTGAACTGAATACACTGACAGCAAGCAACGAGACAATGAATGTGACCAGTGTAGAGAACTGGTTTCATGGTGCGTTGAACTGAATACACTGACAGCAACGAGACAATGAATGTGACCAGTGTAGAGAACTGGTTTCATGGTGCGTTGAACTGAATACACTGACAGCAACGAGACAATGAATGTGACCAGTGTAGAGAACTGGTTTCATGGTGCGTTGAACTGAATACACTGACAGCAACGAGACAATGAATGTGATCAGTGTAGAGAACTGGTTTCATGGTGCGTTGAACTGAATACACTGACAGCAAGCAACGAGACAATGAATGTGACCAGTGTAGAGAACTGGTTTCATGGTGCGTTGAACTGAATACACTGACAGCAAGCAACGAGACAATGAATGTGACCAGTGTAGAGAACTGGTTTCATGGTGCGTTGAACTGAATACACTGACAGCAAGCAACGAGACAATGAATGTGACCAGTGTAGAGAACTGGTTTCATGGTGCGTTGAACTGAATACACTGACAGCAAGCAACGAGACAATGAATGTGACCAGTGTAGAGAACTGGTTTCATGGTGCGTTGAACTGAATACACTGACAGCAACGAGACAATGAATGTGACCAGTGTAGAGAACTGGTTTCATGGTGCGTTGAACTGAATACACTGACAGCAACGAGACAATGAATGTGACCAGTGTAGAGAACTGGTTTCATGGTGCGTTGAACTGAATACACTGACAGCAAGCAACGAGACAATGAATGTGACCAGTGTAGAGAACTGGTTTCATGGTGCGTTGAACTGAATACACTGACAGCAACGAGACAATGAATGTGACCAGTGTAGAGAACTGGTTTCATGGTGCGTTGAACTGAATACACTGACAGCAAGCAACGAGACAATGAATGTGACCAGTGTAGAGAACTGGTTTCATGGTGCGTTGTACTGAATACACTGACAGCAAGCAACGAGACAATGAATGTGACCAGTGTAGAGAACTGGTTTCATGGTGCGTTGAACTGAATACACTGACAGCAAGCAACGAGACAATGAATGTGACCAGTGTAGAGAACTGGTTTCATGGTGCGTTGAACTGAATACACTGACAGCAAGCAACGAGACAATGAATGTGACCAGTGTAGAGAACTGGTTTCATGGTGCGTTGAACTGAATACACTGACAGCAACGAGACAATGAATGTGACCAGTGTAGAGAACTGGTTTCATGGTGCGTTGAACTGAATACACTGACAGCAACGAGACAATGAATGTGACCAGTGTAGAGAACTGGTTTCATGGTGCGTTGAACTGAATACACTGACAGCAAGCAACGAGACAATGAATGTGACCAGTGTAGAGAACTGGTTTCATGGTGCGTTGAACTGAATACACTGACAGCAACGAGACAATGAATGTGACCAGTGTAGAGAACTGGTTTCATGGTGCGTTGAACTGAATACACTGACAGCAAGCAACGAGACAATGAATGTGACCAGTGTAGAGAACTGGTTTCATGGTGCGTTGAACTGAATACACTGACAGCAAGCAACGAGACAATGAATGTGACCAGTGTAGAGAACTGGTTTCATGGTGCGTTGAACTGAATACACTGACAGCAAGCAACGAGACAATGAATGTGACCAGTGTAGAGAACTGGTTTCATGGTGCGTTGAACTGAATACACTGACAGCAAGCAACGAGACAATGAATGTGACCAGTGTAGAGAACTGGTTTCATGGTGCGTTGAACTGAATACACTGACAGCAAGCAACGAGACAATGAATGTGACCAGTGTAGAGAACTGGTTTCATGGTGCGTTGAACTGAATACACTGACAGCAACGAGACAATGAATGTGACCAGTGTAGAGAACTGGTTTCATGGTGCGTTGAACTGAATACACTGACAGCAAGCAACGAGACAATGAATGTGATCAGTGTAGAGAACTGGTTTCATGGTGCGTTGTACTGAATACACTGACAGCAAGCAACGAGACAATGAATGTGATCAGTGTAGAGAACTGGTTTCATGGTGCGTTGAACTGAATACACTGACAACAAGCAACGAGACAATGAATGTGATCAGTGTAGAGAACTGGTTTCATGGTGCGTTGAACTGAATACACTGACAGCAAGCAACGAGACAATGACTGTGACCAGTGTAGAGAACTGGTTTCATGGTGCGTTGTACTGAATACACTGACAGCAACGAGACAATGAATGTGATCAGTGTAGAGAACTGGTTTCATGGTGCGTTGAACTGAATACACTGACAGCAAGCAACGAGACAATGAATGTGACCAGTGTAGAGAACTGGTTTCATGGTGCGTTGAACTGAATACACTGACAGCAAGCAACGAGACAATGAATGTGACCAGTGTAGAGAACTGGTTTCATGGTGCGTTGAACTGAATACACTGACAGCAAGCAACGAGACAATGAATGTGACCAGTGTAGAGAACTGGTTTCATGGTGCGTTGAACTGAATACACTGACAGCAAGCAACGAGACAATGAATGTGATCAGTGTAGAGAACTGGTTTCATGGTGCGTTGAACTGAATACACTGACAGCAACGAGACAATGAATGTGACCAGTGTAGAGAACTGGTTTCATGGTGCGTTGAACTGAATACACTGACAGCAACGAGACAATGAATGTGACCAGTGTAGAGAACTGGTTTCATGGTGCGTTGAACTGAATACACTGACAGCAAGCAACGAGACAATGAATGTGATCAGTGTAGAGAACTGGTTTCATGGTGCGTTGAACTGAATACACTGACAGCAAGCAACGAGACAATGAATGTGACCAGTGTAGAGAACTGGTTTCATGGTGCGTTGAACTGAATACACTGACAGCAAGCAACGAGACAATGAATGTGATCAGTGTAGAGAACTGGTTTCATGGTGCGTTGAACTGAATACACTGACAGCAAGCAACGAGACAATGAATGTGACCAGTGTAGAGAACTGGTTTCATGGTGCGTTGAACTGAATACACTGACAGCAAGCAACGAGACAATGACTGTGACCAGTGTAGAGAACTGGTTTCATGGTGCGTTGAACTGAATACACTGACAGCAAGCAACGAGACAATGACTGTGACCAGTGTAGAGAACTGGTTTCATGGTGCGTTGAACTGAATACACTGACAGCAAGCAACGAGACAATGAATGTGACCAGTGTAGAGAACTGGTTTCATGGTGCGTTGAACTGAATACACTGACAACAACGAGACAATGAATGTGACCAGTGTAGAGAACTGGTTTCATGGTGCGTTGAACTGAATACACTGACAGCAACGAGACAATGGATGTGACCAGTGTAGAGAACTGGTTTCATGGTGCGTTGAACTGAATACACTGACAACAACGAGACAATGAATGTGACCAGTGTAGAGAACTGGTTTCATGGTGCGTTGAACTGAATACACTGACAGCAAGCAACGAGACAATGAATGTGACCAGTGTAGAGAACTGGTTTCATGGTGCGTTGAACTGAATACACTGACAGCAAGCAACGAGACAATGAATGTGACCAGTGTAGAGAACTGGTTTCATGGTGCGTTGAACTGAATACACTGACAGCAAGCAACGAGACAATGAATGTGACCAGTGTAGAGAACTGGTTTCATGGTGCGTTGAACTGAATACACTGACAGCAAGCAACGAGACAATGAATGTGACCAGTGTAGAGAACTGGTTTCATGGTGCGTTGAACTGAATACACTGACAGCAACGAGACAATGAATGTGACCAGTGTAGAGAACTGGTTTCATGGTGCGTTGAACTGAATACACTGACAGCAAGCAACGAGACAATGAATGTGACCAGTGTAGAGAACTGGTTTCATGGTGCGTTGAACTGAATACACTGACAGCAAGCAACAAGACAATGAATGTGACCAGTGTAGAGAACTGGTTTCATGGTGCGTTGAACTGAATACACTGACAGCAAGCAACGAGACAATGAATGTGACCAGTGTAGAGAACTGGTTTCATGGTGCGTTGAACTGAATGCACTGACAGCAAGCAACGAGACAATGACTGTGACCAGTGTAGAGAACTGGTTTCATGGTGCGTTGAACTGAATACACAGACAACAAGCAACGAGACAATGAATGTGACCAGTGTAGAGAACTGGTTTCATGGTGCGTTGAACTGAATACACTGACAGCAAGCAACGAGACAATGACTGTGACCAGTGTAGAGAACAGGTTTCAAGGTGCGTTGAACTGAATACACTGACAACAACGAGACAATGAATGTGACCAGTGTAGAGAACTGGTTTCATGGTGCGTTGAACTGAATACACTGACAACAACGAGACAATGACTGTGACCAGTGTAGAGAACTGGTTTCATGGTGCGTTGAACTGAATACACTGACAGCAACGAGACAATGAATGTGACCAGTGTAGAGAACTGGTTTCATGGTGCGTTGAACTGAATACACTGACAACAACGAGACAATGAATGTGACCAGTGTAGAGAACTGGTTTCATGGTGCGTTGAACTGAATACACTGACAGCAACGAGACAATGAATGTGACCAGTGTAGAGAACTGGTTTCATGGTGCGTTGAACTGAATACACTGACAACAACGAGACAATGAATGTGACCAGTGTAGAGAACTGGTTTCATGGTGCGTTGAACTGAATACACTGACAGCAACGAGACAATGAATGTGACCAGTGTAGAGAACTGGTTTCATGGTGCGTTGAACTGAATACACTGACAGCAACGAGACAATGAATGTGACCAGTGTAGAGAACTGGTTTCATGGTGCGTTGAACTGAATACACTGACAACAACGAGACAATGAATGTGACCAGTGTAGAGAACTGGTTTCATGGTGCGTTGAACTGAATACACTGACAGCAACGAGACAATGAATGTGACCAGTGTAGAGAACTGGTTTCATGGTGCGTTGAACTGAATACACTGACAACAACGAGACAATGACTGTGACCAGTGTAGAGAACTGGTTTCATGGTGCGTTGAACTGAATACACTGACAGCAACGAGACAATGAATGTGACCAGTGTAGAGAACTGGTTTCATGGTGCGTTGAACTGAATACACTGACAGCAACGAGACAATGAATGTGACCAGTGTAGAGAACTGGTTTCATGGTGCGTTGAACTGAATACACTGACAGCAAGCAACGAGACAATGAATGTGATCAGTGTAGAGAACTGGTTTCATGGTGCGTTGAACTGAATACACTGACAGCAAGCAACGAGACAATGAATGTGACCAGTGTAGAGAACTGGTTTCATGGTGCGTTGAACTGAATACACTGACAGCAAGCAACGAGACAATGAATGTGACCAGTGTAGAGAACTGGTTTCATGGTGCGTTGAACTGAATACACTGACAGCAAGCAACGAGACAATGAATGTGACCAGTGTAGAGAACTGGTTTCATGGTGCGTTGAACTGAATACACTGACAGCAAGCAACGAGACAATGAATGTGACCAGTGTAGAGAACTGGTTTCATGGTGCGTTGAACTGAATACACTGACAGCAAGCAACGAGACAATGAATGTGACCAGTGTAGAGAACTGGTTTCATGGTGCGTTGAACTGAATACACTGACAGCAAGCAACGAGACAATGAATGTGACCAGTGTAGAGAACTGGTTTCATGGTGCGTTGAACTGAATACACTGACAGCAAGCAACGAGACAATGAATGTGACCAGTGTAGAGAACTGGTTTCATGGTGCGTTGAACTGAATACACTGACAGCAAGCAACGAGACAATGAATGTGATCAGTGTAGAGAACTGGTTTCATGGTGCGTTGAACTGAATACACTGACAGCAAGCAACGAGACAATGAATGTGACCAGTGTAGAGAACTGGTTTCATGGTGCGTTGAACTGAATACACTGACAGCAAGCAACGAGACAATGAATGTGACCAGTGTAGAGAACTGGTTTCATGGTGCGTTGAACTGAATACACTGACAGCAAGCAACGAGACAATGAATGTGACCAGTGTAGAGAACTGGTTTCATGGTGCGTTGAACTGAATACACTGACAGCAAGCAACGAGACAATGAATGTGACCAGTGTAGAGAACTGGTTTCATGGTGCGTTGAACTGAATACACTGACAGCAACGAGACAATGAATGTGACCAGTGTAGAGAACTGGTTTCATGGTGCGTTGAACTGAATACACTGACAGCAAGCAACGAGACAATGAATGTGACCAGTGTAGAGAACTGGTTTCAAGGTGCGTTGAACTGAATACACTGACAACAAGCAACGAGACAATGAATGTGACCAGTGTAGAGAACTGGTTTCATGGTGCGTTGAACTGAATACACTGACAGCAACGAGACAATGGATGTGACCAGTGTAGAGAACTGGTTTCATGGTGCGTTGAACTGAATACACTGACAACAAGCAACGAGACAATGAATGTGACCAGTGTAGAGAACTGGTTTCATGGTGCGTTGAACTAAATACACTGACAACAACGAGACAATGAATGTGACCAGTGTAGAGAACTGGTTTCAAGGTGCGTTGAACTGAATACACTGACAGCAAGCAACGAGACAATGAATGTGACCAGTGTAGAGAACTGGTTTCATGGTGCGTTGAACTGAATACACTGACAGCAAGCAACGAGACAATGAATGTGACCAGTGTAGAGAACTGGTTTCATGGTGCGTTGAACTGAATACACTGACAACAACGAGACAATGAATGTGACCAGTGTAGAGAACTGGTTTCAAGGTGCGTTGAACTGAATACACTGACAACAAGCAACGAGACAATGAATGTGACCAGTGTAGAGAACTGGTTTCATGGTGCGTTGAACTGAATACACTGACAGCAACGAGACAATGGATGTGACCAGTGTAGAGAACTGGTTTCATGGTGCGTTGAACTGAATACACAGACAACAAGCAACGAGACAATGAATGTGACCAGTGTAGAGAACTGGTTTCATGGTGCGTTGAACTGAATACACTGACAGCAACGAGACAATGAATGTGACCAGTGTAGAGAACTGGTTTCATGGTGCGTTGAACTGAATACACTGACAACAAGCAACGAGACAATGAATGTGACCAGTGTAGAGAACTGGTTTCATGGTGCGTTGAACTGAATACACTGACAACAACCAACGAGACAATGAATGTGACCAGTGTAGAGAACTGGTTTCATGGTGCGTTGTACTGAATACACTGACAGCAAGCAACGAGACAATGAATGTGACCAGTGTAGAGAACTGGTTTCATGGTGCGTTGAACTGAATACACTGACAACAAGCAACGAGACAATGAATGTGATCAGTGTAGAGAACTGGTTTCATGGTGCGTTGAACTGAATACACTGACAGCAAGCAACGAGACAATGAATGTGACCAGTGTAGAGAACTGGTTTCATGGTGCGTTGAACTGAATACACTGACAGCAAGCAACGAGACAATGAATGTGACCAGTGTAGAGAACTGGTTTCATGGTGCGTTGAACTGAATACACTGACAGCAAGCAACGAGACAATGAATGTGACCAGTGTAGAGAACTGGTTTCATGGTGCGTTGAACTGAATACACTGACAGCAAGCAACAAGACAATGAATGTGACCAGTGTAGAGAACTGGTTTCATGGTGCGTTGAACTGAATACACTGACAGCAAGCAACGAGACAATGAATGTGACCAGTGTAGAGAACTGGTTTCATGGTGCGTTGAACTGAATACACTGACAACAACGAGACAATGAATGTGACCAGTGTAGAGAACTGGTTTCATGGTGCGTTGAACTGAATACACTGACAACAACGAGACAATGAATGTGACCAGTGTAGAGAACTGGTTTCATGGTGCGTTGAACTGAATACACTGACAGCAACGAGACAATGAATGTGACCAGTGTAGAGAACTGGTTTCATGGTGCGTTGAACTGAATACACTGACAACAAGCAACGAGACAATGAATGTGACCAGTGTAGAGAACTGGTTTCATGGTGCGTTGAACTGAATACACTGACAGCAAGCAACGAGACAATGAATGTGACCAGTGTAGAGAACTGGTTTCATGGTGCGTTGAACTGAATACACTGACAACAAGCAACGAGACAATGAATGTGATCAGTGTAGAGAACTGGTTTCATGGTGCGTTGAACTGAATACACTGACAGCAAGCAACGAGACAATGAATGTGACCAGTGTAGAGAACTGGTTTCATGGTGCGTTGTACTGAATACACTGACAGCAAGCAACGAGACAATGAATGTGACCAGTGTAGAGAACTGGTTTCATGGTGCGTTGAACTGAATACACTGACAGCAAGCAACGAGACAATGAATGTGACCAGTGTAGAGAACTGGTTTCATGGTGCGTTGAACTGAATACACTGACAGCAAGCAACGAGACAATGAATGTGACCAGTGTAGAGAACTGGTTTCATGGTGCGTTGAACTGAATACACTGACAGCAACGAGACAATGAATGTGACCAGTGTAGAGAACTGGTTTCATGGTGCGTTGAACTGAATACACTGACAGCAAGCAACGAGACAATGAATGTGACCAGTGTAGAGAACTGGTTTCATGGTGCGTTGAACTGAATACACTGACAGCAAGCAACGAGACAATGAATGTGACCAGTGTAGAGAACAGGTTTCAAGGTGCGTTGAACTGAATACACTGACAACAACGAGACAATGAATGTGACCAGTGTAGAGAACTGGTTTCATGGTGCGTTGAACTGAATACACTGACAGCAAGCAACGAGACAATGAATGTGACCAGTGTAGAGAACTGGTTTCATGGTGCGTTGAACTGAATACACTGACAGCAACGAGACAATGAATGTGACCAGTGTAGAGAACTGGTTTCATGGTGCGTTGAACTGAATACACTGACAGCAAGCAACGAGACAATGAATGTGATCAGTGTAGAGAACTGGTTTCATGGTGCGTTGAACTGAATACACTGACAACAAGCAACGAGACAATGAATGTGACCAGTGTAGAGAACTGGTTTCATGGTGCGTTGAACTGAATACACTGACAGCAACGAGACAATGAATGTGACCAGTGTAGAGAACTGGTTTCATGGTGCGTTGAACTGAATACACTGACAACAAGCAACGAGACAATGAATGTGATCAGTGTAGAGAACTGGTTTCATGGTGCGTTGAACTGAATACACTGACAGCAAGCAACGAGACAATGAATGTGACCAGTGTAGAGAACTGGTTTCATGGTGCGTTGAACTGAATACACTGACAACAAGCAACGAGACAATGAATGTGACCAGTGTAGAGAACTGGTTTCATGGTGCGTTGAACTGAATACACTGACAGCAAGCAACGAGACAATGAATGTGACCAGTGTAGAGAACTGGTTTCATGGTGCGTTGAACTGAATACACTGACAGCAAGCAACGAGACAATGAATGTGACCAGTGTAGAGAACTGGTTTCATGGTGCGTTGAACTGAATACACTGACAGCAAGCAACGAGACAATGAATGTGACCAGTGTAGAGAACTGGTTTCATGGTGCGTTGAACTGAATACACTGACAACAAGCAACGAGACAATGAATGTGATCAGTGTAGAGAACTGGTTTCATGGTGCGTTGAACTGAATACACTGACAGCAAGCAACGAGACAATGAATGTGACCAGTGTAGAGAACTGGTTTCATGGTGCGTTGAACTGAATACACTGACAACAAGCAACGAGACAATGAATGTGATCAGTGTAGAGAACTGGTTTCATGGTGCGTTGAACTGAATACACTGACAGCAAGCAACGAGACAATGAATGTGACCAGTGTAGAGAACTGGTTTCATGGTGCGTTGAACTGAATACACTGACAGCAAGCAACGAGACAATGAATGTGACCAGTGTAGAGAACTGGTTTCATGGTGCGTTGAACTGAATACACTGACAGCAAGCAACGAGACAATGACTGTGACCAGTGTAGAGAACTGGTTTCATGGTGCGTTGAACTGATTACACTGACAGCAACGAGACAATGGATGTGACCAGTGTAGAGAACTGGTTTCATGGTGCGTTGAACTGAATACACTGACAACAACGAGACAATGAATGTGACCAGTGTAGAGAACTGGTTTCATGGTGCGTTGAACTGAATACACTGACAGCAACGAGACAATGAATGTGACCAGTGTAGAGAACTGGTTTCATGGTGCGTTGAACTGAATACACTGACAACAAGCAACGAGACAATGAATGTGATCAGTGTAGAGAACTGGTTTCATGGTGCGTTGAACTGAATACACTGACAGCAAGCAACGAGACAATGAATGTGACCAGTGTAGAGAACTGGTTTCATGGTGCGTTGAACTGAATACACTGACAACAAGCAACGAGACAATGAATGTGATCAGTGTAGAGAACTGGTTTCATGGTGCGTTGAACTGAATACACTGACAGCAAGCAACGAGACAATGAATGTGACCAGTGTAGAGAACTGGTTTCATGGTGCGTTGAACTGAATACACTGACAGCAAGCAACGAGACAATGAATGTGACCAGTGTAGAGAACTGGTTTCATGGTGCGTTGAACTGAATACACTGACAGCAAGCAACGAGACAATGAATGTGACCAGTGTAGAGAACTGGTTTCATGGTGCGTTGAACTGAATACACTGACAGCAAGCAACGAGACAATGAATGTGACCAGTGTAGAGAACTGGTTTCATGGTGCGTTGAACTGAATACACTGACAGCAAGCAACGAGACAATGAATGTGACCAGTGTAGAGAACTGGTTTCATGGTGCGTTGAACTGAATACACTGACAACAAGCAACGAGACAATGAATGTGACCAGTGTAGAGAACTGGTTTCATGGTGCGTTGTACTGAATACACTGACAGCAACGAGACAATGAATGTGACCAGTGTAGAGAACTGGTTTCATGGTGCGTTGTACTGAATACACTGACAGCAAGCAACGAGACAATGAATGTGACCAGTGTAGAGAACTGGTTTCATGGTGCGTTGAACTGAATACACTGACAGCAAGCAACGAGACAATGAATGTGACCAGTGTAGAGAACTGGTTTCATGGTGCGTTGAACTGAATACACTGACAGCAAGCAACGAGACAATGAATGTGACCAGTGTAGAGAACTGGTTTCATGGTGCGTTGAACTGAATACACTGACAGCAACGAGACAATGAATGTGACCAGTGTAGAGAACTGGTTTCATGGTGCGTTGAACTGAATACACTGACAGCAAGCAACGAGACAATGAATGTGACCAGTGTAGAGAACTGGTTTCATGGTGCGTTGAACTGAATACACTGACAGCAAGCAACGAGACAATGAATGTGACCAGTGTAGAGAACTGGTTTCATGGTGCGTTGAACTGAATACACTGACAGCAAGCAACGAGACAATGAATGTGACCAGTGTAGAGAACTGGTTTCATGGTGCGTTGAACTGAATACACTGACAGCAACGAGACAATGAATGTGACCAGTGTAGAGAACTGGTTTCATGGTGCGTTGAACTGAATACACTGACAGCAACGAGACAATGAATGTGACCAGTGTAGAGAACTGGTTTCATGGTGCGTTGAACTGAATACACTGACAGCAACGAGACAATGAATGTGACCAGTGTAGAGAACTGGTTTCATGGTGCGTTGAACTGAATACACTGACAGCAAGCAACGAGACAATGAATGTGACCAGTGTAGAGAACTGGTTTCATGGTGCGTTGAACTGAATACACTGACAGCAACGAGACAATGAATGTGACCAGTGTAGAGAACTGGTTTCATGGTGCGTTGAACTGAATACACTGACAACAACGAGACAATGAATGTGACCAGTGTAGAGAACTGGTTTCATGGTGCGTTGAACTGAATACACTGACAGCAACGAGACAATGAATGTGACCAGTGTAGAGAACTGGTTTCATGGTGCGTTGAACTGAATACACTGACAGCAACGAGACAATGAATGTGACCAGTGTAGAGAACTGGTTTCATGGTGCGTTGAACTGAATACACTGACAGCAACGAGACAATGAATGTGACCAGTGTAGAGAACTGGTTTCATGGTGCGTTGAACTGAATACACTGACAGCAACGAGACAATGACTGTGACCAGTGTAGAGAACTGGTTTCATGGTGCGTTGAACTGAATACACTGACAGCAACCAACGAGACAATGACTGTGACCAGTGTAGAGAACTGGTTTCAAGGTGCGTTGAACTGAATACACTGACAGCAAGCAACGAGACAATGAATGTGACCAGTGTAGAGAACTGGTTTCATGGTGCGTTGAACTGAATACACAGACAACAAGCAACGAGACAATGAATGTGACCAGTGTAGAGAACTGGTTTCATGGTGCGTTGAACTGAATACACTGACAGCAAGCAACGAGACAATGACTGTGACCAGTGTAGAGAACTGGTTTCATGGTGCGTTGAACTGAATACACTGACAGCAACCAACGAGACAATGAATGTGACCAGTGTAGAGAACTGGTTTCATGGTGCGTTGAACTGAATACACTGACAGCAAGCAACGAGACAATGAATGTGACCAGTGTAGAGAACTGGTTTCATGGTGCGTTGAACTGAATACACAGACAACAAGCAACGAGACAATGAATGTGACCAGTGTAGAGAACTGGTTTCATGGTGCGTTGAACTGAATACACTGACAGCAACCAACGAGACAATGACTGTGACCAGTGTAGAGAACTGGTTTCATGGTGCGTTGAACTGAATACACTGACAGCAACGAGACAATGGATGTGACCAGTGTAGAGAACTGGTTTCATGGTGCGTTGAACTGAATACACTGACAACAACGAGACAATGAATGTGACCAGTGTAGAGAACTGGTTTCATGGTGCGTTGAACTGAATACACTGACAACAACGAGACAATGAATGTGACCAGTGTAGAGAACTGGTTTCATGGTGCGTTGAACTGAATACACTGACAACAACGAGACAATGAATGTGACCAGTGTAGAGAACTGGTTTCATGGTGCGTTGAACTGAATACACTGACAACAACGAGACAATGAATGTGACCAGTGTAGAGAACTGGTTTCATGGTGCGTTGAACTGAATACACTGACAACAACGAGACAATGAATGTGACCAGTGTAGAGAACTGGTTTCATGGTGCGTTGAACTGAATACACTGACAACAACGAGACAATGAATGTGACCAGTGTAGAGAACTGGTTTCATGGTGCGTTGAACTGAATACACTGACAGCAACGAGACAATGAATGTGACCAGTGTAGAGAACTGGTTTCATGGTGCGTTGAACTGAATACACTGACAGCAAGCAACGAGACAATGAATGTGACCAGTGTAGAGAACTGGTTTCATGGTGCGTTGAACTGAATACACTGACAACAACGAGACAATGAATGTGACCAGTGTAGAGAACTGGTTTCATGGTGCGTTGAACTGAATACACTGACAACAAGCAACGAGACAATGAATGTGACCAGTGTAGAGAACTGGTTTCATGGTGCGTTGAACTGAATACACTGACAGCAAGCAACGAGACAATGACTGTGACCAGTGTAGAGAACTGGTTTCATGGTGCGTTGAACTGAATACACTGACAACAACGAGACAATGAATGTGATCAGTGTAGAGAACTGGTTTCATGGTGCGTTGAACTGACTACACTGACAGCAAGCAACGAGACAATGAATGTGATTAGTGTAGAGAACTGGTTTCATGGTGCGTTGAACTGAATACACTGACAGCAAGCAACGAGACAATGAATGTGACCAGTGTAGAAAACTGGTTTCATGGTGCGTTGAACTGAATACACTGACAACAACGAGACAATGAATGTGACCAGTGTAGAGAACTGGTTTCATGGTGCGTTGAACTGAATACACTGACAGCAAGCAACAAGACAATGAATGTGACCAGTGTAGAGAACTGGTTTCATGGTGCGTTGAACTGAATACACTGACAACAAGCAACGAGACAATGAATGTGACCAGTGTAGAGAACTGGTTTCATGGTGCGTTGAACTGACTACACGGACAGCAAGCAACGAGACAATGAATGTGATCAGTGTAGAGAACTGGTTTCAAGGTGCGTTGAACTGAATACACTGACAACAAGCAACGAGACAATGAATGTGACCAGTGTAGAGAACTGGTTTCATGATGCGTTGAACTGAATACACCGACAGCAAGCAACGAGACAATGAATGTGATCAGTGTAGAAAACTGGTTTCATGGTGCGTTGAACTGAATACACTGACAACAACGAGACAATGAATGTGACCAGTGTAGAAAACTGGTTTCATGGTGCGTTGAACTGAATACACTGACAACAACGAGACAATGAATGTGACCAGTGTAGAGAACTGGTTTCATGGTGCGTTGAACTGAATACACTGACAGCAAGCAACGAGACAATGAATGTGATCAGTGTAGAGAACTGGTTTCATGGTGCGTGGTACTGAATACACTGACAACAAGCAACGAGACAATGAATGTGACCAGTGTAGAGAACTGGTTTCATGGTGCGTTGAACTGAATACACTGACAGCAACGAGACAATGACTGTGATCAGTGTAGAGAACTGGTTTCATGGTGCGTTGAACTAAATACACTGACAACAACGAGACAATGAATGTGACCAGTGTAGAGAACTGGTTTCAAGGTGCGTTGAACTGAATACACTGACAACAAGCAACGAGACAATGAATGTGATCAGTGTAGAGAACTGGTTTCATGGTGCGTTGAACTGAATACACTGACAACAACGAGACAATGAATGTGATCAGTGTAGAGAACTGGTTTCATGGTGCGTTGAACTGAATACACTGACAACAACGAGACAATGAATGTGACCAGTGTAGAGAACTGGTTTCATGGTGCGTTGAACTGACTACA
>NC_090260.1:5175768-5177551 GCF_037325665.1 Littorina saxatilis
GTTTCTTCTGGTCACCAAGCCTACCGTTTACAAACGCATGCGCACTAATTGGGATTCCCCCAATTTTCTCGACCTTGACCTCAGAACTCTCGAAGCCACTACTTCGGCGTTCAATTTAGCTCGTGCATACCGAGTAGCTGGCAACTTTGCTTTCGAAGTTCCCACTTCCAATGTCAAGGGCCTCTCGCTTGACATAATTATACGACGATATCGCATCTCAAGTGTCCTTACCCATCCAAAAGAAACCTCCAGCGCATACTACAATTGCAGGACATTCCGTTTTTAAAGGCAGCTCATTGGGAAATGATCTCAGACACAATATCGAAGACGTGAAATGCGTCAATCGAGCAACTGTCGTAACTTGGCTACAATGAGACGGTCTCCTACCTTGCACCATAGACACGGACTGTGACATTCTTGTTTAATTTAGGTGAAATGCTTAAAACAGAGTGACTCAAAAGCGACAGTTCGATCAGTTACTGACCGAAAAAAACGTGCTCGAGTCATTCGGCGAAGGTGGCGAGCTTTCAAACCAGCACGACTGAATAACTCAGAATGCCTTTTTTCATCATGCCTCTATTCTACACGAGTAACATAGTGCAGTGGTAACGGTTCCGGACTCTCGTTCATTCGCTCCGGGTTCAAGTTCCGCCGGGAGCTATATATTTTTTTATTAATCTTTTCCTTTTTAAGCATCCGCAATTGCATTCCGGCTGCAAAAACCGGGTTTTGCCTCTGTGTTAATTTTATTCATTTGCAAAAGAAACCTTCCTATGCTTTGAAAAAATCATATCATGTCTTGACTTTCAACTGTACGCGCGTGGTATATGTGTGTCACTACGGTGAGTGTGTGTGTGTGTGTGTGTGTGTGTGTGTGTGTGTGTGACGTGTCACTTGTGTCATCATAGTTTCAGTGTGTGTATGAGTGTAGATTGAGAGAGAATGAGAGAAAGTGAGAGAGAGTGAGTGTGTGGTTATTTGTTTGTGACTGTGTGCGTGCGTGTATGGGTGCGTGTGTGTGTATATGTGTGCGCGCGAGCGCGCGCGCGTGTGTGTGTGTGCAGTGTGTGGTGTGTGTGTGTCACAAGTTATGTATGCCGTCAGTGTCACTTGTGTCATAGTGTCAGTATGTGCATGAGTGTACGTTTGTCTGTGTGTGCATGTGTCGTCAGAGAGAGAGAGAGAGAGAGAGAGAGAGAGAGAGAGAGAGAGAGAGAGAGAGAGAGAGAGAGAGCGACACTTCTTTGGCAATTTCAGTTGGACCAGACAGCGTCTTTATGTTTAACAGCCTGTTAGACTGTTCTGTAAACTTGGTGTTTACTGTGTTTTTTTCTAATTAACTGTTCTGAAATTTGGACAGAATAACCGTTCTTTCGTAAAACACTTCTGTCAAGAGTACAGCAATTTCACCATCTGAAAAAGGTGCAGAACGCCCCTCCGTGTCTACTTTCTTTTTGAGCGGCACACGTGCCTTGCCATTTTCGTTGACTGCCATGTTGATAGAAACGTGCGCATGCGTATTAGTAGGGATTCCCCCAATTTCCCCGACCTTGACCTTAATACTCTCGCTGTCACTACTTTGGCGTTCAAGTCAGTTCATGCATTGTGAACAGTGTTAGAAAGTTGACTTCGGGAGTTCCCACTTCGAAAAGAGGCCTCTACTTCCAGTGTTTCTTACTTCTAGTTCATGCATACGGGCCCTGAATGAACCAGTAACTCACCACGATGCTGACTTGTGTGGATATAGGAGCAAAGCAGTTACTCCCCCTGAGCCGTTAACGAC